>NC_132905.1:39590864-39901702 GCF_047675955.1 Chlorocebus sabaeus | reverse complement strand
AGCAACAGAAACTGACTGTGGTAGATTTAAGCAGGAGAGGAATCCATAGAAAAGATACCAGAGAGTTTTTGGCATTGCTGGGAAGGCTGAAGAACCAGACCTGGTCACCGCAATGGCAGAAACACAGGGCCTGTGAGGACCCTGCTGTCCCCAATGCAGAGTACCAGACCCTTCCACTTGCCTCTCTGACTCTGCTAAAGCTCCACATCTGGATGCTAGGAATAGTCACTGGCCCTACTGCCTGGGCTGCCCCAGAGACAGGATATTGCTGCTTCTATGGCCCCACCACCAGACTGTGCCTCTCCACTGTCTCCATGCCTTTTTTTTTTTTTTTTTTTTTAAGATTTAGGTGGAAGTTTTTGGTTTTTTGGTTTGGTCTGGGTTGGGTTGTTGTTGTTGTTGTGTTGTGTTGTGTGTTTTATTTTGTTTAGAGACAGAGTCTTGGCCGGGCACAGTGGCTCACGCCTGTAATCCCAGCACTTTGGGAGGCCGAGGCGGGCGGATCACTTGAAGTCAGGAGTTCAAGACCAGCCTGGCCAACATGGAGAAACCTCGTCTCTACTAAAAACACAAAAAGTACCCAGGCATGGTGGTGTGCGCCTATAATCCCAGCTTCTCAGGAGGCTGAGGCAGGAAAATTGCTTGAACTCAGGAGGCAGAGGTTGCAGTGAGCCAAGATTGTGCCACTACACTCCAGCCTGGGCGACAGAGCAACACTCCATCACAAAAATAAATAAATAAATAAAATTTAAAAAATAAAAAAATAGAGTCTTGCTCTGTTGCCCAGGCTGGAGTGCAGTAGCGTGATCTTGGCTCACTGCAACCTCCACCTCCCAGGTTCAGGTGATTCTCCTGCCTCAGCTTCCCAAGTAGCTGGGACTATAGTGCGCACCACCACACCTGGCTAGTTTTTTTTTGTATTTTTTAGTAGAGATGGGATTTTGCTATATTGGCCAGGGTGGTCTCAAACTTCTGGCCTCAAGAAATCCACCTGCCTCAGCCTCCCAAATTGCTAGGATTACAGGCACGAGCCACCATGCCCAGCACTGTCCTTATGTCTTTACATCACCAACTCCTCATTCAAAATTTAGTTTATGCCTCTGACTGGCTGAGCCTAGGTCACGTGCCCAAGCCTTAGCTGCAAGGGAGGCTGAAAAGCAAATAGCTAGCACTTCCACATTCTATGTGGGGAAGTGAGCTCTACTTCCCACCAAGACTCATATGATGGGAAATTCTCCAGACGTGAGTATGCATTTCTGAGGCTGCACAGCCAAAAGGGACAATTATCCATAAAAATCCACAGTGTCTCCTTTTCAATAAGCTAGCTCAAGTGATTAGCATTTAGAATTACATCAAAAAAGAGAGAACACTCAAGTGGAGTGATCAAGGAAAGTATTTATTTATTTATTTTATTTTTTGAGACAAGGTTTCACTCTGTTTCCCAGGCTGGAGTGCAGTGGTGTGATCACAGCTCACTGCAGCCTTGACCTCCCAGACTCAAGCGATCCTCCTGCTTCAGCCTCCCAAAGTTCTGGGATTACAGGTGTGAGCCACCCTGCCTGGACAGGAAAGTATTTATAAAGTTGTAAGAATGGTTAAGGGAAGCCAACAGGAAATGGGGGAAGCACCCCAAAGACCGCGACTGTTGAGGGGAGTACATTATGGGGCAGGGAGAAGGAGTGCTTCCATGAATGTGGAAAGAGCTGGAGTTGCGAAAAGGATCTTCCATGATGGTTCCAGTCCTCGGCCCCAATGGAGGGGGATCTGGGTAAATAAATACCTTCATTTCTCTCTTCTTCCATCCTCTAGTATCCTCCATGTGTCTCCCATTGGGCAAACGCAATAGAAAGTCAGGGAGTAAAGAATCCTTTTGATATATTCCATTAAAGTGAATCTCTGGGGCACAGCACCACTGGTGGAGAAGGTGAAGGGTAGATCTAGAGGACTAAACAGAATAGCTAACAACACATGGCATGATCCTTGTCTTTCCATTGAATCACTGTAAGGGGGTTTTTCCACTTTAATTGAAAGACTCTGGCATTTTGTGGTTCTCCCAGAACTTTCCAACTGGCCACCTCTGTCATCTCCTCCTTTTTGGTCTGACCTGTTTGTTCCTATCTATAAGCCTGCATTTGAAGGTCACAGCCTTTGGTTTCCAAAAAGCACAGGCTTTTCTATGTGGTCATAGGGAGTCTCCTTTGTTGCAGGTGAAATCAATTCTCCACCCAGGTCCCCAAATTCTGATTTGACGGCTCTCCTGGAATTTTGCCAAAACAACTTGCCTCTGTAAGGCAGAAAATGTCTTCCCATATTTCAAGAGCTGCCCTCGTGGGGTTCTTTCTTTCTTTTTTGGAGATGCAGTCTCACTCATCGCCCAGGCTGGAGTGCAATGGTGTGATCTCGGCTCGTTGCAACCTCCCCCTCCTGGGTTCAAGAGATTCTCCTGCCTCAGCCTCCTGAGTAGCTAGGATTACAGGCACCTGCCACCATACCTGGCTAATTTTTTTGTATTTTTAGTAGAGACAGCGTTTCACCCTGCTGGCCAGCCTGGTCTCGAACTCCTGACTTCATGTGATCTGCCCGCCTCAGCCTCTGAAAATGCTGGGATTACAGGCCTGAGCCACCGCGCCCAGTCTGTTTATCTTTCAATGCCTCACTTGGTCTCTTTTTCCTCTCACGACGTGATCTGCCAGCCAAATTTTATCCTAGCTTTCCGCATTCCCTGTTGAGTGATCATTTCTCCATGACCCAGATCTCAGTCTTTCTCTCTCCAAAGAGCTACAAAGAACATTGTGTCTATAACTTAACTGCAGTTTGGTGACTCTGTTGCCAGCATGGCTTGAAATGGTTCTTGTTAAACTTTTTTTTTTTATGGTAATGCAGTATTTTATTTATTCTGTTCATTAACAATACATGAGAGCACTTACAATACTCATTGAACATCTAAGAAAAGATCAACATTTTTTACATCTTTATTAATAAGAAACGGTTGAATTAATTTGTGGTCAAAATTATGATGGCAAAAACTTGTAAATAAATAAATGCTTGGTGTTAGTGGGTCTGGAATTTATTTCTTCCAGTGGGTTCTTGGTCTCACTGACTTCAGTGAGGCCACGGACCTTCACGGTGTTACAGCTCTTAATATCTTAAAGATGGTGTGTCCAGAGTTTGTTCCTTCAGATGTTCAGATGTGTCCAAAGTTTCTTCCTACTGGTGGGTTCGCAGTCTCACTGACTTTAGCAGTGAAACCACAGACCTTCACAATAAGTATTACAGCTCATAAAGGTGGCGCATCTGGAGTTGTTTCTTTCTTCCCGTGGGTTTCTGGTCTGGCGGACTTCAGGAATGAAGCCGCAAAGCCTCCTGGTGAGTGTTACAGCTCATACAGGCAGTGCAGACCCAAACAGTGAGCAGCATCAAGAGTTACTGTGAAGGGCGAAAAAACTAGGCTTCCATAATATGGGAATGGGACCCCCACGGATTGCCACTTCTAGCTTCGGTGGCCAGCTTTTATTCCCTTATTTGGCCCCGTCCACATCCTGCTGATTGGTCCATTTTACAGAGCACTGATTGGTCCATTTTACAGAGTGCTGATTGGTCTGTTTTTACAGAGTGCTGATTGGTGCATTTTCAAACCTTTAGCTAGACACAGAGTGCTGATTGGTGTGTTTACAATCCTTTAGCTAGACAGAAAATTCTCCAAGTCCCCACCGGACCCAGAAGCCCAGCCAGCTTCACCTCTCATTAGCATGGCCACATACATTTCAGTTTTTGGTGTAAAGGTCTTTGGCTGCGAGAAGTAACATTTGGTTTACTTCACTAGTAGAAATAACTCTTTTTTTTTTTTTTTTTTTTTTTTTTTTGAGACGGAGTCTCGCTCTGCCGCCCAGGCTGGAGTGCAGTGGCCGGATCTCAGCTCACTGCAAGCTCCGCCTCCTGGGTTCACGCCATTCTCCTGCCTCAGCCTCCCGAGTAGCTGGGACTACAGGCGCCCGCCACCACGCCCGGCTAGGTTTTTTTTTGTATTTTTTAGTAGAGACGGGGTTTCACCGTGTTAGCCAGGATGGTCTCGATCTCCTGACCTCGTGATCCGCCCGTCTCGGCCTCCCAAAGTGCTGGGATTACAGGCTTGAGCCACCGCGCCCAGCCAGAAATAACTCTTAATGCTGGAATGGCCACCTCTTGTTATTTCTTCTGCTGTTGATTTTTAGCATAGTTATCTGTAATTGTATGAATGGAGTTGAGTGAAGGGGTACTCATCATGTTAATCCCAAACAAGAGCACATAGCCAATTACTACAGTAATAAGGAGGTAGAGAGGTAATGCAACTGTCCAATGTTTTTGAGGCCAATAGGTGAAACCTAAGGAGTTTAGCCAAGATTCAGGAATAAAAGCCCACATGAGGTAAAGTATGAAGCCAAACTGGGAGCTTAAGAGAAGCACAAAGTCATAAATCGCTCTTCCTGGCAGCAGTGAATTTTCCACCATTTTTCCTGGGGCTTTAGACAGTCTCAGCGCTGAGTTCCCTGCGCAAGCGCCGACCAGGAAGCCCCAGTGCGGGAGTGGGGTGGGATCGGTCGGGGGCGGGGGGCGGGGGGGGGGGGAGAAGAAAAATTGAGGGAAAGGCCTAGGAGCGAAGGCTCCTCCCACTCAGGCACAGGCGCACGATGAGCCTCCCCCTGGGTGGGAGCCAGCGAGCGGCTCTTGCCTAGGTTTCTGATGGGAGGAGCTGTTTCTCCTCATCCCTTAAAGTTTCGAGTGGATGACCTAGATAAATGAGCAATGAAACTATGACGACTAAGTTCAAAGGAGTGACATTTAGCATTGTGATCTCTAAAATCTGTACAAGTTAGGCGATGCATTTAGTAAGTGATTATAAATATTTAATGTATACATATATAGCAAGTGACAAGCGTTTTATCATAAGCATTAGCATTCTTAGGGAGAGGTGGCAGTCGAGTGGACTGTGATGTTCGGCACAGGCACCCCTCCTCCCCCACTGAGGAATGAAGGATTTATTCCACCAGCTACTGGGAGAAGTGTTGGCAGATGATCTTGGCTCTAAGCCCTCTTTGGGAATTTCCTTGGCTGCTGCCTTTTCAGGGCAGTCTGCATAAATGATTGATCAGCTTGGGAGCTTAGAGGCCTGGTCCCCTTACCTCTACTCAGGACAACTTGGAAGACCTATTCCAGTTTCAGAGGTCTCCATGAGGTCAGTGGAAGCCTTTGTTCTGACATTGCACTTCAATTTCTCCCTCTGCTCCATCCTGCCTCCTTCTCTGCTCTCCCCCCGGTGTTGATCCCAAGAGTGCTCCCTGAGTAACTTCCTGCATGTTAATCTCCATCTCAGAGTCGGCTTCCCAGAGAATCCAACCCACAGTCCTCCCATCCTCCTTGTTTCCGGGCCCCTTGGAATGTGACTTTGCAGCTTCTCCAATCAAGAGATGGAGTTTATTTTTTGACATCTTGAATCTAAGCCGGCCTGTGACTTGCTCTGGTCAATAGAATGAGGCAGAAGTGACATCGTGCCAGTTCTGAGCCTGAACCTCCAGAAGCCTTGCATGCTTCTTCTATCACTCTTGGAGTCCTGCTGCTACTGTGAGAACAGGCCCTGGCTAGCCTGCAGGAGCAGGAGAGACGAGTGGTCAAGTCATTGCTGTTGTCCCAACTGACAGTCAACCAATTCCTGAAGCAGAGTCACCTGGCTAACCACAGTACCTGAATGAACCTAGCCAAGACCAGAAATAATACCTAGCTGAGCCCAGCCGAAACTGCTGACCCAGAGATTCATGAGCCAATAAGTAGTATTGTTTTAAGACAGTTAAGTTTTGGGGTGGGCTTGCTACATTGCAATCCTTAACTGACACAAGAAGGAACTGTGTTTGAGGAACCACAAACTGGAGGCAGGAGCACCAGGCCCCTAGTAACAGAAGACATGATTAAGAGCTTTCCATGAGAAAATGGGAGGAATTTATTTTTTACCCCTGCGAAGAAGGTAGAGACAACAGAATGGAGGTAGGAGCATTAAAAGTAGGTAAGGAGGAGAAGGTTGCCAGCCAGAAGGTAAACGACTGGGAATAATACGAGTTGAAGCAGCAGGTGGAATTGCTTGGTGAGTCTATGTCCATGTAGTGAGGGCGGCAGAGAGACTTGTTTGTGTTTCTTAGATATAATCTCTTCTCTGTTTATTTGCATCTCATTCCAATCTCCTTACAAAAACAGGAACCAGGCCAGGCACGGTGGCTCACACCTGTAATCCCAGCACTTTGGGAGGCTGAGGAGAGCAGATTGCCTGAGCTCAGGAGCTCAAGACCAACCTGGGCAACGTGGTGAAACCTCGTTTCTACTAAAAATACAAAAAATTAGCGGGGGCATGGTGGCACATGCCTGTAATCCCAGCTACTTGGGAGGTTGAGGCAATAAAGCGAGACTCTTGTCTCAAAAACAAACAAACAAACAAAACCCACACATTATTGCATAAAAAAGCAACTTGCAGAAAATGGAATATAATAGCATTATAAAAGCACATAAGGCAAACATTTATGGATACATTTTATGTGTAAAAGTATAAAAACAAGATTTGGAAAGACAGACACCAAATTCCCTACGGTGGATTCCTCTGGGAAGGAAGACATATGTAAGATAGGTCACTTTTAACCCTATTAGATTAAAAAAATCAAAAGCCAATCTTGTAAAATAATAACATTAAATTCAAAGAGTTGGAGGGCGTGGGTATTTGTTAGACAGCTCTCTGTTTCTTCTGTGTTTAAGATTTTTACCAACTGAGAAAAAATCCAATTATACCCATGAATGCTTTTGGTTATTTGTCTGAGTGTGTGGCTGAGTTTCACATCTGGGTCATAGAGATTCATGCCAGAATCAGGACCCCAGAGGCAATGTTACCAAGCATGTGAGTCCCCTAGGGTCTCCAGACTCTTGGGAAGGGCTCTGTGGACGTATAGGCCATGGAAATGGAATCTGAGTCCATGTTACGGAGCTTGCCTATGGTGAGAGACCCTGGGGAACATCTGGGTTACATGTATAATTGTTACAGGCACTGACACCACGGGTAAGCAGATCACATATGTTAAACAAATGGTAAACAAAACAAAACAGAACCTCTTCTCTCTTTGCTAATTTCCCAGTGTCTATAATCAGGCTTGCGGTGGATAGTTTTCCCTGATACTATATATGATCCCACACACAATTAAAGGAAAGTGTCTGGAAATGAGAGAGCTGTGAGTATTAGTTGATGAAAGAGGCAGATCTGAGCAGAGGAGCTGCTGATAAGAATGAAGAAAAGACCCACACTAAGAGGGTTCACTGATTCTCCCGGGTCTCAGCTCAGGACCCGAGCTCGCTTTGGGTGCCTAATTCACACTCACCTACTGTCCCTCTGGCTACATGTTCTCTCCAAAAACTCTAAATGTAGCCATGCTTCCCTTAGATTCCTGTGCTAGGCACCATCTAGCCTAGACAAAGCTGACTTTGAGTCTCAAACTAGCTGTGTGATCTCTTTTTGAGATGCACTCTCACTCTGTAGCACAGGCTGGAGGGCAGTGGCACGATCTCTGCTCACTGCAACCTCTGCCTCCCGGGTTCAAGCGATTCTCATGCCTCAGCCTCTCAAGTAGCTGGGACTACAGGCCTGTGCCACCACACTCAGCTAGTTTTTTATGTTTTTAGTAGAGATGGGGTTTCATCATGTTGTCAAGGCTGGTCTTGAATGGTCTTGAACTCCTAACCTCAAGTGTTCCACCAGCCTCGACCTCCCAAAGTGCTGAGGTTACAGGCATGAGCCACCACACCTGGCCTAGCTGTGTCATCTTGAACAAGTCACTGAACTCTGTTGAACCTCAGTTTTCTCACCCATAAAATACTGATTCTAATCCTTGCCTTCCCCCATAGGACTGTTTTAAAAGCATTCAATAAAATAATGGACATTACAGGGGACTTGCAACCTGTAAGTTTGTATATGGAACAGTTGTAAACTATTCCTCAACTGTAGATAGCAACTGCTATAGATTGTTTTATTTATTTATTTATTTATTTATTTTATTTATTTTGAGGTGGAGTCTCACTCTGTCACCCAGGCTGGAGCGCAGTGGTGTGATCTCAGCTCACTGCAACCTCTGCCTTTTGGGTTCAAGCAATTCTGCCTCAGCCTTCCAAGTAGTTGGGATTACAGGCCCATGCCACCAAGGCCAGCCTTTTTTTTTTTTTTTTTTTTTTAGTAGAGATGGAGTTTTACCATGTTGGCCAAGCTGGTCTCAAACTCTTGACCTCAGGTGATCCACCCACCTTGGCCTCCCAAAGTGTTAGGATTACAGGCGTGAGCCACTGAGCCCAGCTATATTCTATTATTATTATTTTTTTTTTTTTAATTTTATTTTTTGGAGACAGAGGCTCCCTCTCTCTCCAGCCCAGGCCAGGGTGCAGTGGCGCAATCTCAGCTCACTGCAACCTCTGCCTCCTGAGGTTCAAGCGATTCTCGTGCCTCAGCCTGTACCTGCACAGCTCTTGTACCCTATCAACCATTCTCTTCTGGAGTACAGATGCCCAGGAAGTTTTGTGCCAAAGCTATTTAGATATCTTTCCCTTATGAAAACCACAATTATTTTTTTCCTGTTTCCAGCCTAAAGGTTGGGTCAGTTTCCTCTGGGGATGGTGGGGGTAGCAATTTTAAAAATACAGAATAATGTGAAGAAAAAAATAATCTATATTTCACCATGGCCTGTCTTGGCATGTTTTCTTCCAGTCATTTAGAACCTGAACTCTGTTTTTTCAGGGAACTGATACAACATTATTATGAAGAATTCAAATAATAAAGGAAAGTGTGAAGGTGATAGTAGAAAAAAAATCATATTTTGTGGTCTAGAAATTACAAGAGATGTGCATTATTTGAAACGTCTTTGTGCCAATATAAAATTAGGAGGATGAGATAGAAATATTTTATTAAAAGGAGATTATATTATAGGTTCAAATTTTAATTAAGAAATGTTACATTTTATTATAATTTACTAGACAAAAAAAGAACTGGAGAGAAACTAAAGGAATTGTTGAAAGTCAAACAAATATTTCTGTACTTCAAGAGATAACTTTTTGAAATATCCCTCTAAATTTATAAAGGAGAGATCACAAATACATTAAAGTTGTGGTCACTGTGCTTTTATTTTAAACCATGTGTTGCAGTTTTGTCTGTCTCCCCATTTTGAAAATGATGGCACTAGTACTCTCACCTCTCTTTTTACATCCCAGTTTTTGTTATTTATATATTTTTTTACATTTTTAAATTTTTCTCTGTTTTCTAATGAAGTATCATGGATTTTTTGCATGCATTTATTTTCATTGAGATATAATCTATATACCATAAAATTCACCACTTTAGATTGTACAATTGAGTAGCTTTAGTATATTCATAAGATTGTGTAACTATCACTATTATTTATTTGTTTGTTCATTTGTTTGTTTACTCATTTTTGATATGGATTATCGCTCTGTCACCCAGGCTGGAGTGCAGTGGCACAATCTCAACTCACTGCAACCTCTTCTTCCCAGATTCAAGTGATTCTCCTGTATCTGCCTCCCCAGTAGCTGGGATTACAGGTGTGCACCACCATGTCCAGCTAATTTTTGTATTTTTAGTAGAGACGGGGTTTCACCATGTTGGCCAGGATGGCCTGGAACTTCTGACCTCAAGTGACCCGCCTGCCTCGGCCTCCCAGAGTGCTAGGATTACAGGCGTGAGCTACCGCGCCTGGCCTCTCAGAACTATTTTTTTTTTAAGACAGGGTCTCACTCTGCCACCCAGGCTGGAGTGCGGTGGGCGATCTTGGCTCACTGCAACCTCTGCCTCCTGGGCTGAAGTGTTCTTTCCACCTCAGCTTCCCAGGTAGCTGAGACTACAGGCGCGCACCAACATGCCCAGGTAAGTTTTGTGTTCTTTGTAGAGACAGGGGAAGGGGAGAATGTCCCCCTATGTTGTCCAGGCTGGTCTCCAACTCCTGGACTCAAGTAATCCACCTGTCTCAGCCTCCCAAAGTGCTGGGATTATAGGTGTGAGCCACCTTGCCTGGCATATACAACGTTTTGTTTGTGCATTCATCAGTTGGTGGGCATTTGGGTCGTTTTCACTTTTTGGCTATTATGAATCATGTTGCCATAAACATTGGTGTATGAGTTTTACTATGAACATGTTTAACCTTTTGAGGAATTAACACACTGTTTTCTAAAGTGGCTATACCATTTTACCTTCACATCAGCAATGTATGTGGGTCCCAGTTTCTCCACATCCTCCCCAACGTTGTTGTTAGTTGATTTTTTTCTGTTTTGTTTTATTTTAATTTGCGTTTCCCTAATGACTAATGATATTAAGAACCTTTTCATGTAGTTCTTGACTATTTTTTTTTCTTTTCTTTTCTTTTTTGAGATGGAGTCTTGCTCTGTCGCCCAGACTGGAGTGCAGTGGCACCATCTCACTCACTGCAACCTCTACTTCCCGGGTTCAGGCAATTCTCTTGCCTCCACCTGCCAGGTAGCTGGGACTAAAGATGTGTGCCACCCAGTCCTGATAATTTTTGTATTTTTAGTAGAGATGGGATTTCACCATGTTAGCCAGGCTGGTCTTGAACTCCTGATCTCAGGTGATCTGCCCGCCTTGGCCTCCCAAAGTGCTGGGATTAGTAGGTGTGAACTACCACACCAGGCCTTCTTGGTAATTTTTATAGCCAACGTCTATTCAAATCATTTGCCTATTTAAAAATTGGGTTATTTGTCTCTCTATTGTTGAGTTGTAAGAGATCTTTATATATTCTAGATACTAGACTCTTGCCAGATACATGATTTGGAGGCCAGGCACGGTGGTGGCTCATGCCCACAATCCCAGCACTTTGGGAGACTGAGACAGGAGGATCACTTGAGGCCAGGAGTTCAAGACCGGCCTGGGCAACATAGTGAGAAACCCCAACCTCTACCAAAACATATATTAAAAAATTAGCCAGGCATGGTGGTGTAAGCCCGTAGTCCCAACTACTTGGGAGGCTGAGGTGGGAGGATCTCTTGAGCTTAGAAGTTCAAGGCTGCAATGAGCTATGATCATTCCACTGCCCTGCAACCTGGGTTACAAAGTGAGACACTGTCTCTTTAAAAAAAAAAAAGCGGGGGGTATATGGTTTGGAAATATTTTCTTCCATTCTGTGGGTTATCTTTTCCCTATTGTAGCACAAAGGTTTTAAATTTTGGTAAAGTCCAATTTATCTGTTTTTTGGTTCATTTGTGCTTTTGATGTCATGTCTAAGAAACATCCAATCCAAAGTCACAAAGATTTTCACGTCTTTTTTTTTTTTTTTTTTTTCTCTTTCTTTTTTGAGACTGAGTCTCACTCTGTTGCCTAGGCTGGAGTGCAATGGCATGATCTCGGCTCACTGCAACTTCTGCCTCCCAAGTTCAAGTGATTCTCCTGCCTCGACCTCCCTAGTAGCTGGAATTACAGGCGCGCACCACCACACCAGGCTAATTTTCGTATTTTTAGTAGAGACGGGGTTTTACCATGTTGACCAGGCTGGTCTTGAACTCCTGACCTCGTGATCCACCCTCCTCGGCCTCCCAAAGTACTGGGATTACAGGTGTGAGCCACCACACCCGGCTGATTTTCACATCTTTTCCTTCTAAGAGTTTTATAGTTTTAGCTCTTACATTTAAGTGTTTGATTCTTTTTGAGTTAATTTTTAGGGTGCAAATAGGAATCCAACTTCATGTTACATGTGGATAGTCAATTGTCCTAGTGCCATTTGTTTAAACTAAAATTCCTTCCTTTATTGAGTTATCTTGGCACTATTGTGGTAGATTATGTCTCTTTTTTGAGATACGGTCTCACTCTGTCATCCAGGCTGGAATGCAGTGGCTCCATCTCCACTCACTGCAACCTCTGCTTCCTGCGTTCAAGGAATTCTAGTGCCTCCGCCTCCTGAGTAGCTGGGACTATAGGTGTGCGCTACCACGCTCAGCTAATTTTTGTATCTTTTGTAGAGACAGGTTTCGCCATGTTGGCCAGGCTGGTCTCGAACTCCTGACCTCAGGTGATCCACCCGCCTCAGCCTTCCAAAGTGCTGGGATTACAAACATGAGCCACCGTGCCCACCTCAGTTGGCTTTCTTCACCTAGAACTCTCTTCAGTTTCCTTTGTGGCCCTTGAATCACAAAGGGTTTATTCTGTTTCTTTGGCTTCACTGTCTGTAGGAAGGACTCTACCTGCATGCTCCAGTTTGTAGCACTAGCCACACATGGCTATCGAGCATTCGAAATGTGGCTCATGTGAATGGAGATGTGCTGTAAGTTAAAATACATGGTGGGCTGCTCAGAAGGCTGAGATGCGAAGATCACTTGAGCCAAGGAGTTCGAGGTTGCAGTGAGCTGATGACTCCACTGCATTCTAGCCTGGGCAACAGAGTGAGATCTGATCTCTTAAAGAAATGCACACTGGACTTCAAAGACTTAGTATAAGAAATAATGTATTTAGTACAAGAATTAGTGTATTCCAGAGGCCTGAAACAGATCCTTCTCTTATAGCCCTCAAATAATAAGAAATCATGTAAATAATAAAAACAAAAAATTTTCAAATAATGTAAATTCTTTTACATTACATACATCGCATTTTACATTTGTTTACGTCTCATTAACAATGTTTATACTGATAACATGTTGAAATGATATTTTTGATACATTGGGTTAAATAAAATATAAAGTTTTTGTTTTTGTTTTGAGATGGGGCCTCACTCTGTCACTCAGGCCGGAGTGCAGTGGCTCTGTCACATCTCACTGCAGCCTCAACCCCCTGGGCTCAGGTATCTTCCCACCTCAGCCTCCAGAGTCGCTGGAACTACAGGCATGCACCGCCATACCCAGCTAATTTGTGTGTGTGTGTGTGCGCGCGCGCGTGTGTTTTGTGGAGATGCGGCCTCACTGTGTTGCCCAAGCCAGTCTTGAACTCCTGGGCTCAAGAGATCCACCCACCTTGGCCTCCCAAAGTGCTAGGATTACAGGCATGAGCCACTGTGCCTAGCCTATTATGAAGTTAATATCATCTTTTTGGTACTTTTTAAATATGGCTACTGGAAAATTTAAAATTACATATGTAACTTGCATTTGTGGCTCGTTTTATATTTCCATCTATTTGATATATTTCTAGAAATATATTCTATATTTTCAGCGCTGACTTGGATTTTAAAAACCTAAAAGGTCTGATGCCTATCCTGGTAGTGGCAGTGGTTGGGGGTTACCTTGCACGTCCAACCCAAGGACAGTGATTTACTAGTAACTATTTTATTGAGACAGAAAACACACAAGTTAAGTCTTTAACCATTAGAGACTTAAGTAACCATTTGGGTCATGGTGCTAGTCAAATCTTCAGGGGGCATCTCAGTATAAAGCTACCTGTTCAAGGTATTAATTATCATCACGACTTGGTGTGTTTCTTGCCTCTCTGGATCTCACCTATCAGAACTCATTTTGGAGCCAAGCTCCCAAGGACTAGTACCTACCAGCTGGGTCTGCACCTTCATTCTGGGGTAGCCGGCATTTGAGTAATAATTTATTCTCTGAATTGGCCCTTCCCCAACCTTTGCAAAGGATCTAGCAAATTGCATCTCAAGATGAGGAGAGGCCCCTGCCCCCTTCTTCTTTCCTTTCTATCATTTTAGAATTTGTAAGATGGTATAAATTCCTCTTCATCTTGTCCAAGATAGAAGTGTGAATGAGTAATGCCTACCAAAAAATATAAACCTTGAGGAGCCCAAGCCATTTACATGAGGAAAACCTCAAATATCCATCCCAGATCACATGCAGGCCACCCAGAGGGAGGCATCCATTGTGAAATTCAATTACCAGACCTCATTCAGCCGCTCCCTGGTAGACCAATTAATTTCCCCCCTTTTCTGCATGTGGGACCTCTTTATAAAGCCACAATTAAGGGGCTTCCAGAAGCAGAGCCTATTTTATATTTTAGGTGAATATAATGAGCAGGAAACAGACCCTTATTCTTCTTAGTTATGTATAGGGTGCCCAGGGGTTGGAGGGCAGCCCATGTCCCATGGACAGAGCCCTGTTCCAAGTCTATACCCTTTAGACTCCTGGGTCAGCCTGGGGCACATGGAAATCCAATGTAATTTCCTCTTCCACAGTTGTGGAGGATCTCTTCTGGGCCAGATGCTGGGGAAATCTGGGAGAACAAAGTCCCTGCTCAACCTGTGTCCAGTGGCCGCCAAACAAGAGCTGACAATGTAGCATCGTGAGGTGCTGGAAGGGACGGGGACAGGCTGTGCACAGCAATAGACACCACATCTGATTGTCACTTTTTTGGAGCCTTATGTTATTTTATTTATGATGATGATGATTATTAGCTACAAAACCCTCTTAGTGAAACAGATCTCATGAGAGAGAAGCACAATATATACAACACATAGAGGCCGGGCATGGTGGCTCATGCCTGTAATTCCAGCATTTTGGCAGGCCGAGATGGGCAGATCACTTGAGGTCAGGAGTTCGAGACCAGCCTGGCCAACTTGATGAGACCCTTGTCTCTACTAAAAATGTAAAAATTAGCCGGGCATGGTGGTGTGTGCTTGTAATCCCAGCTAATCAGGAGGCTGAGGCAGGAGAATCGCTGGAACCCAGGAGGTGGAAGTTGCAGTGAGCTGAGATTGCGCCACTGCACTCTAGCCTGGGTGACAGAGTGAGACTCCATCTCAAAACAAAAGAATAAATAAATAAATAAATAATAAAACAGATATAAGTGAAACCGCTTCAGTTGAAGAGGGGGTGGAACAATGCCTCAAATAGAAGACCTTCCCTTTGCTACCTAAGGCAGCCCCTGACCTTCCATGAGGCACAGTTTAAAAGCCACCGGGTTGAAAAAGTATCCTCTTAAATCTTCTACTAAAGCTCCCCGCCAGGCTGGAGCCAGTAGACAACCACTTTCCCATCCTGACATTGTCCAAATCTACAAGGTCAACTTCGCAGTGACAATGTCAGTAGTAGCATCTACTGCATCAGGAGAATTCAGTGACATACTTAGCATGTGACACACAGTGAGTGCACAATAAATGGCCATCGTTATTCTCGTTCTTATTATTCAATCTTGTGCTCTGAGACTTATCATCAAATTTGCCCCAATCTTGTGCCTACATTGTGATAAATGGTCTTGTGCTCTGCCCGTGTGTCTGGATTCCTGACCTTGTCATCTGCTCTGTCCTCAGCCTGTTAGGCCCGGGCCTGGCCTGGAGAACTTCTGGTCCCCATTTCACGGGAAAGAGTCCTTCCAGGCTCCAGCTTGGATTTGAATGGGTCTTCGTTCCCAATCACTGTTTCACGGAGCCCCAGGGCCACATCTCCTGACCTGCATGGGTATTAAAACCCTTGTCCTTTGTCCCTAAAGTCCAAGGATGTGCCCTGGGAGCTGCCACAACAGCAGCTGAGCGTTGACTGCTCTTGCTTGAAGATCACTCCTATTTTCAGGCTTTTGGAGATTTCCCTTTCCTCCTTCTCAACTCAGCTCTGTATTAAAAATATATGTTTTAGACCCAGCATGGCATCTCATGCCTGTAATCCCAGCACTTTGGGAGGCCAAGGCGGGAGGATCACTTGAGCACAGGAGTTTGAGACCAACCTGGGCAACATGGCAAGACTCCATCTCTACAAAAAAATTTTAAAAAATTAGGCGGGGTTGGTGTCATGCGCCTGTAGTCTCAGGTACTTGGGAGGCTGAGGCAGGAGGATCCCTTTAGCCCAGGAGTTGGAGGTTGCAGTGAGCTATGATCCTGCCACTGCACTCTAGCCTGGGCAACAGAGTGAGACCCCAGCTCTGTTTCAAGACTTTTATTGAACATTTCCCTATGTTTGTAGCTGAAACAAGTATCCACATAAGCATGGTAGATCTCGTTGCCAAAATCAGAATTTTCTCTTTCAAATAACTGTGCAAAGATTTCATGTTCACTTTTACTCTCTTGCTCTGTTAGAAGCCTAATTTTCTTTTTTCTAAGAAGACCATCAACACTTTTTGAGCTATAGATGCCCATCTCATGTGGGGGTTATGTCCTAACTTCAACACTGTAAAGCGAAAATTACTGATTGTCAAAATTGTCCTAAGATTCTGTGTGAACTGCCTTTTAATCAGCAGGACCTGGATATTTGGAAATTAACTTCCTTGGTTTCTCTCCCTATTCTGCCGTGGCTCCCTTTCCCTGGAACAGTGAGAGCTGAGGTCTAGTGAGGAAGGGGGTGAGAAGGTAAAGGGGTAAATGTAATATAATACACGTATATTTTAGCTAATAGTTGAACCTGTGTAATTTATACTCTCTCTAGGATAGTCTTTACACACCTGTAACAAAAGGTTACATGTATTTTTTGAGACAGGGTCTTGTTCTGTCACCCAGGCTGGAGTGCAGTGGTGTGATCTTAGCTCACTGAAGCCTTGACTTCCTTGGCTCAAGCAATCTTCCTGCCTCAGCCGCCCATGTAACTGGGGCTACAGGTATACTCCACTGTACCCAGCTAATTTTTAAATTTTTTTGTAGAAGCAGGGTCTCACTGTGTTGCCCAGGCTAGTCTTGAACTTCTAGACTCAAGCAATCCCACCTCAGCCTGGCCAAAGTGCTGGGACTATAGGCGTGAGCCGCTGTGCCCAGCCTCATTTCTTTTTATAACTCAAACTGCCTTCCAAGGAGGGTAGGGCCAGTTTAAATGGAAGGTCTTTCTTTCTATTAGTCCATTCTCACACTGCTATAAAGACGTACCTGAGACTGGGTCATTTATGAGGAAAAGTGGTTTAATTGACACAGTTCTGCAGGCTGTATAGGAAGCATGACTGGGGAGGCCTCAGGAACTTATAATCATGGCAGAAGAGTGAAGGGGAATCAAGCACCTTCTTCACATGGTGGCAGGAGAGAGAGAGAGCAAAGGGGGAGGTGCCACACCTTTCTTTTTCTTTTTCTTTTTCTTTTTCTTTTTTTTTTTTTTGAGACGGAATCTCTGTCACCAGGCTAGAGTTCAGTGGTGCAATCTCGGCTCACTGCAAGCTCTGCCTCCTGGGTTCAAGCGATTCTCCTGCCTCAGTCTCCTAAGTAGCTGGGACTATAGGCATGTACCACCATGCCCAGCTAATTTTTGTATTTTTAGTAGAGACAGGGTTTTGCCATGTTGACCAGGCTCATCTCGATCTCTTGACCTTGTGATCCACCTGCCTCGGCCTCCCAACATGCTAGGATTACAGACATGAGCCACCACGCCTGACACATTCAAACAACCAGATCTCATGAGAGCTCACTTACTATCCCAAGAACAACAGTCACCCTCCATGATCCAGTTACCTCCCACAAGGCCCCACCTCCAACACTGAAGATCATAATTCAACATGAGATTTGGGTGGGAAAACAAAGCCAAACCATATCAATCGTTGTGTTCTGCTGAGCACATGGGAGGTGAGGGTGGGTGTTGCACGTGCTTGTGCAGAAAGTAAGGGCTGGGGAGAGAAGAATTGCTTGGCATACTCAAGGGAGAAGAATTTGGATGGGATGATAAGAATGATCCAGGGTGGAGAGTTGAGGAGAAGAGATGGAGGTGGAGGGAGGGAGAAGCAAGGAACCATTGAGAAGGTGAGAGGATGGGGACCACATGGGGTGACATGGTGAGGGGCTGCCACAGATGGAGGCATGGCTGGAGTTTATGAATGGTCTACATTTCGACTTGAAGCAGTGTGTGAAACAAGCAGTAAATCCCTCCTTTACCCATTGCGCAAACCCAAAGGTTTCTGTAAGCTCTAATATACTCACACACAAAAAAAATGTTTTTGAATTAGAGTTTGTGGGAATTAAGGAAGGGATGGAATTTCACATCTGTATCAACATTATGCAGGATAACTTTTATATAGTGCTATGTCTGTGCTGGGTACTTCACATACAGTGACTTATTTAATCTATATCACAGCCTTAAGAAGGAAGTGTTACTAGCCAGGCATAGTAGCTCATGTCTGTAATCTCAGCACTTTGGGAGCCTGAAGAGGGAGGATTGCTTGAGCCCAGGAGTTCAAGACCAGCCCTAGCAACATAGCAAGATCCTATATGTCCACAAGAAAAAGAAGAAAGAAAATTAGCCAGGAGTGGTGGTGCACATCTGTAGTCCCAGCTACTTGGGAGGCTGAGGTGGGAGGATCACTTGAGCATGGGAAGTCAAAGTTGCAGTGAGCCATGGTCGTTGTGTCACTGTATTACAGCCTGGGTGACAGAACTGGACCCTGTCTCAAAAAAAAAAAAAGTAGGTATTACTATCATTTCCACTTTACAGATGAGGAAACTGCAGCCCAGAGAGGTTCACTTGCCCGAGATCACATAAATAGTATTTATTAAATTACTGGGTCTAGAATCCACACTTTTTACCACTCAAGACGGACGTTCCAGGCCAAGTGTGGTGGCTCAAACCTGTCATACCAGCACTTTGGGAGGCTGAGGCAGGAGAATCACTTGAGTCCAGGAGTTCGAGACCAGACTAGGCAACATAGTGGGATCCCATCTCTAAAAAAGAAAAATAATTATGATCAAAGGCAAACATTCCAGAAGCCTGGAGTTGAAGACACACAAAAGTGATCCATAAAATTCATAGGACTTTCTCTAGTGCTTTCTTTCTTTCTTTCTTTCTTTTCCTTTTTTTTTTTTTTTTTTTTTTTTTGAGACAAGGTCTTGCTCTGTCTGCCAGGCTGGAGTGCAGTGGCACAATCATAGCTCCCTGCAGCTTCGACCTCCTAGGATTAAGTGATCCTCCGGCCTAAACCTCCCAAAGTGCTGGTATGACAAGCGTGAATCATCATGCCCGGCTTCTCTAGTGCTTCCTAACAGGTACTATTCTGAGCCCTAACAAGCACTAACTTGCTTACAGGGGCAAGTGGGAGATTTGAACTCATGCTGTGCTGATCTCAAGGGGCTAACAGGCCCCACTAAGCTATGAGTTGTGCACCTTGTCTCACTGACTCCTCATAGCAGCTTTCTGAGGCTGGCATTATCCCCATTAAAAAATGTAGAACTCCAGGATCAAGGAGATGATATTTCCTGCCCAAGATCACAAGAACATGAGAGATTCGCACCATAAATCTGGAAGTTGAATTCACCTCTGTCTACCTCCAAAGGCAGGCTCCACTGGCCTCCTAAAATTCAAAGTGTCCCAGAGGTGAGGAAGCTGCTGGTGCCTAATGTCAGAAAGAGGGAAGGAAGCAAGTTGTTTCCAACATTTGTCAGATTAATGAGGCAGTCACTGGCTCATCCAAGCGGCTAAATGGCATCTAAACATGTTTGAGAACCACTTAGCAGAGGTTCTGAAGATGGTCCCCCTGAGTCCAGGGCGTCTGCCTCCGTGAGGAGTAACAGGGAGTGACAGGGGGCAGTGAATCAGACATGGCACACAGCTTCCCAAACAGCGCACAAGGGCGAGTCCTCTGCTAAGTGTTGACAAATACAGGCATGGAAATGAAAGGGATGGGAGCTAGCTCAAAATGACACCCGCAGTTCCTTCCTAAGCTCAAAAGCTGCAGCCTATCATGAAATATTCAGGCTCTCAGCATGGGCTGCTGGAGAGACCAAGTGGGTGGTGGCCGCAGGCTATGCAATCCCCCTACACGACTGGCAATATAGGGAGTAGAATAAGTTCCTATCCCATTCAATGGGTGGGATAGGATGTAAGCTTCCTCTCAAAGCCACAGGCCCAGAAGGGGACCTGGCATGTGTAGCTGGGGAAACTGAGACAGAAGGACTGAGCCATGGTAGGAGAGTTGAGGCTGAAGTTTGGTGAGTGTCCCAGTTACTACTGCTGTATAACAAAACACTCTAAACTTAGTGGCATAAGACAGAGACCATTTATTTTCTCATGAGACTGCAGTCTGGGCAGGGTTCAGTGGGGACAGGTCATCTTTGTTAATGTAATGTCACCAGGGATGTCTCTACTGAAGCTGGAGGCTCCGATGCCAAGGTGGCTCACTCACATGGCTGGCAAGCTGGCACTGGCTGCTATTTTCTCTCAGGTGGGCCTCTTCTCAAAGCAGCTTGGGCTTCCTCACAGAATGGCAGCTAGGTTTCAATATGAATGTTTAAAGAGACAGAAAGAGGAAGTCGCCAGGTTCTTAAGGCCTGTTCCTGGAATCTGATAGAACATCATTTCTGCTGTTGTCTATTGGTCAAGCATTCGCAGAGCCCAGATTCAAGGGCAAGGGTCAGGGATCCCACCATTAAATAAGAGGAATGTCAAAGAATTTGGGCACTATATGTTAAAACTGCCACAGTGAGAACCTTCCCTTGCATCCTGTTACCACAAAAGATTCCACTGTTGTCTGCCTCCTCCAATTCATTACAAGAGATGGCTGGACTTCTGTACTGAGGATTTAGAAACTGTCTCCAACCTCAGCAAGAAAGAACGATGTGATTGATTAGTGACCCTATAGACAAAGAAGTGGAGAGTAGAAGCATTTGTGTAACAAATATTGCCATCTCCCTCTCAAGAGGTGGGCTGAGATTCTGTCTCTGAAAACCACTTTCTCTGTCTTGTCTCCCCATTGCTTCAGACACTTTACTTCATTTATTCATGCAGGCTTGCATGCATTTCTTCATTCATTCACTGATTTCAGCAATATTTATAAAGTACCTATTCTGGTACAAATTCAGTAGTGCTGAATAAAGCATAGATAGGAACTGCACCCATGGAACTTACATCCTATAAGGGAGTCAGACAATAAGCAGGAAAACAAATATGTGATTGAATTTGGAATAAATGCTAAGACCAAGAGGGGGCACTACTGTTACTTGTGCAGGAACCCAGCAAGGACATCTGGCGGCAATGGACAAGCAACCATGAGACTATGCAGAATCAGTCTTCAACAGCGACACCCTGTGGCAGTGAGGAGAAATGACTATTGGTGGTGGACTGATAGACTAGTTCTCTCTGTAGGTGGCATTGGAACCATACTGATACCCTAAGCCCAAGTTATCCCCTAGACTTTGAAAATCCAGGGATCAGGGGATGCCTAAAGAGGGTGTTTTGGGACCTTGCATTAATAAAAGTATGTGAGAACTTGAATGAGTGGAAAATTGAAATAAAGGTGGCTATATTTGTACCCTCAAACTGGCAAGTTGTGCCATTCTGATTATTCTATTTTTAAGATCTTAGACACCATGACTTGAACTCAGACCTTAGAGTTTGGTGAGTGGGGAATACAGTTATAAATTGGAAAGGCTGGACTGGCTATGAAATGAGAGAGAAGGTCTCAACTGAGTCTGTACTGGGGCTGGAGTTATTGACTCCTCCAATTTAGGGCAGGATTTTTCCATGGTAATTGGAAAAGGGCTGAGTCTGCAGCAGATGTTAAGAGGCCTCAGTTGTGGGGCAGGGAGGAGGCAGAAATAGGAACCAGGGCTGGGTGCGGTGCCTCATGCCTGTAATCCTAACCCTTTGGGAGGCCAACGTGGGCAAATCACCTGAGGTCAGGAGTTCGAAACCAGCCCAGCCAACACGGTGGTGAAATCCCATCTCTACTAAAAATACAAAAAAAAATTAGCCGGGCGTGGTGGCGGGTGCCTGTAATCCCAGCTACTTGGGAGGCTGAGGCAGGAGGATTGCTTGAACCTGGGAGGCAGATG
Organism: Chlorocebus sabaeus; assembly: GCF_047675955.1. Lineage (NCBI taxonomy): Eukaryota > Metazoa > Chordata > Mammalia > Primates > Cercopithecidae > Chlorocebus > Chlorocebus sabaeus. The sequence continues at coordinate 39,880,037 of NC_132905.1, read as the reverse complement.
TTGCAGTGAGCCGAGATTACGCCACTGCACTCCAGCCTGGATGACAGAGCAAGACTCCATCAAAAAAAGAAAGAAAGAAGGGAAGGGAAGGGAAGGGGAAGGGGAAGGGGAAGGGGAAGGGGAAGGGAAAAAACCAGGCAGAGGTTAATGCATACTTCAGGACATCATTCTGTTAGACAGCCAAAAAAATCAGAATTGAGAAGGCATTCGTATATGGACGACAAAAGCATCTACACTCAGACGTGATAATCCATTTGATTTAATCTGGTTGCACATAAGAAGAAATCCAACCAAAACTGCTTCCGCATAAGGGGATGTTATTGGCTTATGGTCCATGGGTGTCCTGGCTCCAGGTGCAGCTTGATGAGGAACACAGATGAGCTCACCAGATCCTAGCTCCCTTATCATGTCCCCACTTGCTTCTTCAGCTGCTGTTTGAGCTCTAGGCCTCAGGTGACAACAAGATGGCAGGAACAGACCCAGCTCTTATGTGCTCTTAGGTTTCAGGTACAGCAGGAAAGAGAGTGTCCCTTTCCCAGAATCTCAAATAAAAGTTTCATTGCCTCTCATTGACTTTGATGGGGTCATATGCCCATTCCTGAACCAAGTGTTAGAACCAGAGGATGAGATATGCTGACTGGCTTAGGGCTAAGTCAGGACTTTTATCCCCAGAGTTGGTCAATTCTGCTTCATCAGATTCCATGCAGGCTGACTATCGGGTAGGGAGTGTTTTTTTCAGAGGAAAATGGGGGCATGGATACTGGAAGGAGGATAAATGGATGTGGGGCCCATGTGTGAGCTTCTGGAAGACATTGCATCTGAAAGTGAAAACAGGGCTGTCCCTAAGGTGCATAGGACCCTGGAAAATATATTTTTGGAAGCCCTGCCTATATAAACAATTTGATTTTAAAATGTATTACAAAATTACTGAGCCCATGTGAGGAATGATGAGGTATTGATGAACATTGAGAGTTGTGAATACGGAAGAAGTACTTAGGTATTTGAGTATTTTTCAATTAGTGCATGTGAAGATTCTTTTCAGTATCTAGGCACCATCTCCTGTTCTTTACTGTCAAATGTGCAGCCCTGGGCTAATGTCATATGTCCCACAACAAGGAAAAAGCACAAGAAAAAAAGCAGCAACATTGTTATTGCTCACAATGCCAGGCTCCTCAGGCTCCGTTTATATCGAAACAATAGAGATCTTCTTGCCTCTGCATTTCCCTGACAACATTTATTGAATGCTGGTTACTCATTAGGTTGCATCATCCATTGTGCTACTGGGGAGTACTGGGCTTCCAATGACTCAAAGACAGTGCTTCATTGATGATGACCACAAGGGAAGTCTTCCCCAGAGTCTGGAGAATATATGAACGATCATTTGTCTTCCGGTCATATTAAATTTACCATTTGGAATTTTACAGTGTGATATGGTTTGGATGTTTGTCCCCTCCAAAGTTCACGTTGAAGCATAATTCCCAGTATTGGAGGTGGGGCCTGGTGGGAGGTGATTGTATCACGGAGACGGGTCCCTCAGGAATGGCTTGGTGCCATCCCCATGGTAATGAGTGAGTTCTGGCTCTGATGGTTCATGCAAGAGCTGATGGTTTAGAGAGCCTGGCACATCTTGCCAGCTGTCTCTCACTCCGCTCTCACCACATGATGCACCTGCTCCTTTTGCCTTCCACCAGAACTGTAAGCTTCCTGAGGTCCACCCCAGGAGCAGATCCCAGCACCACACTTCCTGTACAGCCTGCAGAACCAAGAGCCAATTAAACCTCTCTTCTTTATACATTACCCAGTCTCAGGTATACCGTAACACAAAAGGACGAACACACCATGTAAATGTAGAACAGCGCTTTTCCCAACCATCTCTTCTCTTCAACTCTTTGTGCCACAATCACTGCATTCCTAAAACGCAATCTGTTTCAATGCTGACCTCACCCCCTGCCTTCCACACACCACTACCAGTGGGGAGCATAGGTGAGGGGCTAACAAATAGAGCAAGAACCATACCATTCATGTGAGGAATGTTTGTTCCAATCCAGCACAGCTTAAGGCCAACCCAGAACAGCAGGACTTGTCATATCAATCAGAGGCAAGAAAGGACATTGGTAGAAAGAGCCCATGGGTGCTGCAGAACAATGAGTGGTCCTAGCTGTACCACAGTACTGTCTGACACATGGCTTGAAGCCTACAGAGGGGTGGGGCCCCAGCAGCAGAGAGTGCACAGAGTAAGGATGCCTGTTGCCACCCTGCAGCCACGGGTGCCACAGACCAGAGGTGGCATCACAGTCTGAATGCAAATGGGTGAGACCCAGTGCATAGGCCCTACCCAGGAGAGAAAAACTAAAGGGTCAGTGGTAGGCCAGGCCATTGATAGCCCAGAGCTCTGAACTATTCCTGGGTCTGATCCAAGAGTCACCCCAAATGTGTGTGTTGGGAGCATTCTACAGACTCATTCATTCTGGCATGATCATATATACATGGACAACAGAGCAACTGAGACTCCATCTCTCAAAAAAATAATAATAATAATGAATCTAATAGGATAGAAAAATATTCACATGCCATGCCAAGGTTTCTTTTCTTTTTCTTTTTTTTTTTTTTTTTTGAGACAGAGTCTCACTCTGTTGCCCATGCTGAAGTGCAGTGGTGCGATCTCTGCTCACTGCAACCTCCAAATCCTGGGTTCAAGCGATTCTCCCACCTCAGTCTCCTGAGTAGCTAGGATTAGAGACGTGCACCACCATGCTCAGCTAAATCTTGTATTTTTGATAGAGACAGAGTTTTGTCATGTTGCCCAGGCTGCTCTCAAACTCCTGGACTCAAGTGATTCTCCTACCTCAGCCTCCAAAGTGCTGAGATTGGGGGTATGAGCCACCATGCCCAGCCTCGGAGACCATTTCAAAGAGGAGAAATAGGAAAAGGAGCCCCTCTGGAGCCTAGTTCAGGTTCCGGGGACTCTGCCCACATGGCACTGCCAGTCCCAGCCCCCAGAGGGGTTTTTAGAAATTTTTGATGTAGGTGTTTCTGGCGACCTTGACTGAATACCTCATAGGGTACCAGGCTGGAATAGCATTGCCCACTCCACCCGGTCCCAGACACCAGAAAAAGACTTCCTTTGAGGAAGGCACTCCAAAGCATGGGCCCCCTGAGGCCTGGGGCAGGGGTCCCCACTTGCCTGGGTCTCAGGACAGTACTGAGCGTGCGTGGCATGCCAGATTCACAGTTCAGCCTGACACATTTACTGAGCACCTGCTGGATGCCAGGTGCTGGGTCGAGACAAATGAGAAATCTGTGAGGCCACAGAACATTGCATATTGAGGTGTGGCCAGGGCAGTTACCCGCTGGTCACATCCCATCATCACTCCACTCCTCCAGTCCTTTCCAACAGATTCGAAATCCATTTTATGAAATGGAGAGCTACTCCATACATCCAGGGATCTGTTTACAAACCCTGCATCCACTATTTCATTCCATTCCAATAAATATTAAATAACGAGAAACACCAAGGTGTATTCTATGTATTGCAGGCATTTGTTAAGACCTCAGTTTCTGGACAGGGCTAGGAGGTGGAGGCTGGGGAGTGTGGAGAAAGTGAGAAGCCCAAAGAGCTACGTCCTAAGGAGCCCAACCCAGAGCTGGGGTTGTCAGTCTCAGTCAGGTGTGGTGTTTCCTGCCTATAATCCCAGCACTTTGCAAGGCTGGAGCAGGAGGATCACTTGGGCCCAGGAGTTTGAGACCAGCCTGGGCAACACTGCAAGCCCTCATCTCTACAAAAATAAAAAATAAAAAATTAGCTGGTGTGGTGGTGCACAACTGTGGTCCTAGCTACTTGAGGGGCTGAGGCAGAAAGATCGCTTGAACCTAGGAGTGTGAGGTTGCAGCAAGCCACGATCATGCCACTACACTCTAGCCTGGGTGACAGAGCCAGACCTTGTCTCAAAAAATTAAATAAGAAAAAGGAAACAATTCTGGTTCTATCCTCCTTCCACTTGGACTCCTTTCACCTCTCATGCCTTAGTAAAGAGTCTGCTGGTTAGAAGAAAAAAACACTCCAAAAATGAGGGTAGGCCAGGCACAGTGGCTAACTCCTGTAATACCAGCATTTTGGGAAGCCAAGGCAGGTGAATCACCTGAGGTCAGGAGTTTGAGACCAGTCTGGGCAACACGGTGAAACTCCATCTCTACTAAAAATACAAAAATGAGCCGGGAATGGTGACGGGTGCCTGTAATCTCAGTTACTTGGGAGGCTGAAGCAGGAGAATCGCTTGAACCCAGGAGGCAGAGGTTGTAGTGAGCTGAGATAGCGTCATTGCACTCCAGCCTGGGGAACAAAGGGAAACTCTGTCTCAAAAAAACAAAAAAAAATGAGGGTTCACATGAGAGGGTCAGAGATCATCACCAGCCAGGTGACCATGGGACTCTCATTCAGCCAAGAGGAGTAAGGAAGCTGAGGGCAGGGCCAAAGAGCTTGGAAAACAGGCGAACTTCAAAGAACTCCCAAGGGAGAAGAGAAAGAAAGACAGGGGAGCAGTGTGGGAGGTCCCTGGCATGTGCTGTGTATAACAGGCAACCCACCTTCTGTTTCCAATGAAATCTTCAGTAAAATGTATTTCTCACTAATGTCCATGGCAGCCTTCCCCCAGCCTATTCCTGCATTTCCGAGGCTCCACTCACACAAGGCCATCAGGGAGTGGATTAGTTTCCTAGGGCTGTCATATAGTTGGTGGCTTAAAACAACAGAAATGTGTTCTCTAACAGATCCCAGGCCAGAAGTCCCAAGCCAAGGTGTCGGCAGAGCCACATTTCCTTCAGGGCTCCATAGGAGGATCATTCCTTGCCTCTTCCTGCTTCCAGTGACTCCGGGCATTCCTGGGCTTGTGACTGTGTCACTCCAGTCTCTGCCTCCTCCTTCACATGGCCTTCTCCTTTTCTGTTTCTGATCCATATATATATCTATAGAAACAGGGTCTCACCAGGCTGAGCACAGTGGCTCAAGCCTATAATCCCAGCACTTTGGGAGGCTGAGGCAGGCAGATCACTTGAGGTCGGGAGTTCGAGACCAGCCTGGCCAACACTGTGAAACCTGTCTCTACTAAAAATATAAAAATTAGCCGGGTGTGGTGGCGCACGCCTGTGGTCCCGGCTACTCAGGAGGCTGAGGCAGGAGAATCGCTTGAACCTGGGAGGCAGAGGTTGCAGTGAGCTGATATCATGCCACTGCACTCCAGCCTGGGCAACAGAGTGAAACTGCATCTCAAAAAAAAAAAAAAAGAAAGAAAGAAAGAAAAGAAAAGAAAAGAAAAGAAACGAAACAGGGTCTCACTATGTTGCCCAGGCTGGTCTAGAACTCCTGGACTCAAGTTATCCGCCTCCCTCAGCTTCCCAAAGTGCTGGGATTACAGCCATGAGCCACCGTACCCAGCCACTTCTGTTGTTTATAAGGATGCTTGTCATTAGATTTAGGGCTCACCTAGATAATCCAGAATGATTTCATCTCAAGATCCTTAATTATACCCGTGAAAGTCTTTTTTTTTTTCCAGAAAAAAAGTCATATTCACAGCTTCTGTGGATTTGGATGTGAACATATCTTTTTGGAGCCACAATTCAACCCACCCCTAGAGTTACAACTGATCCTGAAGATTCGAGAACAAACACAAGGAGGTGTCACCACAGAATAAATCATCTCTTGAACTGAGTGTTAGACACTGCTGTAGCCAACGTCCCCCACCTGGGAATGTCACTCCTTTCACCGTGGCCTGTTGCCAATCTCCCCTCTCTATGCATTTACAAAAATCAGTTAAAACAAAGTGCTAAATAAAGGTTAACAATAAAAAAAAGAGCAAAGCCAGGCGCGGTGGCTCAAGCCTGTAATCCCAGCACTTTGGGAGGCCGAGACGGGCGGATCACGAGGTCAGGAGATCAAGACCATCCTGGCTAACCCGGTGAAACCCCATCTCTACTAAAAAATACAAAAATCTAGCCGGGCGAGGTGGCGGGCGCCTGTAGTCCCAGCTACTCGGGAGGCTGAGGCAGGAGAATGGCGTGAACCCGGGAGGCGGAGCTTGCAGTGAGCTGAGATCCGGCCACTGCACTCCAGCCTGGGCGACAGAGCGAAACTCCGCCTCAAAAAAAAAAAAAAAAAAAAAAAAAGAGCAAAGATACATGAGGCAAATGCCATAGACAGTACTTAAGTACTTAGGGAGAGCTGAAAATCCCGGTTCTTTAATGAAGCGCAGCAACACTGGCCCCCCTAGCAGGTGTCTCACCTGCTCCCCAGGCATTTCTTTGCATAATCAATAGGTCTCTTGAAATATTTTCCCAAACCCAAGAGGAGTTCTTTCTCAAGGAAGAATTCTAACATCTGCCTATAGACAGTATTATGCGCACACTGCATATAAAATAACATGTTTTGGGCCAGGCGCGGTGGCTCAAGCCTGTAATCCCAGCACTTTGGGAGGCCGAGACGGGCGGATCACGAGGTCAGGAGATCGAGACCATCCTGGCTAACACGGTGAAACCCCATCTCTACTAAAAAACAAACAAACAAACAAACAAACAAACAAACAAACAAAAAACTAGCCGGGCGAGGTGGCGGGCGCCTGTAGTCCCAGCTGCTTAGGAGACTGAGGCAGGAGAATGGCGTAAACCTGGGAGGCGGAGCTTGCAGTGAGCTGAGATCCGGCCACTGCACTCCAGCCTGGGTGACAGAGCGAGACTCCGTCTCAAAAAAAAATAATAATAAAAATAACATGTTTTGGCCGGGTGCAGTGGCTCACGCCTGTAATCCCAGCACTTTGGGAGGCCGATGTGAGAGGATCGCTTGAATCCAGGAGTTTGAGAACAGCCTGGGCAACACAATGAAACTCCATCTCTACTAAAAATACAAAACCTAGCCCAGTGTGATGGCGAGCCTGCAGCTCCAGCGACTTGGGAGGCTGAAGTGGGAGCATCGCTTGAGCACAGGAAGTCGGGGCTGCGACCTGTGATTGTGCCACTGCACTCCAACCTGGGTAACAGTAAGAGAACTTGTCTCAAAAAATAAATAAATAAATAAATAATAAAAAATTAATAGGCCAGCTGCGGTGACTCACACCTGTAATCCCAGCACTTTGGGAGGCTGAGGCGGGTGGACCACTTGAGGTCAGGAGTTTGAGATCAGCCTGGCCAACATGGTGAAACTCCGTCTCTACTAAAAATACAAAAATTAGCTGGGCATGGTGGCACACTCCTCTAATCCCAGTTACTCAGGAGCTGAGGCATGAGAATAGCTTGAACCTGGCAGGTGGAGGCTGCAGTGAGCCGAGATTGTGCCACTGTACTCCAGGCTGGGCAACCGAGCAGAACTCCATCTCAATAAATAAATAAATAAACAAAATTTAAAAATTAGCCAGGCACGGTGGCACGCACCTGTTGTCCCAGCTACTAGGGAGGCTGAGGCATGAGAATCGCTTGAATCGGGGAGGCAGAGATCACAGTGAGCCAATATTGCACCACTGCACTTCAGCCTGGGCAACAGAGCAAGACTCCTTCTCAAAAATAATAATAATAATAATTAATTTTAAAATTAAAATAAAAAAACAAGTTTTCTCCTAGCATCAGTAAACTGATCCCTCTGGTTTCCTATGAATCTAGTTCAGTGTAGAGAACTTGGGCTTTCCTGTTCGGGAAAGGATTTTGCAGATACTGGGAGAATTCTCAGCCCAGGGAACATTCATTTAGGCTGTGCTCATTCTTGTTTTCTTTTTAGGCCTTCAAGTAAGCCTTTCAAGCAGAAAAAGCAACTCTCGCCTATTTATATCTGTGATTTTTGAGGGTAGAGTTATGTGGGAAAGGGACATCCCTTCTCTGGGCAGTTTTTCTGTCACCAGCATAGGAGAGGGTATATCCAGGATACCTGCAGAGAGGCCTCAGCTGTTGCTCTCTTTTATCTGTTTCAACATGGGGCTTCCACATCAGATTTCATTGGAAATACACCTAAAGACTGGCAAACTCAATGACTTCCAAGAGCTCCATCTAGTTCTGCCCTTTGTTCAAGGTATTCAGTAAATATTTACCAAGCACCTGCTAGGGGCCACGTACTGTTCAAGGCACTGAGGACCCATCAGTGAACAAACAGGCCAAAAAAATCTCTTCCCCCAATGAGACCACATTCCTTTTAAAGTAAATTACACATTCATCAGAAGGTGATGAGTGGTCTGGAGAAGACTCAAATAGACAGGGGAGCTGCAATGTTTAAAAGGGTGATCAGGGGTCCAGGCGCGGTGGCTCACACCTGTAATCCCAGCACTTCGGGAGGCCAAGGTGGGAGGATCGCTTGAGCTCACGAGCTTGAGACCAGCCTGGAAAACATAGCAAGACCTCCTTTCTACTAAAAATCAAAAATTTAGTTTGGCATGGTGCTGCATGCCTGTAGTCCCAGCTATCTGAGAGGTTTGAGATGGGAGGAGGGTTTGAGATGGAGACTGCAGTAATCTGTGATTATACCACTGCACTCCAGCCTGGATGCTAGAGCAAGACCCCAACTCAAAACAAACAAATTTAATTAGACAAGAAAATTAAAAAATGATCAGGGAAGGGTTCTGTGAGGGCGGCATTTGAGCGCTCACAAGGAAAGCGAGGATCGAGCCAAGAGCCATCTCAGGGAGGAGCTTTGTAGCAAGTACTGCTCATGGGCACTCCGGATCCTCCCGGCCTCCCCTGGCTCCACAGATTTGGCCACTGGTTCCAACTTAGTTGCCGCTACTCTGTGGCCAGCTCTGTGCGAGCTCTCACTGATCTCATGCCTGGGCCACCTGCCCTCGCCTCCTGCTCTGGAGATTCCCTATTGACGCTGAGGTTGGAGATGACATGGGACCTGCTGGGAGCCCGTGCCTGAGCTACTGGGAAAGTGGGGGGGTTAATGCCAGTGTTAGTCTGTTTTCACACTGCTATAAAGAACTACCTAAGAATTTCTTCGTAATTCACTAAGAAAAGAGGTTTGACTGACTCACAATTCCACAGGCTTAACAGAAAGCACGACTGGAAGGCCTCAGGGAACTTACAATCATGGTGGAAGGGCGAAGGAGAAGCAAGGACCTTCCTCACATGGTGGCAGGAGACAGACAGTGAAGGGGGAAGCGTCACACATTTTTAAACCATCAGATCTCACAGCGTCACACACTTAAATCATCAAATCTCACAATAACTCACTCTCATCATAACCATGATGAGAACAGCAAGGGAGAAATCTGCCCCCACAATCCAATCACCTCCCACCAGGTCCCTCCTCCAATTCAACATGAGGTTTGGGTGGGGACACAAATCCAAGCCATTATCAATGCTAGTGAACCTTTACCTAGTGGGAACAGAAGCAGGTGGATGAATTCCTTTCCCTTTGTTCCCTTGGGTGGATTTTCCTGAGCTGGCTTTATTCATGTGGTCTCACGGAAGACGTTTCCAGAAGATCGAGCAATCAGTCATGCTTGATACCAAGTGGTGACCTGGTTGGTGGTGCACCCTTGTATTGGCCCTTCCTCCTTCCTTGGGATTGCACTCCGAGTAAACACAGACGTAATAAACATAAGCTGGCCCAGCGCAGTGGTTCATGCCTGTAATCCCAGCACTTCAGGAGGCTGAGGCAGGTGGATCACTTGACGTCAGGAGTTCGAGATCAGTCTGGCCAACATGGAGAAACATTGTCTCTACTAAAAATACAGAAAGTACCCAGGCATGGTGGCATGCACTTATAATCCCAGCTACTCAGGAGGCTGAGGCAGGAGAATCGCTTGAACCCAGGAGGCAGAGGTTGCAGTGAGCCAAGATTACACCACTGCACTCCAGCCTGGACAACAGAGTGAGGCGCCATCTCAGAAAAAAAGAAAAAAGAAGAAACAAACCTTGAGCTTTCTTCTGGCTCTGCTTTCTGGGGAACTCAGGCTCTGGCAAGTGTTCTAGGCAGGGAAACAGGAAGTGCAAAAGCCCTGACGTAGGAGCAAGATCGGTGTGGTAGAGGAACAGCAAGGTGGCTGAGGCAGAGAGAGAAGGACTGTGGTAGGTGAGGGGACCACTAAGGTGCCTCTGAAACTTTAATGTGTATTATGAATCACCTGGTGATCTTGTTAAAATGCAGGCTGTGATTCAGGTCTGGGGTGGGATCTGAGATTCTGCCTTTTTTTTTTTTTTTAGAGATGTATCTCACCCTGTCACCCGGGCTGGGGTGTAGTGGTGCAATCATAGCTCACTGCAGCCTTGAACTCCTGGGCTCAGGCAATCCTCCTGCCTTAGCCTCCCAAGTAGCTGGGACTACAGGTGCATGCCACCATGCCTGGATACTGCATTCCTAACCAGTTCTCAGATGATATTGATACTGCTGGCCAATGGACCACACTTTGAGTAGAAAAGGTATCAGCTATAGTAGGTTCTGTGGCTTTTACCCTGAATGAGATGAGAGCCAATGGAGGGTTTGGATGGAGAAATTACATGATCTGATGTACATTTTTAAAGGATACCAGGCCCGACGTGGTGGCACACGTCTGTAATCCCAGCACTTTGGGAGGCTGAGGTGGGTGGATCACCTGAGGTCAGGAGTTCAACACCAGCCTGACTAACATCATGAAACCCCGTCTCTACTGAATACAAAATATTAGCCAGCTGTGGTGGCGCATGCCTATAATCCCAGTGACTTGGGAGGCTGAGGCGGGAGAATTGCTTGAACCCAGGAGGTGGGGAGGTTGCAATGAGCCAAGATTGCGCCATTGCACTCCAGCCTGGGCAACAAGAGCAAAACTCCATCTCAAAAAGAAAAAAGAAAAAAAAAGGGATACCATTGGCTGGGAGGAAAATAGGTGGGGAATCTGGGTGGTGAGCTTAGAAACAGGAAGGTCAGTTAGGAGTATCTGGCAATAATCCAGGTGAGAGATGCCCTAGGAGTCATTAAGATGTTATCTAAAAGTTTCAGTCTTTTCAATTTAGTATTTATAACTATTTCCCAAAATACAGGACATACATCAGTGGTGGTATATGAGCTCATTTTAGGTAGGACACCAAGTAACCATGTTTTATTTTTATGGTTATGTGTTTATTACAAGTATTTTTGCTTTTCACTTTTAGCAATGATACCCAGTTATCTTTTAAAATAAAGGTTTTAAGTTTATGAAATATGTGTTGATTTAAAGTGAAATACTAAGTAAATGAACAGTGGTAATACAAACATGGCAAATGTGAAGGTGTCTCCCAAATGCCTGAGGTCTAGGAAACGCTGACTTTAAAATAAATAAAATTAGGCTGGGCGTGGTGGCTCACACCTGTAATCCCAGCACTTTGGGATGCTGAGGCAGGCAGATCACTTGAGGTCAGGAGTTCGAGACCAGCCTGACCAACATGGTGAAACCCCGTTTCTACTAAAATATGAAAAGTAGCCAGGCATGGTGGTGTGCATCTGTAATCCCAGCTACTTGGGAGGCTGAGGCAGGAGAATCGATTGAACCTGGGAGGCAGAGGTTGCAGTGAGCCGAGATCTACAGCGGGGGTTGCAGTCCACTGTACTCCATCTTGGGCAACAGAGCAAGACTAACTCTCAAATAAATAAATAAAATAAAATACATAAAATTATTACTGGTTATTTATTTTTTTAATTTCTTTTTTTAAAATTCATGATCCTGCTCCTTCTGTAAGGTGGTTATTTATTTCTTAGGGTAATTTTTTTTTTTTGAAGAACCCATCTCGCATTCTCTAATAAAAAAGCAATGAGAAAATGGGAACTCAAATCTGAGACAGGGTTTGTGAGTCACCTTTTAAAAATGCATCCAAGTGTAATAAACACTTACTTCTCACAAAGTCATTGTCCAGAAGGATAGCCCTTCAGTAATGGGAGGCATGGTTGAAAGAGTCACCCCGTGGTGGTTGATCTGAGAGGAATGAGTTGGACTTCGGTTAAGGCAGTTGTCCTCAAGCCTGGCAGGGCATAGTCATGCTTTAAAAAAAGAAAAAGAAAAAGAAAAAAAAGCCCAGGCCCCACCCCAGGTCAATAATATCAGCATCTCTGAGGGCAGGATCTGGCACCTGTGTGCTTTGAAAGCTCGCAGGTGATTCCATGCCTGTCTGTCCTCTTGTTCCTCCTTGGTACAGGGGAAAGGGCATGGCTTCTGGGACAATACAGACCTGGGTTCAAATCTTTCCACTTGCATGCTGGGTGATCTTGAACTATTTATTTGACTGAATTTCTGAAATGTATGCAGCTCATCTGTACAATAAGAATCGTCATACCCCCCCGCCTTAGGGTAGCTGTGACAATTCAATGACACAAGATTTGTCATGGGCCCACAAACAACATGCCAAACAACAGGAGTTCGGTACACTCTCGTCCCCTCCTTTCCTCAGTGACACTCCCGCCACCCAGACACTGGCACAGAATGAGTGCCTGGTAGTAGGACCTCAGCTTCCGCGAGGAATCAGAGGGTGAAGGTCTGAGCTGATTATTTTGGGGGATTAACAGTACCTATGAGTCAAACCTTAATTCATTGTTTTCTATTTTTAATTAATATTTAATTATGTCAGTAAAATGGAACCATTCTTTAAAAAACATTATAAATGGAGCACAAGTATTCTTTGCCCACCTCCTGCAATCCTGGTCCACGGCCCTTTCCAAATATTGAACTTGGCAAGTGCCTTCCAGATCTTTCAAAAATACATTCACGCATTTTATAGGAACCCATAGAAAAAATATAATATTGTTTAGTATATTTTAATAAATAAGTGGGTTTTTTTACTGTATATATCATTATGCAGCTTTTCTTTATGCAACAGTGTATTTGCAAGACTTACCCATGTGGTTACATACCTGAGTTCATTCCTTTTAGCTCCTTGATAATGTTCTATTGTAAGAATTACCATAATTTATGTAATTATTTTCCTCTCGATAGATTCTTTCCAACTTAACATCACAATCACAGCTCCCGAGGACATCCTTGTATTCACCTCCACATACTCATCTGTATTTTTAACCTTCAAAATTACTCTTTATTCGCTCGACAGTGGAATGAGCACTGGATTGGGAGTCCACACACTTTGATCTGGTTGCCAGGCTCCTCTGAATCCTAGGCTCTCCATTCTTGGCACATATCTTTGCCCCTTTTCCACCATGATTCTCTTACCTTAACCACTGCACCTGCCTTGTCACCGAGCTCCCCATCTCTGGCCAGGTCTCTGGTTCCTCCCAATCCTCACCTAACATCAACCACCATGTCATTCTGCTTAAAATCCTCCATTGGCTGCAGAGCCTGGCTCCAGCGAGGGCAAAACCTGCCTGGGTGAAGCACAGAGGCCCAGGGCTGGGGAGCAGGGGGTCAGAGGGCAGGCAACGGCATTGAGAAGGGCCACAGGGGACAGCACAAAATCAGCCTGTCTGGAGAACTCCCTGCTGACCACTCAAATAACTCACCCCATGAAGCCTACTGGGGCATAGCTGCCACTCCCACCTCCTGAACTCGCCTGGGACTGTGTCCTGCTACTATTTCACGCTCTGCATGCTGACTTTTAGCATGTTATCTTCCTGCCTGACTCCCCTCGGGCCTGTGACCTCCTCAGAGGCCAGGAGTGTGTCTCTGAATCCTCAGCGATCAATACAGGGCTTGGCTTAACTAGCAGGTGCGACTCCATATTTGTTGAACAATGGCATGAGCTTCCGCTTGAAGCTTGGTGGGCAGAGCAGCCCTGACAGGTGGTCAGCAGCAGGAGACCCCACGTGAGCGTCAACTGGGGATCCTGAAGTTGGCCAAGTATAGTTTGCAGCATGCAAAATGGCAGGGAGGAGCCAGACTCTGGTCCTAGCAGGGCTGGAGTCTCAGTTACTTATTGCTATTTAATATGCTACTCCACTCCAGACCTCAGTGGCTTAAAATGATGATGTGTTATTGTATTAGTCAGGGTTCTCTAGAGGGTCGGAATAAATGGGATATCTATATATATATATACACACACACACACACACATACATATAAAGGAGAGTTTATTAAGTATTAACTCACATGATCACAAGGTCCCACAATAGGCCGTCTGTAAGCTGGGGAGCAAGGAGAGCCAGTCCGAGTCCCAAAACTGAAGAATTTGGATGCTCAAGGGCAGGAAGCATCCAGCAGAGGAGAAAGGTGTAGGCTAGGAGGCTAGGCCCATCTCACTTTTTCGCATTTTTCTGCCTGCTTTATATTCTAGCCCAGCTGGCAGCTGATTAGATGTTATCCACCCAGATTGAGGGTGGGTCTGCCTTTCCCAGCCCACTGACTCAAATGTTAATCTCCTTTGGCAACACCCTCACAGGCACACTCAGGATAAATACTTTGTATCCTTCAATCCAACCGAGTTGACTCTCACTATTAACCACTGCACTTCCTTCCTTCCTTTCTTCTTTTTTTTTGCCCAGGCTGTAGGGCAATGGCGTGACCTCCGCTCACAGCAACCTCTGCCTCCCAGGTTCAAGCGATTCTCCTGCCTCAGGCTCCTGAGTAGCCGGGAGGCATGAGCCACCATATCCAGCTAATTTTGTATTTTTAATAGAGACTGGGTTTCTCCGTGTTGGTCAGGCTGGTCTCAACATCTCGACCTCAGGTGATCCACCTGCCTTGGCCTCCCAAAGTGCTGGGATTACAGGCGTGAGCCACCATGCCCAGCCTCCATTAGAGTTATTTTTTATGGTTCTAAGGGATGTCCAGACACAGATGGAAAGTTCTGCTCCACAAGATATTTTTGGGGATCACTCCCACATTCAGCTGGGGCTGGAACACTCAAGACACACATAGAAAGGTTCTGGCCCCTTCCCTATCCAGGGGCTCATCCCTGAACCTCAGCCTTAAACGGCTCTTCCCATTGCCCTGTCTCTGTGTTCCTTCCTCTACCCTGTCTTTGTGGCGGCCTTGGTTGTCAAGGGGTAGTTGGACCGGCTGGGCCCTGGCTGGGCATCTCTCCAGAAGGTTAGTTGGATTTCCTTCTCAGTGGCTCAGGGCTTCAAGAGAACGGAAGCTGCTAGGCCTCTTACAAGCCAGGCATGGAACCAACACAAGTGAAAGCAGGTCACAAGGCCAGCCCAGATTCTAGGGAGGAGAAATAGTGCCACCTCTTGACGGGAGCCTGCGTGTCCAGGGACAGGAGGCATTTCGCTCAACAAGATGGAGTTTCGCTCTTGTTATCCAGGCTGGAGTGCAATGGCAGGATCTCGGCTCACGACAACCTCTGCCTCCCGGGTTCAAGCGATTCTCCTGCCTCAGCCTCTGAAGTAGCTGGGATTACAGGCATGCACCACTACACCCGGGATTGTTGGTGGCCATCTTTGGAGGCATCTCCCTCAGCTGGGAAAGGAAGCCTGAACACTTGTTTTCCAGGTGCCAGCCTTTATCATCACCTTTATCTAAGTCTTAGGTGGGGTACTGGTAGGAGGAGGACAAGTGGTTGTTAATCCTGTGGGATTGGCCCAGCATTTGTAGGGAAAAATCCAGAATGGTTAAGAATTGCCTAGGCCAATTGCGGTGGCTCACACCTGTAATCCCAGCACTTTGGGAGGCCGAGGTGGCCGGATCACTTCAGGTCAGGAGTTTGAGACAAGCCTGGTCAACATGGTGAAACCCCATCTCTACTAAAAATACAAAAAAAAAAAAAAAAAAAAAAATTAGCTGGGCGTGGTGGTGGGCGCCTGTAATCCCAGCTACTCGATTCTCTAGCTGATGCAGGATAATCACTTGAACCCGGGAGGTGGAGGTTGCAGTGAGCCCAGGTTGCACCACTGCACTCCAACCTGGGCTACAGAATAAGACTCCAATCTCAAAAAAAAAAAAAAAAAAAAAAAAAAGAATTGCCAAGGCCATCAAAAAGAGGAGGTAGATGAAGGGAACATAGAGGCAGGACAATGGTAGGAGGGGTCAAGGCTGGGGTTCAGGGCTAAGCCTCTGGCTGGGGCAGGGGCCAGAATTCTCCTGCCTGTGTCGATGACCATCATGTCAGGCTGAACAACCATAATCTGATTTCAGCAAGAAGAGGGGAGAACCATCATCCAGATGTTGCCCACCCCTCTAATATGTCAGAGACCACAGGTCTTACCCCTCCCCACCCACCTGGGCTGGCACTGAACCCCTTACCCACTGGAATCATTCCTAAGCCCACCCCATCTCCACGCCCAGTTAAGGACCCGACAGTTTCCTTGTATTTCTTCTTTTTTAAAAATTATTATTATTATTTTTGAAACGGAGTTTCACTCTTGTTACCCAGACTGGAGTGCAATGGCAGGATCTCGGCTCACCACAACCTCTGCCTCCCAGGTTCAAGCTATTCTCCTGCCTCAGCCTCCTGAAGTAGCTGGGATTACAGGCGTGCACCACCACACCCAGCTAATTTTGCATTTTTGTAGAGACGGGGTTTTTCCATGTTGGTCAGGCTGGTCTTGAACTCCCGACCTCAGGTAATCCACCTGCCTTGGCCTCCCAAAGTGCTGGGACTACAGGCGTGAGCCACCGCGCCCAGCCCAGTTTCCTTGTATTTCAATTGCCCCCAGTAATAGACTAAGAATATCTGTCCAGTCTCTCCTGCTAATAAATATTTGAATAGCGGTTTGTTAATTTTTCTTACCCTTCAAGATGGAGATTAATTGCTATTTCACATTACACTCAACTTCTATTTGTTTGGGATTTACTTCCTCAGTGATACCACAAGCATTGGGCTTGAATAAAACATTTTAACCTAGACAAGCTCATTAAATTCTTGAAGGTGAATGGACAGAAAGAGGGGAGAACTGGCCCTAGTTTTGCAGTTTTGAGGGCATCAATTTAAATCCATCAGGCAAGTGTCAAACAGGTTTGGAGTTGGGACATGCTCGGTGAGGAAGGATAGAGGTTACTGGAAGGACAGTCCTGTTCAGTCCTGCTGTGCCTCAGGCCACCAGAACCAGCCCTTCCCCAGAGCCAGCCCCACCCTACCTGGCTTCACCCTCAAGGTGTCCACAGCCTTGTTGCCAAAGAGTTCACCCTGACCCAAATAGGACTGTTGAATCCTATTTTTTAGGGTCCAGTTTTACTCCTTGGACCTGACAGTCCTGCTGAGAGGAGTAAAGTTTTCTCACCTGTAAACAGGGGTGGTCATGCCCATTATCATGTTCACCATCATTATTGTCATAAATATCATGCTACCCCTAGTCCCAAGGGTTGGACCCTGCTAATACCTGGTGTACACCCCCACTTTTGCCTATAGCACCCTATATTATTAAGAACCCCTCTAGTCTTGAAGCCAGCCATCCCAACCACTCCTCTCTGACTCCAGACCCTGCTGGCTCCATTGCTTTCTCTCTCTTGCCTACAGGGATTATGATCGTACTGCAATACATTTTTTTTTTTTTTTTTTGAGGCAGTCTTGTTCTGTCACCCAGGCTGGAGTGCAGTGGAATGATCTCGACCCATTGTAACCTCCGCCTCCCAGGTTCAAGTGATTCTCATGCCTCAGCCTCCTGAGTAACTGGGATTACAGGCACCTGCCACCACGCCTGGCTAATTTTTGTATTTTTACTAGAGATGGGGTTTCGCCATGTTGGCCAGGCTGCTCTCAAACCCCTGACCTCAGGTGATCCACCCGCCTCCCCTCCCAAAATGCTGGAATTACAGGCGTGAGCCACCACGCCTGGGCCAATACTATTTTAAGACCAAAAAATCTATGAAGTTTCATAGAGTTATAGAATCAGGTGTCTATAAGTTATTCTTAGCTTCCTGAAAGACTCTTAACTTCTGGACCGGGGTGTCCAATTTTTGGCTTCCCTGGGCCACATTGGAAGAAGAAGAATTGTCTTGGGCCACACGTAAAATACACTAATGGTAGCTGAAGAGCTTATGTAATATATATATTTATATATTTATTTATATTTTTATATATATCACAGAAAAAAGTCTTATAACATCTTAAGAAAGTTGGACCACATTCAAAGCTGTCCAGGGGTGCTTGCAGCCCACAGGTTGCACAAAATTGTTCTAGATATTAACCTCTGGTGTTAATCATTTGACGACTTTCAATTATGCTGGGAATGAGAAACATACTTGAAGTCACCACCAGAAGCAGCTCTGGAAGAGGTTCGTATTTAACCCTGGTCATTAGTGCAGACTCCCACAGGTATGGTTCTTTTCCCTGTGAGTCTTTACGTCATTTTTCCCTCCAGGGGCCTCGGTCGGGCTCATCACAATTAACCAGAAAGGTTGTGATCATGTTTTACCTCAAAAGAAAAGGGCATGTGGCCTCGATTCCTAACCTTCCAGGTAGCTCCTGGCCTGTATGCAAATTTGCCAATTTTCGCTCTACAAACCATGGATTTATTTTGGGGGGTGTATTTACATAGCCACAGAATGTCTTTGGGGGTACCTTTCCCCCAGAGCAAGAGGCACCAACTTGCCTGATAATTCCATATTTGAGGGAAGAATCTGGAAGAGTCCAAGAGAATTTGCTGCATCTAGATAGGGAAGAGGTTAAACCATCTTAGGTTCCAGAACACGTAACATCCCACTTATGTAACTACTTGGAGAGCCACGAGGGAGAGGCACAGGGCAGTGCTCACAGGGACCAGGAACCCAGAAACCCTTTCACTCTCTTGGAGTCCACGTTTCCCTCTCTCCCCTCCCCCGCCAGCTTCCTCTGCCCGTGCCCCCACATCATGTCCACATGCCACCTAACTGTTCGGGTTCCCCCAGAAGCCGACCTTGAGACAGAGGTTCAAGGGCAAGTCATTTACTTGGAAGGTGATCCCAGGAAGTACCAGTAGGGGAGGGGTAAAGCGAGACAGAGAAAAGAAAGGTACATGATCAAGCCAGTTACCCCGTGGGCAATGGGAGCCCAATCCCACCAGGGGATGCTGGAGACAGTGTAGATCATGGAGGCAGAGTTGCCCCACCCCAGGCAAGGGAGCTGGGTCTGTATCCCATCAGTCATTGGTGGAGGGCTCCTGGCCATTAACCCTCTAGCAGACTGGCTTTCCCTGAACTCAGGTGGACATGCCCTCAGCAGAAAGCAGCCAGATAAAAGCCCGCAGGTGGGAGGTGGCAGGTGTTTGCGATTATACCTTCAGGGGGTAGGGCTGAGGGTCTTGCAGACATAAGCAGGGCAGCAGCCATGGTGGCTCCCTTGCCCCAGCTCAGATGCCATGTGAATTTCCATCTCAAACCCTTTGTTATGGACTGAATTGTGTCCCCTAAAATTCATATATTGAAGCCTTAATCCCCAGTACCTCCATATCCAAAGATAATATTTGGAGATAGAGCCTTTAAAGAGGGGATTGTATTAGCCAGGCATGGTGGCACGAACCTGTAATCCCAGCCACTCAGGAAGCTGAGGCAGGAGAATCGCTTGAACCTGGGAGGCGGGGGTTGCAGTCAGTGAGCTGAGATCGCACCACTGCACTCCAGCCTGGGCGACAAGAGTGAAACTCCATCTCAAATAAAAAAATAAAAATAAAAAAAATAAGGGCGGGGGGATTGAGTAAAATGAAGTCGTTAGGGTCAGCCATAATCAGAGCTTACTCCCCTTGTGAGAAGAAAAAATTTGGACACACGAGAGACACCAGGGATGTGCACCCAGAGGAAAGACCCCATGAGGACGCAGTGAGAAGGTGGCTATTTGCAAGCCAAGGAGGGATGCCTCAAGAGAGGCCATCCCTGGGTACAGTGGCTCATGCCTGTCTTCCCACCACTTTGGGAGGCCAAGGCGAGAGGATCGCATGAGCCCAGGAGTTTGAGACAAGCCCGGGCAACACAGGGAGACCTCTGTCTGTAGAAAACTAAAAAAGTTAGCTGGGGCTGGGTGCAGTGGCTCATGCCTGTAATCCCAGCACTTTGGGAGGCTGAGGCAGGTGGATCACTTGAGGTCAGGAGTTCAAGATCAGCCTGGTCAATACAGTGAAACCCCGTCTCTACTAAAAATACAAAAAAAAAAAAATTAGCCAGGCCTGGTGGCAGGCACCTGTAATCCCAGCTACTCAGGAGGCTGAGGCAGGAGAATCGCTTGAACCCCGGAGGTGGAGGTTGTAGTGAGCCGAGATCATGCCACTGCACTCTAGCCTGGACAACAGAGTGAGATTCAGTCTCAAAAAAAGAAAGAAAGAAAGAAAGAAAAATTAGCTGGGCATGGTGGCACATGCCTGTAGCCCCAGCTGCTTAGGAAGCTGAAGTGGGAGGATCACTTGAGCCCGACAAGGTTGAGGGGTGACAGAGCAGGACCCTACCTAAAAAAAGAGAGAGAGAGAAAAGGAGAGAGAAGCCAACCTTGCTGGCACTGTGATCTCAGACTTCTAGTGTCCAGAACTGCGAGAAATCCATTTCTATAGTTTAAGCCACCCAGTCTGTGGTATGTTGTGATGGCAGCCCTCATAAACGAAGACACTCTTTCCCAGTTCTAGTTCTCCATCTCCACTCCTGCCTCTGGTTGGCCCAGCCCCTCTTTCAAGCCAGGCTACAGGTCAGAGGTGACTGAGTCTTCTTTGGGTCAGGTGTCCATCTCAGTGCAATCAGCTGCTGTGGGAGAGCAGGGTGCCAGGGCCAGGGTTGTAAATGAGGACAGAGCTCTGGAAAGGGAGCCTCACTGGGGAAGGTCCCCCAAAAGTGTCTGCACCGTGGCCTGGGAGGGTCCTGAGCTGAGGCATCCCTGTGCTTGCTGTAATCTGGGCTATTTCCAAGCCATCGTGTCTTTGTTCTAGAAATAGATCATCCTGGGATATAAATCGGCACGACACTGAGCATCTAGACAGCACTTCAGCAACCCACACCTTGGGCCTGTGTGAGCTGCTTTCCTGGCTCAGAGACTGTGACGATGACAGCCCCAAGCCTTGTCCACTGGGGCTGAATTGGAAGCTGAAAGGCACAGCTCACTTCATCTGGAAACCAGCAGGATGTGAGGCTGACAGTTAATTAGATTAATAAGGAAGCCATACCTTAAAATGTAATGCTGTTTTCATGAGCCTTTAAAGCCTATCAAAATGTTTGCTGAGCTTTATGGCTGGTAATTAACAACCTTGTAAAAATATACAAGGAAACAAGGAGATATCAGGGAGCTAATGAATATGGCAGCTGCCAGACTCACAGACAGAGCCTGGCTCTGGCTTTCACATCACTGGGGTTTGGGTCCAGCTCTGCCTCGACTTGCTCAGACAAGTCCCTCACCCTCTATGATCTGTTTCCTCATCTGTCCCGTGGAAAGGCTGGATGACTGCTGAGCCCTGGACCAGCCGCATTTCCCAGTCTTCCACTTTCTTGTGCTTCAGAGCTCAATTCACCTGCAGGTTCCCCTGCTTGGAGGGCCATTCAATCATTAAGACTGACATTTCCCTACAATAGGTAGGAATCCAGTATCTCAGTGAGATCCTCAACCCACTCCATGAAAGTGGACATAAGCAGCTTTTGTGGCCAAAGGGCCATTCACCCCTCTTTTTTTTTTTGAGACAGAATCTCGCTCTGTCGCCCAGGCTGGAGGGCAGTGGCACGATCTCAGCTTACTGCAACTTCCACCTCCCAGGTTCAAGTGATTCTTCTGCCTCAGCCTCCCGAGTAACTGGGATTACAGGCGCACGCCACCATGCCCAGCTAAGTTTTTGTATTTTTAGTAGAGATGGGGTTTCACCATGTTGGTCAGGCTGGTCTTGAACTCCTGACCTCAGGTGATCCACCCACCTCAGCCTCCCAAAGTGCTGGGATTACAAGTGTGAGCCACTGCACCTGGCCTTTTTTTTTTAACTTTTTTTGAGACAGGATCTTGCTCTGTTGCCAGGCTGGAGTGTAGCGGCACAATCAGCTCGCTGCAGCCTCAACCTCCTGGGCTCAAGCCATCCTCCCACCTCAGCCTCCCTAGTAGCTGGGACTACAGGCACACACCACTATGCCTGGCTAATTTTTAATTTTTTTTGTAGAAACAGGGTCTCCCTTTGTTGCCCAGCCTGGTCTTGAACTCCTGGCCTCAAGTGATCCTTCTGCTCAGCCTCCCAAAGTGCCGAGATTACAGGCATAAACCATGCACTTGGCCTCATCCTTCTTCAGTAACAAATTTTTCCTTCAGCAGATCACTCTCTCCCAGTTCTCAATCCCTAGCTTTAGATAGAGTTGACTCTACCCCTGCTGGTAGGGGTTGGCACGTGTCTCAGCTGTAACCCGTGAGAGCATCGCAAGGATGATCACCTGACCTAGTCAGAGCCAATGGGACACAATGGAGAGACAGTCTCTCCATTCATTTCCATTGAGATGAAGACGACTTAGACCTGGCATAGCTGGCAGCCATCCTGGCACCATGTGGAGTGTGAACACTCATCCAGCACACAGCAAGGCTAAGCCAGATGGTGGAGAAAGATCAGGTCATGGTACTATTGTTTGGGCCCCTGAGTTTAGCCACATCTTAAATTTACCCTTGAACTTTGCAATTGCATGAGCCAATAAATTCCCTTTGTTGATTTAAGATATTTTTGAGGTGAGTTTTCTGTCACTTGCAAACAAGAATTCTAACAGTTACATGGTGTGTCTGTTAATGGGTGTAAGAGAGAGAGAGGAAAAGAAACAAAGTCATAAAAACAGAGAAAAAAAATTTTTTGTTTTACTGAAAGCACATGCTAGAGTTTGTACATGCTATTAGTATTTCTCATTTGTAAAATGCCATTTGCTCTCTTTTTTCTCTCTGGAGATTCCTAGTCATCCTCTCAAAGCCCATCTCAGTGGCTCCTCTTTCCCAGCTCTCCAGGCAAAGTGAGTCACTTCTTCTCCCTAGAAAGTCAGTCCTTCAAGACTTTTGACTTATGGCAGAAGTCATGTATATATTACCAAAAATAAACTACAGAGCATTATAAGTGATACATCTATGTGTAAACTAAACATGTTAACAATTATAATTGTTGTTATTCATTGTTATGGTCATTATTGTGGGTTGACATGTGAGCTTGACTGATAGACTTTTTTCCACGTACCCTTTAACCCCAGGACCCTCCACATTATGACTGGAATGGATACATAGGACTGACACGTGTACCGAGGTCACACGGTCAGAAAGGGACCCACAGAAAGAATCTTCAAATTTTCAACCTCTTTCTTTCCTTTTTCCTTTCCTTTCCTTCCCTTCCCTTCCTTCTTTCCTTCCTTCCTTCCTTTCCTTGCTTTCTCACTCTTTCTTTCCTTTCTTTTCTTGTTAAAGACAGGTTCTCACTCTGTCATCCAGGCTGGAGTACAGTGGTGCAATCACAGCCTACTACAACCTCAAACTCCTGTGCTCAAGTGATTCTCTCACCTCAGCCTTCTGAGTAGCTGGGACCACAGGTATGTGCCACCAAGCCTGGCTAATTTTTTAAGGTTATTTTAGAGAGATGGGGTCTCACTTTGTTGCCCAGGTTCGTCTCAAACTCCTGGCCTCAAGCAATCCTCCTGCCTCGGCCTTCTGAAGTGCTGGGATTACAGGGGTGAATCACTGCGCCCGGCCCAAATTTTCCATTTCTAAATTTGAGAGATAAAAATACTTAGAGAAGAGATGAGAGTGGCCAGGCACGGTGGCTCATGCCTGTAATCCCAGCACTTTGGGAGGCCGAGGCAGGCGGATCACAAGGTCAGGAGATTGAGACCATCCTGGCTAACACAGTGAAACCCCGTCTGTACTAAAAAAGACAAAAATATTAGCCAGGCGTGGTGGCGGGCGCCTGTAGTCCCAGCTACTCAGGAGGCTGAGGCACGAGAATGGCGTGAACTCAGGAGGCGGAGCTTGCAGTGAGCCACTGCACTCCAGCCTGGGCAACAGAGTGAGACTCCATCTCAAAAAAAAGAAAAAAAAAAAGAAAAGAAAAGAAAAAGAAAAGAGATGAGAGCAAAAAGAACCAGTTTTTGCCAGTTACTTACTTTAACCCATTCTGATTTTCCTCCATAGTAATAGAGTTTAAACTGAACAAATGCTGACTCTCCAGCTAGTGACAACACATCCCAGGCTTCTGTGTGGCCATGTGACCACATGGCTAAGTTGTCACCAAGGGCATATGAACAGAAGGGATGGGGCACCTTTTTCCTAACATTCTTTCTCCTTCCCTGAACATAGATGTGCTGTGACCAAGTTCTGACAATGGAGATGAAGATAACACCATGAAGGATACAGAGAAACAAGATGAAAGGATCTTTAATACCTGAGTGATCATATGGAACAGAGCCATCTCCTCACCCTGCAATACTTACCTTGTGGCTGTTACATGAGAGTGGATAAACCTCCATTTTCTTCAAGCCACTGTATTTTGTGCCCTCTTTATTACAGCAGCTTACACTTGCTCAAATTAATATATTCCCAAACACCTCTCCTCCAATGACTAGAAAATTCCTCCCAGTTAGGAATTTTGGAGAGAAAGAAGAGAGAAGGGTAGAGGCTATATAACCCCGTGCCCCAACACACACACACACACACACACACACACACACACACACACACACGTACCTTGCCCTTCCCCTAAGACAAGTTACAGATTTGACGGCAGGAAGAAAACAATAAAATTCTTTTGAAGTTTGGGAGATTAAAGAATAAAGACAGCGTGTGGCTTATTTCCATCTGGAATTCGTCCTTTGCGTTAGGATGTGAGCATCTTTTGTTTTGCCTTCCATCACTTACTTTCCCTTCTTCGGACAACAGTGTCCCAATATCCCTCTGGGAGTTCTGGGGATACCTTTAGCTGCCTCTTGTCACATCAGGCCTGTTTCGTACAGCCGCACAGTCTGTGCACTGCACAACACCAGGAAACTCATTTCACATAGACCATGATGTAGATGTGTCGCCTGGAGTTGTGTAACAGGGCAGCCTTGTGGCCCTCCACATAGGCCACTAACTCTTGGTCTCCACGAGAGTGGCACCTGGCTGCTGTCGCTTCTCCAGGAGGCAGAGCCCAGTCTCAAACTGGATGGAATACTCCATGTATCAAAGGAGTGATAAATAATCAACATGACAATCTCCCCCACTCCATGCTTCCCACAGCACCGCTTATATCCTGGGAGTATAATGTTGACCTATGGCTCTGCTATAAAACTCTTACTGACAATATTCATTATGCAGTTGTCCCTCAGCATACGTGGGAAATTGGTTCCAGGATACCTTCCCTCCCTTGTGCACAGCAAAATCCACACAATCTCATGTCCTGAAGTCAACCCTGAGGAACCCGCATAGGAAAAGTCAGCCCTACATATATGCCTATTTGTCATCCTGCGAATACTGTATTTTCAATCTGCATTTGGTAGAAAAAAAATCCACATATAAGAGGCCCCATGCAGTTCAAACCTGTGTTGTTCAAGGGTCAGCTGTATTAGTCAATGCCTCCTTTGAAGAATTCACATGACAAGCTCCCAGGACGAGTTGGGGTGTCTTGAACAATTGGTAGATTTCCTTCTGGACAATAATGAGAGTTATGGAATCCACTGACTTTCCCTTTTACTTTCACCATCAAGTGGCCCAAAGTGAGGTTAAATGCCCTCGTCAAGATCACCAATGATCTCCATGTTGCTAGAACCAATGGTCGGTCCCCAGTCCTCACCTTATTTAACCCATTTTCCATACTTGACATACATAATGACATTCCGCCTCTTGAAACTCTTTCTTCATTTGGCTTCTAGGATCCTTTACTTTCTTGGTTTTACTCCTAGTCCACTGGCCTCTTCACATTCTTCTTTGTTGATTCTTCCTCATCTCTCTGAACTTTAAGCATAGGAACATCATGAGTCCAGTCCTTTTTCATGCTCTTCTCTGCCATACACTTCCACTGGCAATCTTATCTAGCTTCATGACTTTAAATACCATATCTTTGATGATGATGCCTAAATTTATACCTCTAACCTGGGCCTTTCTCCCGAGCTCTAGACCTGTATGTCCAATTGCCAATTTGATGTCTCTTCTTAGATGTCCAGCAGGTATCTCAGACAACACACATCCAAGACTCAACTCCTTATCATCAAAGCTTCTCTACCACAGGCTCCTCATCTCAGAAAATGAAAACACTCATCTTTAGTTGCTCAGACCAAAACCCCGGAGACATCCATAACTCCTTTCCCTTTTTATTTCACACCCCACTCCAATCCATCAGCAAATCCTATCACCTCAACCTTTAAAATATATGCTGGAGCTGGGGACGGTGGCACATACCTGTAGTCCCAACTACTGGGGAGGCTGAGGTGGGAGGATCACTTGACCCCAGGAGTTCGAGGCTGCAGTGAGCCATGATCATGCCACTGCACTCCAGCCTGAGTGACAGAGTGAGATTCTGTCTCTATTAAAATTTTAAAAAATAAAATATATCCTGTCTCCAACCTCAGCTCCTCACTGCTTCCACTCTATTCCAAACTACCATCATCTCTTGTCCGGATTGTAGCAATATTCTCCTAACTGGTTTTCCTAATTCTGCCCTTGTCACCCTTTAGTCTATTTTAATCACAGCCTCCAAAGAGATTTGTTTCATGCCATCCTCTGCGCCTCCAGTGGCACCAGGATTCTTGGAGTAAAAGCCAAAGTTCATCCTGGCCTATAAGGCCCCAGAGGGTCTGACCCCCTGTTTACCGCTCTGACCATCTCTCCTACTGAGTGACTTCCCTCATGCAAAAGTTATGACTGGTGGTCACGGGAGTGAGCGAGCTCACTCAGCGTAAGGGAGCTGAGTGGAAAGGGAAGCGGAAGGGAAGGGAGAGAAGGGGAGGGGAGGTAAAGGAACCCAGGATAGAGTTAGACCAAAACATGAGGAGCCTGAGAAAGACAACCAGAGGTCAAGGAGAAGGACCAGCAGAAGGTGGGCCCACCAAAACCAAAGAGAGAGAATGTCTCGAGAAGAAACAACCTCTCCTCACCGAGGGCCCATAGGCTGAACAAGGCATCTTCAATTTCCCTTTCGTGCAGTTAAACTTTTTAAACCTTTTTAAATGATGAGCCATTTGTCAGGGATGCAGCATCTTGGCAGCCAAACTGGGTAAGGAGAAAAAATACGAGCATCTTTTGACTGGTCATTTTTTTCTCCCTTTCAACCTAAGCAGGCCAGAACCAGTATTCATTATTAATAGACACATGTTTTATTAAAGGTATAAAGACCAAAGATTTGTAACTTTAATAATCCAGATTCTTATTTTAAATTCTCCAACATTATTATTTATTGATCGGCTGGGGGATGTTTCTTTTGCAATCCCCGACCTGCCAATTCCTGGAGGGGAAATAGAAATGGTGAAATTAGAGGAGTTAGAACTTATACTGATTTACTCCAAGGTGTACAAAACAACTCCCACAAAATGAGCACCTGCTTTGTGCCAGTCCCGGGGCCAGGCATGGGGCATCAGAGCCAGGAGGGCTAACGCACAACCCTCCCCTAATTGGGCAGGCAGAAAAACAAATAATTATACAGACAAGGCAATTATTCAGGTGTGTCGGGGAGCCCAACTGAGTAGTCAGAAGCTTTTCTCTGGAATTAGGAAGATTTAAGTCTCCGTGCCACAATTTACTAGCTGTGTGATCTCGGGCACGACACATTCCCTATCTGGACCTCTGTTTTCTCGTCTGTAAGATGGGGATGGTGTGGGTTTTCATGAAGATTAACTGAGCCACTGATGCATACAGCTTGTTTGGCATGGGACTCAGCATGTAGAAAGCCCCCATTCAACAGCGGTGGTGGTGGTGGTGGTGGTGATGTGAAAAGCTATAGGGGCCGGGCGCGGTGGCTCATGCCTGTAATCCCAGCACTTTGGGAGGCCAAGGTGGGTGGATCATGAGGTCAAGAGATCAAGACCATCCTGGCCAACATGGGAAACCCTTTCTCTACTAAAAATACAAAAATTAGCTGGGTGTGGTGGTGCACATCTGTAGTCCCAGCTACTCGGGGGGCTGAGGCAGAAGAATCACTTGAACTCAGGAGTCAGAGGTTGCAGTGAGCCGAGATCGCACCACTGCACTCTAGCCTGGCGACACAGCAAGACTCTGTCTCCAAAAAAAAAAAAAAAAAAAAGTTATCGGGGGCCGGGCATGGTGGCTCATATCTATAACCAACACTTTGGGAGCCCGAAGTGGACAGATCTCTTCAGCCCAGGAGTTCGAGACCAGCCTGGACACCATGACAAAACCCCATCTATACTTAAAAATTTACAAAAATGTGCCGGGCATGATGATGCGTGCCTGTAGTCCCAGCTACTGGGGAGGCTGAGGTGGGAAAATCACTTGAGCCCTGGAGGTTGAGGCTGCAGTGAACCGTGATCACACCACTGCATTCCAGCCTGGGCAACAGAGTGAGACCTTGTCTCAAAAAAAAAAAAAAAAAAAAAGAAAAGCAGGGGGCACACACTCTGGGCATTAATTCTTCCTGAAGGAGAGGGTTAAGAGAAGGTGTCACGGAGGAGAATACATTTGAACTGGTTCTTGAAGGATGATGAGAATTTCAAAAGGTTGACAAGTTGAGGGAAGCACATTCCAGATGGAAAGCTGCCACAGAGAAATTCACTGGTGAGTAAATGTGAGTCGTGTCGGGGAAAAGTTGAAGAGCTCCGTGGGCTGAGGACATGGCAGCTTGAGGCGCCTGGTGGGAGGGTGGCAACAGTGCAGAGGGTCTCCAAGGCCAGGCAAGGGATCTGGGTTCGCCCTAAAGGCGATGGGGAGACTTTGAAGGCTTTTGGTTTTTTTTTTTTTTTAAATTGTGGTAAAAAACATATAACAGGCTGGACACAGTGGCTCATGCCTGTAATCCCAGCACTTTGGGAGGCTGAGGCAGGTGGATCACCTGAGGTCAGGAGTTTGAGACCAGTCTGGCCAACATGGTGAAGCCCCATCTCTACCAAAAACATAAAAAAAAATTAGCCAGGCGTGGTGGCACACGCCTGTAATACCAGCTACTAGGGAGGCTGAGGCATGAGAATCACTTGAACCTGGGAGGCGGAGTTTGCAGTGAGCCAAGATCCTGTGACTGCACTCCAGCCTGGGTGACAGAGCCAGACTCTGTCTCAAAAAACAAACAAACAAACAAACAAACAAACAAACAGGCTGGGCATGATGGCTTACATCTGTAATCCCAGCACTTTGGAAGGCCAAGGCAGGTGGATCACCTGAGGTCAGGAGTTCGAGACCAGGCTGACCAACATGGTGAAACCTCATCTCTGCTAAAAATACAAAAAAAAAAAAAAAAGAAAGAAAGAAAGAAAGAAAGAAAGAAAGAAAGAAAGAAAGAAAGAAAGAAAGAAAGAAAGAAAGAAAGAAAGAAACAAACATATAACATAAAATTTACCATCTTAACCATTTTTTAGTGTACGGTTCAGTAGCGTTAAGTGTATTTACCTTTTTGCGCAATAGATCTCTACAACTTTTTCATCTTGCAAAACTGAAACTCTCTCCCCCTTGAACAACTTCCCATTTCCCCCGTACTGGGCAGCCACCACTCTGTTTTCTGTTTCTAGAAGTTCGACTACTTTAGGTCCCTCATGTAGGTGGCTGGCTTATTCACTTAGCATGATGTCTTCAAGGTTCATCCACCTTGTGGCATAAGACAGGATCTCTTTCTTTTTAAAGGCTGAATAGTCAGGCATGGTGGCTCACACCTATGATCCTAGCACTTTCGGAAGCTGAGGCAGGAGGATCATTTGAGGCCAGGAGCTTGAGACAAGCCTGGGCAACATAGTGAGACCCCTATCTCTACAAAAAAGTAAAAAATTAGCTGGGAGTGGTGGTGTGCACCTGTGGTGCCAGTCACTTGGGAGGCTGAGGTGGGGGGATCATTTGAACCCAGGAGGTCGAGGCTGCAGTGAACTATGATTGCACCACTACACACCAGCCTGGGTGCCAGAGTGAGACCCCACCTCAAAGGAAAAGAAAAAAAGTAGGCCAGGTGTGGGGGCTCATGCCTATAATCCCAGCACTTTGGGAAGTCAGGGCAGGAGGATCACTTGAGCCCAGGAGTTCAAGACCAGCCTGAGCAATATGGTAAAAAACTGTCTCTACAAAAAAAACACAAAAACAAAAAATTAGTTGGGTTTGGTGGTGCATGCCTGTAGTCCCTACTACTCGGGAGGCTGAAGTGGGAGGATCACCTCAGCCCAGGAGGTCGAGGCTATAATGAGCTGGGATCATGCCACTGCACTCCAGCCTGGGTGTCAGAGGAAGACCCTGTCTCAAACTAAACTAAACTAAACTAAAATAAAAAAGACTGAGTAATGTTCCATTTTATTTAGATATCACATTTTTATCCACTCATACATGAGGATTTTTTTTTTTTCTGAGATGGAGTCCTGCTCTGTCACTGAGGCTGGAGTGCAGTGGCATGATCTTGGCTCACTGCAAGCTCTGCCTCCCGGGTTCACACCATTCTCCTGCCTCAGCCTCCCAAGTAGCTGGGACTACAGGCGCCTGTCACCACGCCTGGCTAATTTTTTTTTTTTTTTTTTGTATTTTTTAGTAGAGACGGGGTTTCACCATGTTAGCCAGGATGTCTCGATCTCCTGACCTCATGATCCGCCCACCTTGGCCTCCAAAAGTGCTGGGATTACAGGCGTGAGCCACCGTGCCCAGCCCATGGGGGTGGTTTAAAAAACCTCTCCAAGGGGTGGTGAGGAGGGTGGTATGTAGAGTGAAGTGAAGCAGCCAGACTGGCAGCAGGGAGGCCAGGGAGGGGCTGGTGCAGCTGCCCAGGTGCACACGATGATGGTGGCCTGGCCACAGGTATGGCAGAGGGCTTGGATACAAAAGACATTGTGGAGGTAGAATTGGTGGGATTTGATCATTGGCGACATGACATTTGTCCTAACCTCAAAAATCTAGAGGTGACTCAGGTCATTCCCGTCCTCCTACTCCAAAAGTGGGAAAGAGGACCTGGCTGGTCCCTTCAAGGGTGAGGAGGGGGATAGAGAATTGCTATGGTGGGCGAAAGGCAAATGCCAACACTTCCAGTTCTATTAGGTTGGTGCAAAAGTAATCACGGTTTTTGTTTTTGCCGTTACTTTTAATGACAAAAACCGTGATTACTTTTGCACCAACCTAATATAATCTTTCAGAAAGCCCCCACTCTGTAGACTATCTTCCCCACTCTGTCCCCCAGCATGTGACTGGGACATTGGGCAGGATGGCTAGCCAGCCACACGGGTGAGAGAACACAGTCCCAAGGGGAGAGGGCGCTGGCCTTCTGGTCCCTGTGCCACCTGTGTCTTGCTGGGTGACTCTGGTTACGTCCACACGCGTCTGTGGTTTTCAGTTTCTCTGTGTAAAGCAGAAGTGTTGGTGAAGCATTAGCGCTGCCGGGGCTGATGATGCTGATGATGGCGGCGGTGGCCAACTCTTTTTGAGTGCTTACTCTGTGCCAGGTACTCTTCTAAGTGCTTTTCAAGCATAAATGCATTGATTCATTTTATTCTTCCACACGATTATAATCCCCATTGTACAAATAAAGAAATGAAGGCAAGAGAAGCAAAGTTACTTGGCTGAGGTCACAGTGACAACAGGCAGAGCTGGAATTCAAATGCAAGCAGTCTGGCTCCAGGCCACTCCCTGGAATTACTTGGTGAGCTTGAAAATATCAGATTCCTGGATCCATCCCAGGCCTGCTAGATCAGAGCCTCTTGCTAACAAGCTCTCAGGGCTGAAGGCCGGGATTGGAGCTGAGGGTTCCATGGGGACAGACATTGCCTAGGTCTAGCCCAAGAGACAGTGGACCCTGACTCTTCCCCCACCTGCCCCAGCACTGATGTTCCCTGGGTTTGGGGGTGACTGACCCTTTTGGAGACAACCTGCAGGGTGTACCCAGATTATTCCCACCCTCTCACACATGACCTGGAGGGAGCAGCCTCCAACTTCCTCACACCCTCCCTGGAGAAGGGGTCCCAGCAGGACCTACCTGTTACACAGGTAACAAACAACCCTAAGAAAAGACACTAAACCTCTCTAGTAACCCAATGTCAGTTCGTTTTCTCTTGCTTATCGCAGAGTACCTGAAACAGAGTAATTTGCAAAGGAAAGGGATTGACTTCTTATGGTTATGGAAGTTGAGTAGCCCAAGGTTAAGGGCTGCATCTACTGAGAACCTTCTTGCTGGTGGAATGTCCCAAGGCAGTGCAGGGCATCACACATGGCGAGGGGGGTGAGCGTGCTAGCTTAAGTCTCTCTTCCTCTTCTTCTTTTTTAAAAAAATTAGAGATGAAGTCTCACTATGTTGCCCAGGCTGGTCTCAAACTCCTGGGCTCAAGCAATCCTCTATCCTCGGCGTCTTGAAGTGCTGGGATTACAGATGCAAGCCACCACACTCAACCCTTTCTTCCTCTTCTTATAAAGCCACCAGTCTTACTCCCATGATAACCCAGTAATCCACTAACCCATGAATCCATGAATTATTCCAGATTAATCCATTCATAAGGGCAGAGCCTTCATGACCCAATCACCTCTTGAAGGCCCTACCTCTCAATATTGCCACACTGGAGATTAAATTTCAACATGAGTTTTGCAGGGGACAAATATTCAAATCACAGCACTCAGCAAATGGGAAGTAAAGCAATAACAAAATGCCCTGGAAGGTTCTCAAGATGGGAGGGCTGTAGTCAGACACCTTCCTAATCAAATTCATCCCTGCTCCATTTGGAATTTGAAGGCACTCGAGTGCTCGCAGGAGCTAAATTACTCTTTTTGTACATATGGTAATGACAGTATTAGACCCACAAATATCTTGGCATGTGGTTATTTTTTAAAAGGACAACATACTGTCAAGCTAGATACCAACAACCAGTAATCGCTCGAGTAATCGCTTTTTAAAACTTCAGTCTAAAAAGGAGTTCAAGAATTACTGCTATCTGCAACAAGAATGAATCTCATAGACTCAGTGAATGAGCAAAACAAACCAGACACAGAAAGCTAGATACCAGATTATTCCATTTATATGAAATGCAAGAATAGACAAAATCAATCTATGGTGATAGAAGTCAGGATAATGGTTATTTTTGAGGAGTGCTGACTGGAAGGGAACCTTTTAGGGAGGTGGAATGACCTGTGTCTTGCCATGGGTTGGAATTACACGGGTGTACACAAAGTAAAGATTCACTGAGTTGTACATGTATAACTTATGCACTTTACTATGTGCAATTCATGCCTTAAAAATGTTTTTAAAGAGTTGGATTGTTTCTTTCTAGTTATCCATGTCCTTCATTAAGATCCAGATAGTGACTCAGAACTGACTGAGCGCTTACAATGTACACACCCACTCAAGAGGGGCAAGTGGCAGAAACAAGGGAAGGTTAGGCCTTGGCTTAGCCTGGCACTAGACTCTGGACTTACAAGGCTTACAGCTGGAGGGGCTACCAAGGCCAACTGTGCCTGATGCCATTGAGACCCCCACTCCCACACATAGCCCAGGCCTGGGCTCCACTGGGGGAGTGGACCAATCAGAAGGCAGCTAGATGGACTGGGAAAAGGATAAGCTATTAGTCAGCAGCTATCCTGGCCACGGGGCTCTGCAGGATCAAAGATAAGAATTGATCGGGCCCACAGGGCAAGGGGGAGGCCAGAGCCGGCAGGAAGGATAATTAGGAAAGACATCAGGCCAGGCTGGACAATGAAGGCTCAGAGACGTCAGGATTCTCACTCCCTGCTGGGATCACATGCCAGGAGGCGAGTGCGCCCCCTAGGGGCCAGGCAGGTAACAGACAATGGTCCCCAGATAAGAGACCAGAGACGTCCAGTTCTTGCCCAACATTACGCAGCAAGTCAGGGACTCAGCCAGGCCAAGACCCCACATATCCTGCACTCTACAGGCTTCTCCCCACCACCCCAGCAACACCCCAAGGTGATGTTTATTTCCTACCCTAAATGTTCCACATTCTACATTCCCTTCATTTTCAGCTTTTTTTTTTAAAGACTTAATTCTTGATTATTTTGACAGCTTACATCATCTTGAAAGTAAAGTGAAAAAGCCACACCACACTACCCACTTTTAATACAGATCTTTGTAGATTGGGAAGCATAAACAAACCAAAAGAGTGATAATTAGTTCTGAATTCAAGCGAGGTTTATGGAATGTGAACCATTTGGGTAATCGGCTGGGGTGGTGCCATGAAGTGGTAATTAATTTGTTTTTTCCCTAAAATGTTTTACTTAATTAAGGGAGGTGTTGATTTATGTACACCCGTCCCCTGGGGATGGTTTGTAAGGCAGGAGAAAATTCCAACTGTCTCCCCGCCACGTTTCTCATCGAATTATTTCATTACATTCAGATACACTTTTGCAACACTGATTGTGACAGATCCTGGAGTTATGAGCTCATAAATACTGGGGATTTGGGGGGAAGCTGGAGATGCACACTTAATGGGAAATGTTCTCATAATCAAAAGAATATTTCAAGCTGTGACAATGCAGGCCAAGAGAGGGAGGGGGAGCCACTTCAAAGAATAACAGGATGCTGAATAACCCAGCACCTGCAGCTCGGCCTCCTTCTGAGTCAGCTGGGCTCTCAAATATCAGCTTGCGAAGGGCGAATGTCAGGAGGATTTGTAGCTAGTCCTGGGTTCTTTGTCACAACTTACTTGGAGCTGATAGTAGCTTAAGTTTGTTCATTTACTTAAATATTTATTAAGCAGCTACTATGTGCTGGACACTGTGCTATGCACTGGGAACACAATAGTGAACAAGACAAGCTTGTTTCCTACCTTCATGGAACTTATAGTCCAGGAGGAGAAAAAGAATATAAACAAGTAAAAGAAAAAATAGCCGATAAACATATGCCTACTCAATGATCTAGCAATTCTATTCTCAGGCATATATCCAAAATAAATGAGTGCATCTCTCCATGGAAAGACATGTAAAAATGTTCACAGCAGCATTATTCAACAGCAACCAGTCAGGAGCAACCCATGGTCTGCCAGCAGAAGAATGAATAAACGAATTGTGTTATACTGACACAATGGAACACTGCTAAGCAATGGAGTATTGCTACGCAGTACTCCATGGAACAGCAATACAAAAAGAACAAACTGCTGTTGCATTTATCCACATGCAAAAATGTGGCTGTATCTCACAGACAATGATGAAAGAAAGAATTTGGGCAGGCCGGGCACGGTGGCTCAAGCCTGTAATCCCAGCACTTTGGGAGGCCGAGATGGGCGGATCACGAGGTCAGGAGATCGAGACTATCCTGGCTAATACGGTGAAACCCCGTCTCTACTAAAAAATACAAAAAAACTAGCTGGGCGAGGTGGCGGGCACCTGTAGTCCCAGCTACTCGGGAGGCTGAGGCAGGAGAATGGCGTAAACCTGGGAGGCGGAGCTTGCAGTGAGCTGAGATCCGGCCACTGCACTCCAGCCTGGGCGACAGAGCGAGACTCCGTCTCAAAAAAAAAAAAAAAAAAAAAAGAAAGAATTTGGGCAAAAAGTGTCCAGATTATACGATTCCACTTACATGAAGCTCAAAGGCAGGCAAAACTCATCTATGATAGAAACCAAATAGAAAGTAGAATAGTGGCTACCTTTGGGAAGAGGAGGCACGAGTGAGCTTTCTAGGGTGTCTGGGAACCTTCTATGTCCAGATATGGGAAACGGTTACAAGCACATATATGTAAAAAGTCATCGAGGCCAGGTACAGTGGCTCACGCCTGTAATCTCAGCACTTTGGGAGGCCGAGGCAGGTGGATCACCTGAGGTCAGGAGTTTGAAACCAGCCTGACCAACATGGTGAAACCCCATCTCTACTAAATACAAAAAATTAGCCTGGCATGGTGGCACATCTGTAATTCCAGCTACTTGGGAGGCTGAGGCAGGATGATCACTTGAACCTGGGAGGCAGAGACTGCAGTGAGCCAAGATTGCACCATTGCAGCCCAGCCTGGGCAACAAGAGGGAAACTTTCTCTCTCTCTCTCAAACAAAAAGTCATTGAGCTATATACTTAATATTATACTTCAATTAAAGCAAACGTTTTAATGAGATAAAAAATTTTAAAATAATAAAGAGCTAAGATAATTTCACATGGTGATGAAAGACATGAAGAAAATAAAACCATGCCACAGGATGGGGAGTTCCTTGCAGGTGGGGGTGGGGGTGCAGGCGGTATTAGATGGAGAAGCCAGCAAAGACCCTTCTGCAGAGATAGCTTTGAGATGCCACCTTTTCCGGAGGTGGCCCATGGGAAAACCTGAGGAATGAGCATTCCAGATAAGGAAGCTGCAAGGCCGCTGGCTGCAAGGTGGGGCATCTGGGTATGTCTGAGCAACAGCATGGAGACCAGGATGGCTGGAGTGGGAGAGTAGAAGAGGCCAGTGGGGCTGTCAGGAGCTAGTCAACCCTATGGGCCACATAAGGATTCGGGTTTTATTCTAAGCATGATATGAGTCATTGGAAAGTGGAAGCAAAGAAGTGGCATGACCCAACTGACCTGATTTTTTTTTTTTTTTTTTTTTTTTTGAGACGGAGTCTCGCTCTGTCGCCCAGGCTGGAGTGCAGTGGTGTGATCTCGGCTCACTGCAAGCTCCGCCTCCCGGGTTCACGCCATTCTCCTGCCTCAGCCTCCCGAGTAGCTGGGACTACAGGCGCCGCCACCACGCCCGGCTAATTTTTTGTACTTTTAGTAGAGACGGTTTTCACTGTGTTAGCCAGGATGGTCTCGTTCTCCTGACCTCGTGATCCGCCCGCCTCGGCCTCCCAAAGTGCTGGGATTACAGGTGTGAGCCACCGTGCCCAGCCCTGACCTGATTTTTTAAAACTGAGGACACCTATTGGAATACGGGGGGAAAAATTGACAGTAGGAGAAATGGCTGCAGTGCTGAGTGGAGAGGCAGGACCTGGAGCACAAGCAGGGGCTGGGTGGGCACCGTGACTGGGATCGCCACCATTGAGGCGGTGAAGCATAAGAGCCAGGTTCAGCAGCAGCAGGCAGATGATACAGAGGAGAGAGCTGAGCACCTCCAGCAGGGAGTAGAGGGAGCAAGGCAGGCCTGGAACAAGCTGAGGCCAAGGTGGCCTCCTTGAACTGTAGGATCCAGCTGGTTGAAAAGGGGCTGGACTGTGCTCAGGCGTGCCTGGCCACTGCCCTGCAAAAGCTGGAAGTAGTGGTAAAAGCTGCTGAGAGTGGGAGAGGTAGGAAGGTTATTGAAAATCGAGCCTTAAAAGATGAAGAAAAGGCTGGACACAGTGGCTCACGCCTGTAATCCTAGCACTTTGGGAGGTTGAAGTGGGTGGATCACCTGAGGTCAGGAGTTCAAGACCAGCCTGGCCAACATGGTAAAACTCTACTAAAAATACAAAAATTAGCTGGATGTGGTGGTACACACCTGTAATCCCAGCTACCTGGGAGGCTGAGGCAGGAGAATTACTCAAACCCAGGAGGCGGAGGTTGCAGTGAGCTGAGATCACGCCACTGAACTCTAGCCTGGGTGACAGAGGGAGACTCTGTCTCAAAAAAAAAAAAAAAAAAAAAGATGAAGGAAAGATGAAACTCAAGGAAATCCAACTCAAATAAGCTAAGCACATTGCAGAAAACAGGCAGGAAGCATGAAGATGGGGCTCGGCTCATAAGTTGGTGGTTGTTGAAGGAAACTTGGGATGCAGAGAGGAACGAGCTGAGCTGGCAGAGTCCTGTGGCCGAAAGATGGATGAGCAGATCAGATCGACCAGAACCTGAAGTGGCTGAGTGCTGCTGAAGAAAAGGACTCTCACAAAGAAGACAGATATGAAGAAGCAACCGAGATTCTTGCTGATAAGCGCAAGGAGGCAGAGACCCGGGCTGAGTTTGCCAAGAGATCAGTAATCAAGCTGGAAGAGATGATTGATGACTTGGAAGATAAACTGAAATGCACCACAGAGGAGCACCTCTGCACACAAAGGATGCCGGACCAGACCTGCTTGACTGAATGAGATTCAGAGCACCCCAGTCCCACCTTGCCACTGCTCCTCCCTCTGACCCCAACTCCACCTAGGCCAGCCTGCCCAAAGCTGCCCTTACACTGAGAGCTGATCTTTAACTGGAAGGCTGCTTTCTCCTTTCACCGCCCCCACCTCCCCGATGTGTCTTTTTTGCCAAACTGTCTCTGCCTCTTCCCAGAGATTCCGGCTGGGCTAGAGGCTGAGCACCTTCGGGAACAACATTTAAGCGAATGTGAGTGCAACACATAATGTTTTTAAAAGCATATTGTGTTGTACACATTTTGTAATTATCTTTTTTGTTGTTTTGTAGCAACCATTTATAACACGGTCCAAATAGCTCCACAGCTCTGAAGCAGCAATCTAATCCCTTTCTCCCTTTTGCAAGGTGACTGTTTAGCTTACTGCATATTACTTCCTCTAGAGAAGAGGGAAAAAGGTATGAGCCTGCCTTACTGAGAACCAGACAGAGCCCAGGGAAGGACTCCACTCTGAGACATCACAGCTTTGCACAAAGTACCAGCCAAACCAGAAAGGTGATTCCAGGAGTTAGCCCAAAAACAACAGCAACAAAAAATGTGCTGTTCAGGTTTTCAGCTTTAAGATATCTTCAGACAAAGTTATTTTTACTTTTTTTTTTTCCCCCCCACTAGAAGTGACCACATTAAGCCAGGCACGGTGGCTCACATCTGCAATCCCAGCACTTTGGGAGGCCGAGGCAGGCAGATCACTTAAGGTCAGGAGTGCAAGACCAGCCTGGCCAACATGGTGAAACTCTGTCTCTACTAAACATACAAAAATTAGCCAGACATGGTGGTGTGCTTCTGTAGTCCCAGCTATTTGGGAGGCTGAGGCAGGGGAATCGCTTGAACCTGGGAGGCGGAGGTTGCAGTGAGCCAAGATCGCGCCACTGCACTCCAGGCTGGGCGACAGAGCGAGACTCCATCTGGGGGGAAAAAAAAAGAAGAAGTGACCAAATTAAGATGGTGAGACCTCTGAGACCAAATTTTTGTCCCATCTCCACCCCATTCCCAGCCGCTTACAGAGTGGCTAATGTGCCCCTTACATTGAGGTGACCACTTGATTGCTCTCCTGCCTCCTTGAAAGAAAGAAAGAAGATTATGTTTTTGCCACTGATTTAGCCACAGGATACTCATCTCATTACCCTTTTCTGGGTTTTAAGCTGCTGTCTCTAAAAGTGCCATCTCGTTGTGCTTTGTATCAGTCAGTGAGAAATCTTGAATAGCTTGTGTACAAAATTTTTTAAATGTCGTATTACTTTGAAACTCTGCTTCTTTGGGTTTCTGGCACCCTGGCTACCCGCTCTGGCTGTGAGAGCTCTCTACAGTCTGTGGGCTGGCAGATTGCTCAGATTGCTGATCTTTTAAAGTTTCTTTCCCTACCTAATCCCCACTTTTTGGTAAACTTTCTAGGAGGTGTGTTAGGCATACACTGCAGCTTATTGGCTTACAATGTACTCTCCTTTGATGCCTCTTTGACGACAATTGGGATAAAGAGAAATCAATAGTGCAACTGTTTTGATACTAAAGACTGATGAGTGTCTTTTTGAAATAAAGAACCAGGCCACGCATGGTCACTCACGCCTGTAATCTCTGCACTTCGGGAGGCCAAGGCAGGTGGATCACTTGAGGCCAGGAGTTTGAGATCAGCCTGGCCAACATGGTGAAACCCCATCTCTACTAACCAAAATATAAAGAAATTGGCCAGGCATGGTGGCACATACCTGTAATCCCAGCTACTCAGGAGGCTGAGGCAGGAGAATTGCTTAAACCCAGGAGGCAGAGGTTACAGTGAGCCGAGATTGCACCACTGCCCTCCAGCCTGGGCGACAGAGCAAGACCCTGTCTCAAACCAAAAAAAAAAAAAAAAAAAAGAAAGAAAGAAAAAGAAAGAAATAAAGAACCAGTCCCTCCAAAAAAAGACCCAAACAAACAAGCAAACAAACCCTGACTGTACAGTGCTGGTGAGGATGTTAAGCAATAGGAACTCTCACACGTTGCTGGTGGGAGGGCCAAATGGTTCAACTTCTCTGGAAAACACTTTGGCAGTTCCTTACAAAGATAAACATCCACTTAACAAACTACCCAGAAACCTCTTTGGCATTTACTCAAGTGAAACAAAACCCTATGTTGAACCAAAAAAACATATTAAAATGTTCATATCAGCTCTAATTATAATCATGAAAAACTGGAAACCCCAAATATTTCCACATTGAGGAAGGATAAACTGTAGTTGAGCTGTTCAGTGGAACCCCATTCGGCAATTAAAAAAACGATGTCTACCTAAAGTAAACAGGAGATGTGCTCTCCAGAACAATTGCTCTCCAGGACAAGCAATTGATACATGCAAAAACTTGGATAAACTTCAAATACATTGTGTTACCTAAAACAGTTTATTTGGGAATAACAGGAGGGATATGCATGCTATAGTGAACCACAGGCATATGAGGTGCAACTGAGGGGTTTCGTTTTACAGTCAAAAGGAAAAGTTCACAAAAGCTGCTTTGAAACAAGGACCATTGGTTATAGGGGCCTGCTGCGATAGTTGGCATCCACTCATTGGTGAAGGCAGCCATCGTTAGTCAAATGTTCTTGTGCAAGAGGCTTATCTGAAGTTTTTGAAATCATTGTGGTTTTCAGAGAGTCCTTATAATCATTCTAATCATAGGCATATGTGCATGAGAGCCCTTCCTTCACGGCCCATGGGCTCCATTTTGTTAGGGGTTAACATAAGTGACTCCATTTTGATTATTGAAGACGTCCACAGGGACAAGCAATGGATACATGCAAAAATGTGGCTGACTCTCAAAGATATTGTGTTACCTAAAAGAAGCCAAAGATACTGTGTGATTTCATTTATATGGCACTCTGGAAAAGGCAAAACTATGGTGATGAAGAACAGATCAGTGGTTGCCAGGGGATCAGGGTGAAGGGAAGGTTTGGCTTCAGAGGGCCCTGGCCACATGACAGAACTGGCTCTATATCTTGACTGTGGTTGTGGTTTCTGATTCTACACATTTTTCAAAACTCACAGAACTACACACCAAAAAGAGTGACTCTCAGCTGCACGAGGTGGCACATGCCTGTATTCCCAACATTTTGGAAGGCTGAGGTGGGAGGATCGGGAGGATCTCTAGAGCCCAGGAGTTCGAGACCAGCCTGGGCGAAATAATGAGACTGCCTCGCTACAAAAAAAATAAATTAGTCAGCCATGGTGGTGTGCGTCGGTAGTCCTAGCTACTCAGGAAGCTAAGGTGGGAGGATTGCTTAAGGCTGCAGTGAGCTGTGATCATGCCATTGCACTCCAGCCTGGGCAACAGAGCAAGACCCTGTCTCAAAAAAAAAAAAAAAAAAGTGATTCTGTCTCCAAGTAAGTTTAAAAATAATTTTTAAATGTAAAAAATAAAAAATAAGTTATCCTTTCCTACTGAAAATCAGACCACCTGCAAGGCTGGAGCACTGTTGATTTAGGGCATGCAAGGGTGCTGGTCCAGGCCCTCCCAAGCATGAGCTAGGGAAAGTGCTACTCGCAGCCTGCTTTTCCTCTGGGCATTACTTTTGCAATAGCCTACTGATCCCCATCACAGGGGGACAGACTTAGTAGCAACCCCAGAGACAAGGATTCCTGGGCAAGTGGTTTATCAAGTGATCCTACGAGAAACTGGCAGGAGTGGGGAAGAAGATAGGAAAGAGAAAACGCCTAGCAAGGGTGCACTAGCAGAGAGTGTCCCAGCCTCAGTCTGATCCCACTGGGAGCAGAGGAATGTAAATTACAGCTCAGAGTTCACGCCTGGAGGCAAAGAAGCTAGACTCATACTCTTGTATATCTGTCCATCTATGGCCAAGGGCCACCCGGCGGGGAAATAAACTCGCAGACACTTCCAGGTCCTTGTGCTGTGCAGCGAGTGGCACTAGGAGCCCAAGGGCAATCCTCTGAAGAAAAATCTCACATGAAAGCTGTCAGATGAAAGCACCTGGAACCTGATCACACAGAAATGCTAAGAGGATCCGAAGGCAGCTGGGTAGA
Organism: Chlorocebus sabaeus; assembly: GCF_047675955.1. Lineage (NCBI taxonomy): Eukaryota > Metazoa > Chordata > Mammalia > Primates > Cercopithecidae > Chlorocebus > Chlorocebus sabaeus. Next base: position 39,838,173 of record NC_132905.1, on the reverse strand, counting down.
GCTCCAGCAGTGTCCACTCCACCAACTGTGCCTCATCCGCCGGACATTTACTCCCAAAGCTCCTCCATGAGTCAAACCCAAGGGGCTGGGAAAGGTGGGCCCCTGCCCCAGCTCCTGCAGGAAACAGGAGATCAAGGGCATGAAGTCTTATCAGTAGTTGGATCCAAAGGGATGAAGTGGGAATTAAGTTAGAGGGTCTAAAGTATTTTCTGGAGACAGGCTTGGGGATCCCAGGAGCTTATCCTAACCTAACGCTGACCTCTCGGCCACATGAGGTTCCACCGAATGGAACAGAGTTCCAGGTGGCAGCATGTCGCTCTTTGCCCCAGACATGAAGGCAGTTAACTTGGGACCATAGCCCCCTGCTTATCTTCTAAAAGTTGCACTCATGGAAAGAGTGTACCCATGGGAGCAGGCAAGAGAAGAAGGTTTGAATCCCACGTACTGGTTCGTGGACTGGTGCCTGTGCCCATGGTCGCCAGCAAGGATGTCCTGAGGTGGCCAATTATCCGTCACAAGGAAGGCTGTCCTTTACTTTGGGATTATCTCTAACCTTTAGGTTTGAGGTGCAAGTTCCCTATGGTTTCTGAAATGGTGGTGATACTAAATGGGGATTATGTTGTTTGTTTGCTTAATATTATCTTTTTTTGGCAAAATAAAACAATAGCACCTCTGCCTTGGAACATTAAATATGGGATGAAGGAAATTCAACCACCCGTGGAATACAGAATTGGGTACCTCTGGTGAGACAGGGATGTCAGTTTCTCTGCCTCACCTCAAGCTCCGGAGAGGGGCATCCTGAGAACCAGGTGACCTCCCACAGCCACTACCATCACAGTTGATAGAGCCAGAGATGATCACCTGAACAGACACAGTGAATTCATTAGTTGATCAACAACCAATTAGAGCTAGGCACGGTGGCTCATACCTGTAATCCCAGAACTTTGGGAGGTCGAGGTGGGCCGATCACTTGAGGTCAGGAGTTCAAGACCAGCCTGGCCAACCAGTTGAAACCACGTCTCTACTAAAAATACAAAAATTAGCCAGGTATGGTGGCACGCACCTGTAATCCCAGCTACTCAGGAGGCTGAGGCAGGAGAATCACTTGAACCCGGGAGGCAGAGGTTGCAGTGAGCCAAGACTGTACCACTGCACTCCAGCCTTGGTGACAGAGTAAGAATCCATCTCAAAAAACAAACAAACAAAAACAAAAACAAAAAAACCAATTGGATACTCTCAAAAAAATTTTTTTTAAGGTGAGAAGTACTCAAGTTGCAAAATCATAGAGACTGGCAGTTCCCCCAAATCCGGTAAGCACACTACTCCCAAATCTGTGTTTTGTACGTTTGTATGCAAACTAAGGGGCTGACATCCTGTGGGACCCTATGAAGCAGCCTAGCCTGTAGTCTGGAGAGAAAGGCAAGACAGTGACTTCCAGGGGCACTGAAGGGCAGGGCTGGCATTGATCCTAAAGCCCCATGAACTGTGTTTTTCTATCTTGGTTTCTTCCTTTCCTTTCCTTTCCTTTCTTTTCTTTTCTTTTTCTTTTTTTTTTTTTTTTTTTTTTTTTTTTTTTTTCTGAGACAGGGTCTTGCTCTGTCACCCAAGCTGGAGTGCAATGTTGTGATCATAGTTCACTGCAGCCTCGAACTCTTGGGCTCAAGTGATCCTTTTGCCTCACGCTCTTGAGAAGTTGAGAGTATAGTCACGCACCACCACACCCAGCTAATTTTTTTAAAACAATTTTTTGTAGAGTCAGGGTCTTGCTATGCTGCCTAGGCTGGTCTTGAACTCCTGGCCACAAGTAATCCTCCTGCCTCAGCCTTCCAAAGTGCTGAGATTATAGGCATGAGTCACCACATCTGGCTCCACCCTGGTTTCCTTGACCTTAGTAAGCCCCTTCGTTTTAACCACTGAGTGGGAACGTGTACCTTGCAACAAGAAAACAAAACAAACCAGCCTAACCAAATTCATCCTAAAGGAAACCGGAGATGTGAAGATTGTTGCAACACCCAAAATATTTTCAGTGAAAATGTAAGATTTTGCTAACTTAAGAAAAACAAATTTGGCTGGGTGCGGTGGCTCACACCTGTAATCCCAGCACTTCGGGAGGCCAAGACGGGCAGAACACCTGAGGTCGGGAGTTCAAGACCAGCCTGGTCAACATGATGAAACCCTGTCACTACTAAAAATACAAAAATTAGCCGGGCGTGGTGGTGGGCACCTGTCATCCCAGCTACTTGGGAGGCTGAGGCAGGAGAATTGCTTGAACCCAGGAGGTGAAGTTGCAACAAGCCGAGATCACACCACTGCACTCCAGCCTAGGCAACAGAGCCAGACTCTGTCTCAAAAATAAATAAATAAATAAAAACAAATTCACCAACTGGTTTGGCAGATGTTTCCTCTGGGCTCAGGTTCCCAAGCCATTCTCTAGTGGCTGGGCTCTGGATGCTCCTCTCCCAGTAGAGAAGTCAGGTCGTTCCTCTGTAAAGAGAACCCAGAGCTAAATCAACTTGAAACCAATTCTAAATGCTGAGGCCCTGGGATATAGTAGTCAAACAATGTAGGTTCTAATTCCAGATCAGACTAGCTGTGCTACCTCGGGAAAGTTACTTTACATCTCTGAGCCTCAGCTTTCTCATCCATAAATGGGACTGACAGTCAATCTCCTTCTCAGGGTTGTTATAAGAAGGCTGAAACGAATCTAGTTTAGGCTTTCATTTAATTTTTTAAGAATTATTTATTCCTGTTCTGTTCCCCACACTTTAGGAAGGACATGAAAGAATGAGAGCTTTTTCCATGGGTGATGAGGCTGGTGGGAGCACCCAAAACTATTTCGTGCATAATTGATTTACTATTTGGGGAAAGAAAAAAGAAGATCCACATAGATCCTCCCCTCAAAATGTATATAAAAATAAACTCCAGATGGAATCCAGTTAAATGTAAGCAAACATTTAAAACCTAGAAAAAAATAGAAACAGATATTTATCAAGTTGGGGAAGACTTCCTAAATTCCAAAGCAATGGAGAAGGCAGGGTGCAGTGGCTTACACCTGTAATCTCAGCACTTTGGGAGGCCAAGGCAGGCAAATCACTTGAGTCCAGGAGTTCAAGACCAGCCTGGGCAACATGGCAAAACCCTGTCTCTACCAAAAATACAAAAAATCAGTCAGGGAGAAAACCAAACACCGCATGTTCTCACTCATAGGTGAGAACTGAACAATGAGATCACTTGGACTCGGGAAGGGGAACATTACACACCGGGGCCTATCATGGGGAGGGGGGAGGGGGGAGGGATTGCACTGGGAGTTATACCTGATGTAAATGACGAGTTGATGGGTGCTGACGAGTTGATGGGTGCAGCACACCAACATGGCACAAGTATACATATGTAACAAACCTGCACGTTATGCACATGTACCCTAGAACTTAAAGTATAATAATAAATAAATAAATAAATAAATAATCAGCCAGGGGTGGTGCTATGTATCTGTAGTCCTAGCTACTCAGGAGGCTGAGGTGGGAGAATCACCCGAGCCCAGGAAGTTGAGGCTGCAGTGAGCCATGAATGCACCACTGCACTCCAGCCTCAGCAATGGGAGTGAGATCCTGTCTAAAAAAAAAAAAAAAAAAAAAAAAGGAAAGGAGAAAAAGAATCACAAAATAAAAGACTGATAGACGAAATTTAAATGATCTCTACAGAAACAACTCACAAATGAAACATACAGGCAAACAAGTTGAGATAATAGTTGGTTTCCAAAACATCCTTCATATGTAGAGAGTTCTTACAAATCAACAAGTATAACACCTAGTAAGACTCCTAGCAGATAAAGAGACAAGCAACCTTGGCAGTTTGCACAAGAAGAAATACAAATGACCAATAAATATTAAAGTATTCCATATTACTAAAATTTAAAACATTTGAAGAAAATGAAAAATGTATTCATTTTTACCTATCAAATTAGCAAATATTGAAAAACAGTATTCAATGTTGGAAAAAGTACATATAATGGACACTCACATGATTTTAGCATGAGTAAAAATTAGTTTTAAAGTAATGAATTTGGCTGGGTGTAGTAGCTCACATCTATAACCCCAGCACTTTGGGAGGGGAGGAGTTCAAGAGCAGCCTGGTCGACATAGTGAGACCCTATCTCTACAAAAACTAAAACAAATTAGCCAGGCATAGGGGCACACACCTGTAGTCCTATCTGTTCAGGAGGCTGAAGTAGGAGAATTGCTTGAGCCCTCAAAGTGGAGGCTATAGTAAGCTGTGATGGAGCCACTGCACTCTAACCTGGGCCACAGAGTGAGACTCCGTCATGAAAAAAAAAATTTTTAATAATAATTTTAAAAAATTTTAATAATAAAATAAAATAATAAATTGCTCCTACAAGTCTTTTCTCAGCAGAATGCCATGCCTTTGCCTCTGTCCTCCTTGGAGCACCTCAGTCCTAGGCACTGTCCCTGGCATCTGTACTGCTGGTGTGTGAATGATAAGATGCAAATGACCAGTATAGTCAGACATCTTTATAAAATTGAAAACAAATGATAAAACTTTATAAAAGGATGTTGTGCACATTTTTACAGTCTGGCTATTGGTGTGACATCTTGTCACACAATATGTTTCCCAAGCTGTATTTATCATCCCATTAAAGCTGTTAAAGACAAAAAAGTTGGGAGAATGTCATCTTTAAAATACCTACAACCCTTGGGCCTAGTGGTAACACTTCTAGGATGTAAGTCTAAGGAAATAATTTGAAAGCGGTAAAATACTTTACAACTTTTTTTTTAACCACAGCATTGTGACGTAATAGTTAAAAATTAAATATAACCCAAATGTCTAACAATTGGGTGCGATCAGTAAATTGTCTAGACAATGGTGTACTACATAATCATTAAAAATAAAAATCATGTTTGCAAAGAAATGTTAATGGTACAGCGAAATATTCCTGTAATAATGTCATGTGGAAAAAAGCAGAGCACCAAATTGTCTATGTACTATGCACTCAATTATGGGAAAAACGAATAGGAAGACAGAAGTAAAAGTTAATAGTGGTTGTTTCTGGGAGCTGGAATTATGGGTAATTTTAATCTTTCTACTTTGACATAAATTTCCCATATTTTCCACAATGCACATGGATTACTTTTCCACTTAAAAAGAGAAAGGGATATATTTAAAGACAGAGGTGTTTTATTTTCTTAAAGAAATGATGGCTCGGCCATGGTGGCTCACACCTGCAATCCCAGTCATTTGGGAGGCCAAGGCGGGCAGATCACCTGAGGTCAGGAGTTTGAGACCAGCCTGGCCAACAAGGTGAAATCCTGTCTCTACTAAAAATACGAAAATAAGACAGGTGTGGTGGCGGGTGCCTGTAGCCCCAGCTACTCCGGAAGCTGAGGCAGGAGAATCACTTGAACCCAGGAGGTGAAGCTTGCAGTTAGCCAAGACTGCACCACTGCACTCCAGCCTGGGCGATAAAGTGAGACTCTGTCTCAGAAAAAAAAAAAAGAAATGATGGATCGATGGATAAACCTTGTCCTATAAGGAACATTTCATCCTTGTGGGGATGGGGATGTAGGTGGAGCAGACCACTTCTGGGTGGCCCCAGGGACAGACCTAGGACTGAGCGTGGGGGCCTGGGAGAGGCAGGCAGGAGCTGAATATAAGGAAGAACTGCACAGGAGATAGCTGGACTCTGCTGAAGGAGGCTGTCTCTGGAGGGAGGGAGATCCTCACAGCTAGGAGCATTCAAGTAGAGAGTGGACAACTCCTAGTTAATGGTATCATAGGAGAGAAACAGTGTCTGAAGGAAGATTAGAATAGATGAGGAATGTGCCAGCCTGAGATGCCAGGAAAGCGTGAGTGACAATGGTGGTATCTTGGTCCATACAGCAAGGTGGTAGAGGAGAAGTTTTTGGTCAGAGATGAAACTTGGTTGGAGGATTGGGGTCTATAAGAGATAAGTGGGCCAGGCCTGGTGGCTCACACCTCTAATCCCAGCACTTTGGGAGGCCGAGGTGGGCAGATCACAAGGTCAGGAGTTCGAGACCAGCCTGGCCAACACGGTGAAACCCCATCTCTACTAAACATACAAAAATTAGCCAGGCGTAGTGGCACTTGCCTGTAATCCCAGCTACTCAGGAGGCTGAGGCAGAAGAATTACTTGAACCTGGGAGGCGGAACTTGCAGTGAGCCGAGATCACACCATTGCACTCCGGCCTGGGTGACAGAGTGAGACTCCATCTCAAAAAAAAAAAAAAAAAAAAAAAGAGGTAAGTGGAGGCCAGGTTCAGTGGCTCACACATGTAATCCCAACACTTTGGGAGACTGAGGTGGGTAATTGCTTGACCTCAGGAGTTCATTGCAAAATCCTATCTTTACAAAAAAAAAAAATTAACCAGGCTTGGTGGCATGTGCTTGTAGTCCCAGCTACTCAGGAGACTGAGGTGGGAGGATGGCTGGAGGCTGGGAGATAGAGGCTGCAGTGAGCCGAGATCGAGCCACTGCACTCCAGCCTGGGTGACAGAGCCAGACCCTGTCTCCAAAAAAAAAAAAAGAGAGAGAGAGAGAAAGGTAAGTGGAAAAAATCTTCTTCAACTTTCACACACCACACAACACAACACTTCTGACACCAGATGTGTGAGTGAGAGGTTTTCCCCACACACACAGCAGTTCTCCAGCAGACACCAACGGGGTGTCCTCTAATTCAATTCAATTCAGATGTATTCTGATGCTCTCTACCTGAAGACAGCGTCAGATCACACAGAGTCCCACAACTCTGCCCCCACTTCAGAGGCTAGTGGCAAGTAATAGGCCGTCACCACTGACTGATAGGCTGCAAACTAGGAATCCCACAACTCCCTCCTTGAGTCAGATTAACTTGCTAGGACAGCTCACAGAACTCATGGAAGCACTTACGTTTACAGGTTTGTTGCAAAGCATATGACACAGGACAGATGAACAGCCAGGTGAAGAAATGAACAGGGCAAGGCACATGGGAGTGAGGGAGCACAGAGCTTCCCCGCCCTCCAGGAGCACCACCCTCCAGGCACTTACCTAGAAGCTCCCTGAACCCAATCCTTTTGGGTTTTGATGGAGGTTTCATTTCAAAGGCTTGACTGATCACATCAGTGGCCACTGGTTACCCACTCAACCTGCGGCCCCCTCCCCTTCCTGGATATAGGGGGTGGGGCTGAAAGTTCCAGCTATCTAATCACATGGTTGGTTCCCTTGGCAACCAACCCCCATTCTGAGGCTGTCCAGGAGCCCCCCACCAAGAGTCACCTCTAAGAACAAAAGAAGCTCCTGTCACCTGGGGAATCCTGAGGGATTTAGGAGCTGTGCCACGTGCTCCCGTTACTCAGGCAATTAAAAAGGTTTTTGGAGCTTTGTGTCAGGAACTGGGGTCAAAGACCAAATATCAGAACAAAAGATTCTCCTCACTCCCCTATTGCTCAGGAAATTACAAGGTCTTAGGAGCTCTATCTCAGGAACCATAGTCAGAGACCAAATACGTATATATTCACTGTTGCCCAGGCTGGAGTGCAGTGGCATGACCTCAGCTCACTGCAGCCTCTACCTCCCAGGCTCAAGCAATCCTCCTGCCTCAGCCTCCCAAGTAACTGGGACCACAGGTGTGTGCCACCATGCCCAGCTAATTTTTGTATTTTTTTTTTTTTTTTTTTTTTTTTTTGGTAGAAACAGGATTTTGCCATGCTGCCCAGGCTGATCTCGAACTCTTGAGTTCAAGCAATCCACTTGCCTCAGCCTCCCAAAGTGCCAGGATTACAGGCATGTATTTCTGATAATATTGCTTCACAGTGTCCTTCCAGTTTGGAGGCAGGAACGATCTGAGATGCCTGTGGTACTTCAGGTGTTTGTTTGTTTGTTTGTTTTTCTGAGATGGAGTTTCACTCTGTCGCCCAGGCTGGAGTGCAAAGGCACGATCTTGGCTCAATGCAACCTCCGCCTCCCAGGTTCAAGAGATTCTCCTACCTCAGCCCCCCAAGTAGCTGTGTTACAGGTGCCCGCCACCTCGCCCGGCTAATTTTTGTATTTTTAGTAGAGATGGGATTTCACCATGTTGGCCAGGCTGGTCTCGAACTCCTGACCTCAGGTGATCCTCCCGCCTCGGCCTCCCAAAGTGCTAGGATTACAGGTGTGAGCCACCATACCCGGCTGTACTTCAGATTTTTAATCCTGGAGTCTCAGCAGGTAGGGACAGGCTCTGTGTGTGGGCTCTTACACTTATGCTATCTTCACCATCTTCAGCAGTGGGCCACTGGGCAATATGCCTCCATATCAGCCCCCAGCCAGGCTTCTCCTTTGGCCAGGCAGAAGTTCTGTTTTAAAATTGAGCATCTACCATGCGCCAAGCACTTAACCTTCATGATCTTTTAGTCCTACAATAAGCCCAAGAGATCAGTAATACAGACAAGAAGCTGGGCCTCAGAGAGGTGGTGAGACTCACCCACGCTGGCAGAGCGAGGACTGCCACCCAGGTCCTCCTGCCTACCTGGGATGAGGAGCTACCTCCTACCTCACCTTGAGTCTCCCAACAGCCAGAGATGAACCAAAGCCCGGCAGACAGACAGACAGACAGACAAGACTGCATTGCCATTGCCATTGGCCTCAGCCTAGGCTGTGAGAGCTGCACCTGGCAGCATGCAGGCTGACACAGGGCACACCCACTTCACCATACCGAGTTCATTTTGTCCTTATGAAACTGTATGAGAGTTGGGCACAGTGGCTCACACCTGTAATCCCAGCACTTTGGGCGGTCAAGGTGGGAGGTTCTCTTGAGCCCAGGAGTTTGAGACCATCCTAAGCATTTAGACACACCAAAGTTTTTTTAATTAGCTGTAGTCCCAGCTACTCAGGAGGCTGAGGTGGGAGGATTGCTTGAGCCCAGGAGTTCAAGGCTGCAGTGAGCTGTGATTGTGCCACTGCACTCCAGCCTGAGTGACAGAGCAAGACTCTCTCTTTAAAAAGAAAAAAAAAAAACCCTTTATTATGTACCCTTTATACAGACAAGGAAACTGAGAAAGAGGGGTTGGAAATGACTTGTCCCATTTACATGGTGTACAAGAACTTCCAAAGAAGCTTCAGGTGACCCTCAGGGTAGACTGAGGGGATACAAGCTGGGTGAGACCCTGGGCATCCCATGCTGGTCTTATCCATCCTCCTGTGAGATAGATACTTTCCCATCTTTCAGCAAGTCTACCATGGCATTAATTATAATATGCACCATGATTTTATCAACACCAAGAAAGAAAAAATGCTACTGATTAGAAATACAGCATACCAGCAATTGTAAGATATAGCCTAATTTCAGAGATGTGACAGTGAAAAACTGTGCATCTTAGAGTCAATACAATATGGGCTGGATGCGGTGCCTCACGCCTATAATTCCAGCACTTTGGGAGACCGAGGCAGGTGGATCACCTGAGGTCAGGAGTTTGAGACCAGCCTGGCCAACATGGTGAAACTCCATCTCTACTAAAAATACAAAAATTAGCCAGGCATGGTGGTGTGCACCTGTAATCTCAGCTACCCAGGAAGCTGAGGCAGGAGAATCGCTGGAACCTGGGAGGCAGAGGCTGCAGTGAGGCGAGATCGCACCACTGTACTCCAGCCTGGCTGACAGAGCGAGACTCTGTCTCAAAAAAAACAAAACAAAACAAAAGAATCAATACAATATGGTGTACCCTCATTTTGCAGATGAAAACACCAAGGAAACAAGAATTAATGTTTTCTCTAAAGCTACATAGCTAATAAGCAGCAGAACCAGGATTCGTGTCTGGGTCCTTTTGACCCAAAGCCTGGCTCTCAACTTCCTGTAGCATAATTTGCAAAGCGATGCTGTACAGGTTGATTGCTGAACTGGGAATGGTGCCCCCTGGGAGTTGTGCAGTGATCATCCTGAGCAACTGTAATTGTCAGTCCTATATATTTGTTCCTCTGAGTCCAGCAAAGGTGGTAGAGTTAGGATGGTGAGGAACATTCCAGGAGGACTGGGGATATACCACAAGCTAAGGAACTACAGTAGGAACAGTCATGGGTTATGTGGCTAGAAACCAGCCTGACTGGCAGAGCTGTGTTCACACCACTCTCGCTCAGAGAATGAGCAGGAACATCTTGATAAAGAGAGACTGCACTGGGTGCAGTCACTCACGCCTGTAATCCCAACACTCTGGGAGGCCAAGGCAGGCAGATCACGAGGTCAGGAGATCGAGACCATCCTGGCTAATACAGTGAAACCCCATCTCTACTAAAAATACAAAAAATTAGCTGGGTGTGGTGGCCTTCATTTCTGTCTCAGTCCATTTATGCTGCTGGAACAAAAAACCTGAGACTAAGTAATTTGTAAAAGACAAAAATATACTGTATTCCCAGCTACTCAGGAGGCTGAAACAGAAGAATCACTTGAACCCAGGAGGCAGAGGTTGCAGTGAGCCAAGATCATGCCACTGCACTCCAGCCTGGTGACAGAGTGAGACTCCATCTCAAAAAAAAAAAAAAAAGGAGAGAGGCTGGGGGAACCACATTTCAGTTAGAGGAAACAGCAGAAACAAATTCTTGGTAAGAAATCTGGGGGCTGTCACAAGCTGGGTTCCCCGGGAAGCAGCCTTAAATGGAAATGAGTGTGCAGGATGTTTACGGGGCGTGCTGTTGGGCTCACACCTGTGGATGGGAGGGGACAGAGGCAGGATTGGGCAGAGGGAGCGGTGGGGCTGCAGTGTCTCATTGAAGGTTCAGCTGACTCTGGGAGGGGCTCTCCAGTTGGGATGGTCCTTTGGAGTTGACCTGAACTAGGGCAACTGGACCAGGTCTCTGTACCCCAGCTTTGGTCAGTTGCTGGATGAAGGCTGCCTCTGAAAGGAGGCCTGACCTTGGGATGAGACCGCTTTCTTCTCTTGAGACAATCTCCAAAGAAGGCTAATAGCTGAGGGCTGTCTTCTGGCAGCATTCCCAGAAGCCATGGGAATAAATCCTTCATTTCTGTCTCAGTCCATTTATGCTGCTGGAACAAAAAACCTGAGACTAAGTAATTTATAAAATACAAAAATATACTTCTCATGTTCTGGAGGCTGAGAAGTCCAAGATCAAGGTGCCAGCAGTTGCAGTGTCTGGTGAGGGCTGCTCTCTGCTTCCGAGATGGCACCTTGAATGTTGCATCCTCCAGAGGGGACAAACACCTTGTCCTCACATGGCAGAAGGAATGAATAGGGTGAACACACACGTCAAGCCTTTTTATAAAGCACTAATCCCATCCATGCAGGCAGAGCCCTCATGGCCTAACCACCTCTTAAAGGCCTCACCTCTTAATACTGTTGCATTGGTAATTAAGTTTCAACATAAATTTTGGAGGGGACGTGAACATTCAAACCATAGCGATTCCTAAAGGGGCCCTGGGGAGCACAATTCAATGTCTGTCACAAAAGCGGTGGATGGACTTGTAGATAAAGGGGCAGACTCTGAAATTGAGGACAATGATCTGGGTTCAATTTTGGGTTCTACCTCTGACTAGCTGTATGACCTTGGGCAAGTTATCTAACCCATCTGAGTGTTGGTTCTTCCGCTGCACAATGAGGAGAGTCATGCTACTCAGGTGTGGTTGTACTTGACAGGTGCCTGGCACAAAGTAATTACCCAACGCATATCCCTTCCATTCATGCCTACCCTGTAGTCCTGAATGACATCACAATTTCTTCCACGGTCCCTTCTCCTTTGAACACCCCCATATCCTTGCCATCCCTCCCCTATAAAACCGTGCCTCCAGTTGTCTGTGACGTATCCCACAGAATGTCCATCAACTTGTCCACAGCCCACCAGAAGAATGATGGCCTTGATCCCAAAAGCACTGGGGAGCCACTGAGGAGTTTCAAGAGAGTGACAAGATCACATTTGCATTTAAATAATCACTCTGCCTGCAGTGTGGAGTTAGACTTGTAGAAAGAAAAGAGGGTGCAACTGGCACTTTGGGAGGCCAAGGCGGGCAGATCACAAGGTCATGAGATCGAGACCATACTGGCCAACATGGTGAAACCCCGTCTCTACTAAAAATACAAAAAACTAGCCAGGCGTGGTGGCGGGCACCTGTAGTCCCAGCTACTCAGGAGAGTGAGGCAGGAGAATTGCTTGAACCCAGGAGGCAGAGGTTGCAGTGAGCTGAGATTGCACCACTGCACTCCAGTCTAGTGACAGAGTGAGACTCCATCTTAAAAAAAAAAAAAAAAAAGCCGGGTGCGGTGGCTCACGCCTGTAATCCCAGCACTTTGGGAGACCGAGGCGGGCGGATCACAAGGTCAGGAGATCGAGACCATGGTGAAACCTCGTCTCTTCTAAAAATAGAAAAAATTAGCCGGGCGCAGTGGCGGGCGCCTGTAGTCCCAGCTACTTGGGAGGCTGAGGCAGGAGAATGGCGTAAACCCGGGAGGCGGAGCTTGCAGTGAGCCGAGATTGTGCCACTGCACTCCAGCCTGGGCGACAGTGTGAGACTCCGTCTCAAAAAAAAAAAAAAAAAAAAAAAAGAAAGAAAAGAAAAAGAAGGTACAAAAGGACCCAACAAGAGGCTCTTGGGAGAGACAGCACGGAAGTCCCCACCCTGTGTTTTCATTTAAGGTTTGAATTCCCAGGAGATGACATCTGATTGATTTATCTTGGGTAACAGTACCTGCCCTGTTGGCCTGGGGCTGTGGGTCTGTGATTGACAGCCCTCCAGGATTATGTGGAGTATGGAAGGTGCATTTCTCTGATGCAAACTATGCTAGGAAAACAAAAATAAGAAATGTTTCCGGGAGACCTGATGTCCTATCCTCAAGCCATTCCCATATTTCATGGCTCACAGAATTCAGTTGGTATGCAGGCAGCCATGTACTCTTTCAATTGTGTTCCTATGAAGGGAACTGCTTCAGTTAGGAAGGGTTCCACTGCAATAGCAGAATGCCTGACTAAAGTGCTTAAATTATGAGGCTTTGTTAATTTCACATGCCAAGGAAGCTGCTGGTGAGAGGTATCAGGATTGGTGCAATGGTTCAGTGAGGTCACCCAGACTCAGGCCCTTCACTCTGACTTCCATGGTGTGTGGGAAATGTCTCCTTCCTGCTCTCAAAATAGCTGCTGAAACTCCAAGCTTCACATCCCAACAAAGAAAGGAGAGGAGAAAGTGTTCCTTCTAATGTCTCCCTTATCAAGAAGGAGAATCTTTATTGGAGCCCCTAGCATACTTGCCCTTAAATGTCATTGACGGGATGAGGTCACACGCCCACCTCTAGACTGGTCACTAGCAAGGAGGAATGGAATAGTCATAATAATTTGGATCACCCATCATTCATCCCTTGCAGCTGGGCACATGATTGCCTGGACAAAAAAGGACCTAATTCCCCCAACTTTCAGGAGTGTTGGCTGCATCATTGGCTGGTTCGTGCCTGGTCTCAATGGAAGACAACTCCAGAGAAGCCCGTAGGATTGACTGAGGAGGCCTCTGTTGCCCAACGTGGTTCTCTCACTCTCACAAATGTTCCTGAATGCATTCCACAATACACTTCCTGCATGCAAATCCCCACCTCAGAGTCTGCTTCCCTGGAACCGACCTAAGACAGCTTACAAATATGGAGCAAATATGCCTCTTCCACTCCCTGCCTCTGTGGGATACATCACGAATTGATCACAGAGCTCTTTCCTGCTGAACCTGGACAGAACCTCAGAATCCTTCTCAACACAGCACTCCAGACTGCCATCCATCACAGGAGATGAAACCACCCAGCTACACCTTGGACCCAAAAGCAGTATCAGAGGAAGGGATCTTCTAGCTCACTCCAATCTCCTTTGAATCCACCAAAAGAACAGAAACTTTACAAAGGACCTTGAAGATAGATGACCAAGTGATTTGTGACAAGGATTCCAGGATTTCCTCAAGTCCCTGAGGTTTTCCTCCCAGCCCTCAAACAAAGCTTGTACCCATCAGCTGTTCTCTGTCACAGGCTAGTTAATGATCACATCATGCACTAGATGGCTGCTGCCCTGGTGATGAGAGTTGGGCCCCACTGAGCAATCTTAGGATAGTCTGCATTCCCCTGTTGTGTGGGGGAATTGGAATGGCTATTTGATGTGCCAGAACAGTTAAACAAAACTGTCATCACCTCCATTTGCTCACAACTGTCTTTGTCTGGGCCGTGACTGAGTGGGATGAAACTCCTTTCATTTTTCCAGAGAGGCGCTGTGCTTCTCTGAATGTCTCTGTTATTATTATTGATCTCCCTGGATTTCTTAATGGCCAGAAATACAAAATCAAATTTGATTAGGAGCTGATTTGAACTCCAACATAAGGTATGTCAATACACCAGCTAAGAATCAGCTTCCTCACAGCATGGCTATCTCGGAGTGACTGAACCTTTGACATAGTAGCTCAGAACTCCAGTGAGCACAGTGGAAGCTGCCTCGCCCTCTATGGCACAACCTCAGAAGCGATGCAGAGTCACTTCCCCTGCATTCAAAGAATGTGCGTGCGTGTTGCACACTGTCCCAGTTTCCTCCCCAGCTTCCTCTTAGGATGGAGAAAGCTGAAAAGAGTATCACATCCACTCTCACATCGAGAAAGGCCAGATAATCTACAATTTTATACCTTTTCTTATTTATTTATTTATTTATTTTTATTTTATTTATTTATTTTTTGAGACAGGGTCTTGCTCTGTCACCCAGGCTGGAGTACAGTGGCACAATCACAGCTCACTACAGCTTCGACCTCCCTGGGTTCAGGTGATTCTCCCACCTCAGCCTCCCAAGTAGGTAGGACCACAGGTGCACACCACCATGCCTGGCTAATTTTTGTATTTTTTTTGTAGAGAGGGGCTTTGCCGTGTTTCCCAGGCTCGTCTTGAACTCCTGGGCTAAGGCAAACTACCCGCCTCTGCCTCCCAAATTGCTAGGATTACAGGCATGAACCACCGCACCCGGCCTTGTTTGTTGATTTCTTTGTCTCTTGACAGTATGTTATTTTACCTTGCTTCTTTGTATGTCTTCTAATTTTTTGTTTACAGATATCTTGCACAGGATGGTAGAGATGAGGTAAATGGTATTTACGACTGGAAATGGGCATGCCTTTTCTTCTGCTAGGCCTTAAGTGTAGGGGACAAGAAAGGAGCTGGGTTTGGCCTTTGTTGTTACTGGCTTACTATTAGTGCACTGTGGGCTTCAAATTCTTCTAGCATTCTTTTGTGTTTAAGGTAGAACCAGGTGCGTTTTTTTCCTCAATGATCTTATTCCACCCTCAGCTCCAGACTTTGTCTATGATCCTGCACCTCAGAGATCCTGCATCTCTACGTCTCCCAGGCTGGTCTTGAACTCCTGGGTTCAAGTGATCTTCATGCCTCAACCTTCCGAGTAGCTGGGACTGCAGGCACGTGCCGCCATGCCTGGCTTCTCTATGTGCTCTTGATCCTTCTCCAGCAGCAGACTACTACTCGTTACTCGATACTTGCTAGCCTGGGGCTGGAATGTGTGCATGTATACTGTGTGGAGATTGTTCTCTGCTGTCTTGGTACTGCTTCAGTTTTAGGCAGGCACTGTGTCTCTGGGTCTTGTGGGTGGGGCCTTCTCACCCTTGCCCCTTGCCCACTGGGACAGGAATTTTCTTTTCCCTTCTCCTGGCTGCAATGGGCATTGAGGGTAACAGGATTTGCCAACCTTTCCCAGTGTCTTATGGTTGCAGTAAACCAAGATCGCATCATTGCACTCCAGCCTGGAAGACAGAGCAAGACTCTCTCTCAAAAACAAAACAAAACAAAACAAAACAAACAAAAGGACACCACTCAGATTGGATTAGGACCTAGCCCTACTGGCCTCATTTTAACTTATTCACCTCTTTAAAGACCTTATCTCCAAACACAGTGACATTCTGAGGTACTGGGGGTTAGGGCTTCAACCTATAAACTTTGCGAAGGACACAATTCAGCCCATAACTGCTAGGAAAGTTGGGGGGGGGTTTAAGAAATGGGATTTCACTATGTTGCCCAGGCTGGTCTTGAACTCCTGGCCTCAAGCTATCTTCCTGTCTTGGCTTCCCAAAGTTGGCAGGAGTGAGTAGAATATTTTAGTCAAGGTGGTCAGGGAAGGCCTCTTGGAGGAGGTGTAATTTGAGCTGAGGTCTATTCAGGAGATCTGGGGAAAAGAGAGTTCAGGCAGAGGAAAGTGTAAGAACAAAAGCCCCGAGGTGGGATCGAGTGTGAGGTATTTGAGGAACAAGAAGGCCACACTGGCTGGACCGGAGGTTGAGGACGATGGCAGGGACAGGGTCAGCAGGGCTTTGTAGGCCACAGGAAGGAGTTTGGATTTTATACAATCCTTCTCCTGCTTCACTAGAGGCCATGGGATGTGATAAGAGGTGCTGGGACGTAGTGATGAATCTGATACCTCTTCCCCATTGCCCCCCCCCAACAGCTCTGACCCCTACCCAGCGCTCCCAGTCAGGCAGGCAGGTAAGGAGAGGATTTAATCCACTGTGATCATTCCTGATGCAGAGGAGGTATGGGAGACCCTGGGGCCCAAAGCGCCAGCCCTGTCTGAACTAGTTAGGTCAGTGTCTCTGGCCGCGCTGCTGGACTCTTGATTTGAGATGAAGAAGCAGAAGCATACCCCAGGCAGAGAGACCTGTATAGGCTAAAGCCTGGAGAAATGAAAGGGCTGCTGGTGAGCTCGGGTAGGTGGGGGATATGGGACAGGGCATCACAGCACCTGCCACACAAACATCCACCCCCTGGGAGCTGGCTAAGGAAATGACGCTCAAGCTGTACCATAGAATGAAGCAGCCTTCTCTCTGCAGATTCGAAAAGATCTCTAAGATGTATTAAGTGCAAAAATCAAAATACAGAACCACGTTCCTGATAAGCTACCCTTTGTATAAAAAGCATGTGTGGGGATGGTAATAAGACTGTTTTTGTCTTATATTTGCATAAAGAAACTGGAAGGATACACAAGGAACTGAGGCATGTGACGGGTCGTGGGGACTAGGCAGGTGGGGAAGACGCAGGAGTTAGACTTGTTTCACCGCGTGCCTTTTGAATGTTCTTTTGTTTTTGTTTTTGTTTTTTGAGACGGAGTCTCACTCTGTCACCCAGGCTGGAGTGCAGTGGCATGATCTTGGCTCACTACAACCTCCGCCTCCCAAGTTCAAGTGATTCTCCTGCCTCAGCCTCCTGAGTAGCTGGGATTACAGGTGTGCACCACTACACCCTGCTAAGTTTTGTATTTTTAGTAGAGATGAGGTTTCACCATGTGGGCCAGACTGGTCTCGAACTCCTGACCTCAAGTGATCCACCCACCTTGGCCTCCCAAAGTACTGGGATTACAGGCATGAGCCACCACACGCAGTCCTTAATGTAATTTTTGAAACCCATAATCATGAAACTCATTCTTAAAAATTGAAGAGCAAGACTACAGAGGATGTGGTGTGGGAGCTGAGGTCACCAGGGCTGAGGTTGCTGTCACCGTATAAAAAGAGACATACTGCCAACTATGAGATTAACAAGAGCCATAGGACCCACTTAAGCATCTCACAGGCCGGACACCAGGTGTCACTTAACAGTTAATGCAGACTGGCCCCAGGATTTCCAACCCTGGCCAGGGGATTTCCAGGAAACAAGACCACCTCAGCACAGATGCAACTTTCATAAACCTTGAAACAAAGCTTCCCCTTACAAGAATAGCTTGAACTTCTTTTTTGAAAGAAACACCTGGCAACGAACCTAGACTGAACCTAGGTCTAGGAAAGGGAGAAAGATCCCCCAAACTCTGAGGATGGTCTCTACACAGAGACCCTCCTGGTCAGCTGGTCCTCTGACCCCTTAAGGGGATCTGGCCCATGTCATTGATGTCTGTCTCGTAATAGCACAGCCAAAATAAATCACTCGAGGCCGGGCACAGTGGTTCGTGCCTGTAACTCAGAACTTTGGGAGGCCAAGGGAGGAAGATGGGTTGAGGTCAGGAGTTCAAGACCAGCCTGGGTAACATAGCATGATCCCATCTCTTTAAAAAAAAAAAAAAAAAAAAAAAGATAAACCACTTAAGCATCAGGCAGTGTCTAAGACTCATCTTTGACACAAATCAAACCAAAGGGGAGAAATTGCCCCTGGGGAAGCTGGTCACCTAGGACCACCAAAACACAACAGCTGCTTATGATTAGGGCAGTAGGGAGCCATGGAAGGATTTAAAGGTGGGGAGGAGGTGTGTGATGTGATCAGACTTGTGAGCAGCCAGTGCGGAGAGTGGTTCGAGGAGGCAGGTGTGACCATCCAGCTAGTGCCTGGCCTCTGATCCAGGGCAGAGACAAGGAGGTGGGGCAGGGAGCAGAGCGTTGGAGGGGGAAGGGACAGTAGAAAGCAGAGTTAACAAGGCTCCACTGCCAGGCGGGGATGCCAACCGGCTCCTTCCCCTCGGAAGACAGGTGGATGTCAAACCTCAAGCCTCGCCCAGCCACACTGGCCCCTGATAAATCCCCGCTGGCCAGTCATTACTCTTTCTGCATGCAGCCCCCTAATTGCCCAGAGATGAAGTGTCTGAGTCTGCCCTCTTGCCATGGCAGACAAATGCCTGTCTGAGCAAAAGCCGGAGGGAACAGGACAGATGGGGCCCTGTTCAGCTTCCCTGCTCCCAGATCCCAGGCCTCGCGGCTCCTGTGGGCTTTGGGAAACCAGCAAGGGCTTGTGTTTAATGAGGTTGCCTGTTCATCCATCACGCAAGGCCAGTACGCTGTGACGACAGCAACCGCCAAAGATGAGAGCCAGGCCAGGGTCCCTGAATCAGAGCAGGGTGAGGGTGGGGCAGGCTCAGTGCAATCGAATCCAGGCTGTGTAAATCACCACACCTCTACAGGCTGTGATTTCCTCACCAAAATGGGGATCATGTTTTATGTGGCAGGCATTGCATGTTAACAACTCCACACACACTTGCTCTACTTCTTTACGAGGAAAACCACATTTGTTTTCAGGATGGGGAGGAAAGGTACTCCCAAAAAAAACTCACTCCTCCCGCTTCCTGTGGAGCAGGGGCCACTATGTGACAAGAGATAAGACGTAAGGCCGGGCGTGGTGGCTCACGTCTGTAATTTCAACACTTTGGTAGGCTGAGGCAGGAGAATCGCTTGAGCCCAGGAGTTTGAGACCAGCCTGGGCAACATAGTGTGACCTGTCTCTACAAAAGAAGAAGAAGAAAAAATCTCTGGGCGCGGTGGCTCATGCCTATAATCCCAGCACTTTGGGAGGCCGAGGTCAGCAAATAACCTGAGGTCAGGAGTTCAAGACCAGTCTGACCAACATGGTGAAACCCTGTCTTTACTAAAAATACAAAATTAGCTGGGCGTGCTGGCGCATGCCTGTAATCCTAGCTACTCGGGAGGCTGAGGCAGGAGAATCACTTGAACCCAAGAGGCAGAGGTTGCAGCGAGCTGAGATTTCACCATTGTACTCCAGCCTGGACAATAAGAGCGAAACTCTGTCTCAAAAAAAAAAAAAAAGTGTTAAGTTAGCCAGGCGTAGTGGTACACACCTGTAGTCCCAGCTACTCAGGAGGAAAGGTAGGAGGATCACTTGAGCCTGGGAGGTTGAGGCGGCAGTGAGCCGTAATCACACCACTGCACTCCAGCCTGGGTGATGGAGTGAGACCCCATCTCAAAACAAAGAAGCAAACAAAAGACAGAAGACATGAGACATTTGGAGATGAGACGCCTGGAAGTGCAACAAGAGGGTCAAAGCCGCACCCCAAGGGTGCTGAAATGTGAAGATCAAAGGTGTCCAAGTCCCTGGCAGCTTCATGGAGCCACTAAGTCACCTGGGGCTGCCATATCCAGACTTCTGAATAGCGCTGGGGTTTGAATGCCTCTGTGAGGATGAAAGACAAGGCTCCCGGCCCTGTGAGAGCCCTCCAGCTGAAACTAGGCTCCCTACATCAGGAAAAAGCTGGAAATCAGCTGTTTCTTCTTGGGACTGGAAAAACTGCCTAATAACCTTGGGCTGCAGCCTAGAAGTGGGTGTCTTGCCCTGGGCCATAGAAAGAAAAAAGTCACCAAAGATAAACTGAAAAAACAAAACAAACCAAAAAGAAAGACAGAAACTCAATAGGTGGGTTTGACAGTAGTCTGTCATATTCATTTACTGGCCCTGTCATAATAAAACACAGTAGAGTGGCTTAAGCAACAGCAATCTATTAACTCGCAGTTCTGGAGGCTGGAAGTCTCAGATCAAGATGCTGGTGTTTGGTTTTTTTGGAGATCTCGCTCTGTGGCTTTCAGATGGCCACCTCCTCACTGTGTCCTCACATGGTCTCCCCTGCACATGCTCATCCTTCCTGCCCCTTGGTGCATCCACATTTCCTCCTATAGGGCCATGGGTCAGATTGCATTAGGGGCCACCCTGACAGCCTCATTTTAACTTAATCACCTCTTCAAAAGCCCTATCTCCAACATAATCACACTCAGAAGTATTGGGGGCTACAGAACACCTATCAGGGGTGTTCACCCAGAATACATCACACAGAGAGATAAAGAAATGTGAAACATAAAGGAGAAGTTAAGACGGAGGATAAAATGAAACAACCCATTCTGTATCTAACAGGACGTACAACAGGAATAGGAATTCCAATAAGAGACAATAAAGAGGATGTGGAAAAAGCAATATATGAAACTATAATAGGGGCCAGGCACGGCCCAGAACTTTGGGAGGCTGAGGCAGGCAGATCACTTGAGGTCAGGAGTTTGAGACCAGCCTGGTCAACATGGTGAAACCCAGTCTCTACTAAAAAATACAAAAATTAGCCAGGCATGGTGGCAGGCACCTGTAATCCCAGCTACTTGGGAGGCTGAGACAGGAGGCGGAGGGTGCAGTGAGCTGAGATTGCACCACTGCACTCCAGCCTGGGTGACAGAGTGAGACCCTGTCTCAAAAATAAATAAATAAATAAAATATAATATAGTTTAATATGATATATAAAAATTTTTCAGGCTGGGCGCGGTGGCTCACGCCTGTAATTCCAGCACTTTGGGAGGCCAAGGTGGGTGGATCACGAGGTCAGGAGATAGAGACCATCCTGGCTAACATGGTGAAACCCCATATCTAATAAAAAATAGAGCCGGGCGCGGTGGCTCAAGCCTGTAATCCCAGCACTTTGGGAGGCCGAGACGGGTGGATCACGAGGTCAGGAGATCGAGACCATCCTGGCTAACACAGTGAAACCCCGTCTCTACTAAAAAGTACAAAAAAAAAAACTAGCCGGGCGAGGTGGCGGGTGCCTGTAGTCCCAGCTACTCGGGAGGCTGAGGCAGGAGAATGGCATAAACCCGGGAGGCGGAGCTTGCAGTGAGCTGAGATCCGGCCATTGCACTCCAGCCTGGGCGACAGAGCGAGACTCCGTCTCAAAAAAAAAAAAAAAAAAATAGAAAAAATCAGCCAGGTATTGTGGCGGGCGCCTGCAGTCCCAGCTAGTCAGGAGGCTGAGGCAGGAGAATGGCATGAACCTGGGAGGCGAAGCTTGCAGTGAGCCAAGATCGTGCCACTGCACTCCAGCCTGGGCAACAGGGCGAGACTGTCTCAAAATAAAAAAACAATTTTTCAGAATTGAAGAAAGCTCTGTCTTCACAGAGAAAAGCCATAGTTCAGAGTAGGATAAAAATAAATCTAGGCTGGGTGCAGTGCAGTGGCTCAAACACGTAATTTCAATGCCTTGGGAGGCCAAGGCAGGAGGATCACTTGAATCCAGGAGCTCAAGACCAGCCTGACAATATAGGGAGACCCTGTCTCTACAAATAATTTTAAAATTAGCCAGGTGTGGTGGCGTGTGCCTGTGGTCCCAGCTACTGTGGAGGCTGAGGCAGGAGGATTACCCGAGTTCAGGAGGTAGAGGCTGCAGTGAACTATGATCATGCCACTGCAATTCAGTCTAGGTAACAGAGCCAGATCCTGTCTCAAAAACAAACAAATAAAATCTATGCTTAGGCATGTTTAATTGCAGTTGGACAATTTTAAGGGTAAAGAGAAAACTTTTGAAGCTGCCAGACTGGTGGGAAAGACGGATTCCCTTCAAAGAAACGATTAGACTAAAAAATAGACTTCTAATTAGCAACAATAGGAGCCAGAAAAGAGTAGAATAATATCTCCAAACACAGTGAAAAAATACTTGTCAGCCTAGAATTCTACACCTAGCTAAACTGTCACTGAAGAGTGAGATCAAAACATATTTCCAGGCCGGGCATGGTGGCTCACGCCTGTAATCTCAGCACTTTGGGAGGCTGAGGTGGGTGGATTACTTGAGGCCAGGAGTTCAAGACCAGCCTGACCAATATGTTGAGACCCCATCTACACTAAAAATACAAAAATTAGCTGAGTGTGGTGGCGCACACCTGTAGTCCCAGCTACTCAGAAGGCTAAGGCACGAGAATAGCTTGAACCCAGGAGGTAGAGGTTGCAGTGAGCTGAGATTGCACCACTGCACTCCAGCCTGGAGAATAGGGCAAGACTCTGTCTCAAAATATTTCCAGACGTACATGATTTAGAGTTTACTACCCGTAGGCCCTCACTGAAAGATTAAAGGATGCACTTCAACAAGAAGGAAAATGATTAAAGAGATGGAGAAGTGAATCCCATCTTGGTCATGTTATTTGAGCCTTTGATCAAGTTCAACCTGGAGATACTCCTGGACTTTTCAGTTTCAGGTGCCCACAAAGTCCTACTTCGTTGAGGGAGGGGGAAGGAGTTAGAATGTTCTCTCACTTTCAACCAAAAGAGCCCTCATTGACACCACAGCTTTCCCATGGATGCTAACTAAACCAATAAGATTGGTTCCCCCAGCTTGTTGTTTAGCAGAGGTAAATAAATATGTGTTAAATAAATGAAACATGGTCCCTGTCTTTGTGAATCATGGAATCTCATAACTATTGACCAGGAGAGTTCTGAAGACATTGAATCTTGGAATCTGTCCCCACCTGTGGCATCCTAGTTTATCTGGTCTTTGGACCAAGACCCAGCCCATCTAATGAGATTACCTTCCTGTTTGTAATCCCCACACCACCACCACCACCACACACGCAAGCATGCATGCACGCACGCGCTCCTCCTATTAAGCTCACTCTCCCTGCCGAGGCTTGTGCCCACAACACCTTCACAACCCCTTCTCTGTTCCCTACCACCACCTTGAACACTTGCCAGGATACGGCTCACAGCACTGCAGTGTGGTTGGTGAGCAGCAGCAGATCACCCACATGGCTTCCCACTGACATGTGCCATTTAGTGTCAGATTTGGGGGTGATCTTAGGCAGGTGGAAGTCAGCTGGGAAAATGAGGCGGCTGAACTTGATCTCTATAAGGGTCTTACAGCCACAGAGAAGGGAGCCATCAAACAGCTGGATCTCCCAGTTCCCCGCCTCTAATAGAGTAGGCTCCTCATGATTTTTCTTATATACCCGCCTTTGATGTAAGATTTTCCTTGGAGAAGGGCTCTGTAACAAGTTTGGTTTTGGTTTTGTTTTTCTGAGACACGGTCCCACTCTGTCACCCAGGCTGGAGTAGTGGTGCAATCACGGCTCACTGTAGCCTCAACCTCCCAGGCTCAAGTGATCATGCTGCCTCAGCCTCCCGAGTAGCTGAGACTACAGGCGCCCACCACCATACCCAGCTAATGTTAGTTGTTATTATTATTATTATTATTATTATTATTATTATTATTTGAAGAGGCAGCGTTTTGCCATGTTGCCCAGGCTGGTCTCAAATTCCAGGGCTTAAACAATCTACCCACCTCGGCCTCCCAAAGCTCTGGGATTGCAGGCATAAGTCATGGTGCCTGGCCTGTAACAGTTTAAATGTAAGTTTGGAGCCGGGTGTGGTGGCTCCAAAACTCATTCCCCCTCCCTCACTGAAGTGGGACTTTGTGGGCATGTGAAACCGAAAAGTCCAGGAGTATCTTCAGGTTGAATTTGATCAAAGGCTCACACCTGTAGTCCCAGCTACTTGGGAGGCTGAGACAAGAGGATTATTTGAGACCAGGAGTTCCAGGCTGCAGTGAGCTATGATCGAACCACAGTGCTCCAGCCTGGTCAACAAGTGAGACCCATATCTCAAAAAAAAAAAAAAAAAAAAAGTTTTGAAAACTCCCAGAACTGATGAAATATTACGATCCCATCCAACTCAGTGTTCTACAATACCTCTGAAAGCGTAGAGACCAGAGGGTGATGGCAGAGACCTTGGGCATCCCAGAGGCCCACCGCTCCCCCGGAAGACTTCTTAGGAAGATGTCTTCTGCCCGCCTTGCTCCAAGCAGATTCATCCTGCGCCTTTGCAAGGGAAGAAGTCAGTGTAGCGTCCCGCTGCCTTCCCCACTGCGCTTCACGGGAGCATTTGGGCCCCGTCTTGGTGAGATGGCCTGGGACAGCTCATCGTGCCTGGGAGCCTCCATTTCCCCTAACGGGCTCATCGGCACAGTCTCCAGCACCATGTATCCTGTTGGCTGAATCAGGCAGTCAGTGTCCAGAGCCCTGAGCTCAGCAGTGGGCGGGGGCTGAGTTAGGAGCCTAACCGAGAGGAGGTTGATGGACTCGTCGCCATTTGTAAGCCAGAGCACAGGGTGTTTGGTCCTTCCAGCGCCCCCACAACTGCCACTCCTGCGCTCAGACAGACGTCTTCTGGGAGGCAAGTCCAGCTGGTCCCTCGGTGAGAGTGCAGGAGAAGTAGACAGGCTCCTCCCTGGGAGAATGCCAGAGAAAGCCTGCAGGCATTTAAAGTCCCCACCTCGGCCGGGCACGGTGGCTCATGCCTGTAATCCCAGCACCTTTGGGAGGCCAAGGCGGGCTGATCACGAGGTCAGGAAATCGAGACCATCCTGGCTAACAAGGTGAAACCGCGTCTCTAATTTAAAAAATACAAAAAAATTAGCCAGGCGTGGTGGCGGGCGCCTGTAGTCCCAGCTACTCAGGAGGCTGAGGCAGGAGAATGGCGTGAACCCAGGAGGTGGAGCTTGCAGTGAGCCGA
The DNA here is from genome assembly GCF_047675955.1 of Chlorocebus sabaeus. Taxonomy (NCBI): domain Eukaryota; kingdom Metazoa; phylum Chordata; class Mammalia; order Primates; family Cercopithecidae; genus Chlorocebus; species Chlorocebus sabaeus. The sequence goes on along the minus strand of NC_132905.1, from coordinate 39,813,163 downwards.
GATCACACCACTGCGCTCCAGCCTGGGCGACAGAGTGAGACTCTGTCTCAAAAAAAAAAAAAAGAAAGAAGAAAGTCCTCACCTCAAAGGCATGGCCCAAGGGCAAGTGGGCAGGGCCCTGGCAGTGTCCACCCAGTGATGGACAGATGAGGTGGTGGCCTCCAGAACAAGAGGAAACAGGGCCTCCCACTGTCAGGATCCCCTCTCCTCCCTCTTATTTCTTTCCTCTGTATATTACTGAGGGTTCTCCAGAGAAACAGAATCAATAGAAAACACAGAGAGGAGACAGCTAGATTTCTCTTAAGGAATTGGCTCACACAGTTGTGGGGGTTTGCAAGTCTGAAATCAGAAGGTCAGGCCCCAGGCTGGAAACTCAGGCAGGATTTTATGCTGCAATCTTGAGGCAGAATTTCTTCTCTGGGGAAGCTGAATTGCTCTTGAGGCCTTCGAGTGATTGGATGAGGCCCACCTACATTACCGGGGATGATCTCCTTTACTTTAAGTCAATTGATTGCAGATGTTGAGCGCAGCTACAAAACACCTGCACAACAACACTGAGATTTGCGTTTAATTGAGTTATAGCCTCGCCAGGCTGATGGGATATGAGCTTCACACTCTGCTTCTCTTCATGTCCCTAGCCCTCCTCTCTTTGCACAGAAAGGCTTCTCCAGCGGGTGAGCGTGGGGGGCATGGTGACCAGTAGCTCTGGGCTCCTGTCTTTCTGACTACATGACCAGAGAGGAAGGGGTTCCTCTTCCCTGTCTTCAGTTTAAAAATTCCCAGCAAGGATGGACCCAGGAGTCTGGGTATGAAACAAGATGATGGCATCGTCTGGATCCTAAAGCGGGTGAGGGGGTAGTGGGGGGTGGCCAGGGACAGTACCCCCAGAAGAGAGGAGTAACACACACTCCTGAAAGGAGGAAATGCCAGTGGCGAAGCAGGACCTGCCCCCACAGGTCTCCTCCTGCAGGCAGGTGAGGCTGCGTCTAGCCTTCCCCTAACTCTCTGCCTACACCTGCCAGCCTAGACCCAGTTCCTCCCGGCCCCACCACAACCCCATCAAGGAACATGAAGAAGCCTGAAGCCTTCTCACTTCCTTTTTTTTTTTTTTTTTATAGACAGGGTCTCTGTCACCCAGGCTGTAGTGTAGTGGCACAATTATAATCACTGCAGCCTTGACTCCTGGACTCAAGCGATCCTCCCACCTCAGCCTCCCAAGTTGTTAGGACTACAGGGGTGCACTACCACGCCCAGTTAATTTTTTTTTTATTTTGTAGGCCAGGCACAGTGGCTCATACCTGTAATCCCCGCAGTTTGGGAGGGCTAGGTGAATGGATCAACTTGAACTCAGGAGTTCAAGACCAGCCTGGGCAACACGACAAAATCCCATCTCTACAAAAAAATAGAAAAAATTAGCCAGATGTGGTGCATACGTATGGTCCCTGCTACTTGAGAGGCTGAGGTGGGAGGATCGCTTGAGCATGGGAAGTGGAGATTGCAGTGAGCTGAGATCACATCATTGCACTCCAGCCTGGATGACAGAGTAAGGCCCTGTCTCCAAAAAAAAAAAAAAAAAATTAGAGTAGGATGGCTGGTCTATGAACTCCTGGCCTCAAGTGATCCTCCTGCCTCAGCCTCCCAGAGCACTAGAATTACAGGCATAAGTCACTGTGCTGGCCCTTTCCCGCCTCTTAAACACACTCCCCCATCATCATTATTTCCAGGGTATCTACTATGGCCTAGATGGTTGACGCCCATTTCTCCTTTAATCAATATTGCCTTACTCAACAACCCTGGGGGCTTTTACAGAGGAGAAACCCAGAGAGGGGAAGGGACTTGCTCAAAGTCCCTCAGCTACTAAGTTGAGGATCCAAGACTTAGACCCGGAGACCCAGAAGAGGAATTTCTCACGTCTGTGCGAAGCCAAAGCCCAGGACAGAAACTTCTCGCAGAAGCATGCTACTTCTTGCAAACAGCCTTTCTGGAAAAGCAATGAAGATTGGGGGGTTTTTTATGATTTGGGCCAGACCTTGGCCCTTCTGGTTGGCTCAGAGGCGAGGCCTAACTGTGGGGAAGGTATCTGAGAGTGAAGGTGTTCGTGTCCTTCCTCTACCGCGTCCTGGGCTCCCAGCTGCCGGCCACAGCTCCGACAGCAGAGTGGCCTAAACCCTCTCATCTAATTAAAAAATAAAATCAAAGAAAGAAAACTTTTTATTACACTCTCCTAATGGTAGAAAATAGTTTCAGGCATAAAAAGGCATTCAGCTGGCTACTTCCCAGGCGTCAAAAATTAACAGCCACTACATTTTATTCCGAGGAATTAATGGAAAATTTTACATGGTGGTGTAAAATGCAGGGGACAAGATGAAGGACATGATTCTTCATTGAACAGCTCAGCCCCTCACTTGCAGCAAAGACACTGCTTTGGCCGCATGCTCTGAGCAGGAACCATGGGTTCGCAGGGGCCAAGTAGGTTATGAGGGGGATGGAAGGGAGAGGTGGGGGGAATTGGCTGCAGCCTCCAGGGAAGCTTCTGAATCCCCCAGTTGCACACACTTCTGAACCCTGGCCCCATCTAGTTGTCATCTTTCCTGCAAGATCCCTTCACCCTGAATGATTGCTGACGGTGAAAACTTCAGACTCAGGGGCAGTAGAACTGGGTTCTAGTCCTAATTCTGCCTCAGTCTCTCCATCTGTCAAATGGTCTCTAGAGTTCCAGATCCTGAATCTCTGAATCCTGATGTAAAACAAACTTGGTCTGTGTCTTCTCCTAAAAATATGAACAAGAGCCTGGGCGAAGCTGGGCAGACCTGGGTTTGAATCCAAGCTCGGCCACTCATCAGTGTCATGACCTTAGGAGAGTCACCTCTCTGAGCCTCAGTCGCCAACTCTGTAAAATGGGGACAATGGGACACCCCTCTGAGGAGGGCTGTGTGATGTAGACATCAGTTTGTCCCACCTTGTCTAGCTCCAGGGGCCCCCAAGTGAACTCCCAGTGACACAGGCCCAAGCTCCTTTTCTCCTTTTCTTGTTTCCACAAAAGAGTTTATCCTGAAACATGCCAGTGAGCAGTGAACACTACAGGCGCCTCCTGGGGCTAGTGGAGGGGAGGGTTTACATCACCCGCTTGACAGCAAACCCCTGACAAGCCCTTTGGACCACGCTGGAAAGAGAAATCAGTTACTCCCTGGGGAGTGGGATGGAGTGGGCAGGGAGCAGAGGGAACTTTTCAGAACATAATGTGAGCATATTTGGGAAAGGCAATGTGCAATTCACTGTTACGTCTGTGCTTTTTATTTTACTTGCTTTTTTTTGTTTTTGAGACAGAGTCTTGCTGTGTTGCCCAGGCTGGAGTGCAGTGACCCGATCTTGGCTCACTGCAAGCTCTGCCTCCCAGGTTCATGCCATTGTCCTGCCTCAACCTCCCGTTAGCTGGGACTACAGGCGCCCGCCACCACTCCCAGCTAATTTTTTGTATTTTTAGCAGAGATGGGGTTTCACCATGTTAGCCAAGATGGTCTCGATCTCCTGACTTCGTGATCCACCTGTCTCAGCCTCCCAAAGTGCTGGGATTACAGGCGTGAGCCACCACGCCTGGCCGTCTGTGCTTTTCCTTTAAAATGTCCCTGAATCCAAACTTTAAGTTTTTAAATACATTTTTTTTTAAATAAACATTTACATGTTTTATCATATTGGCAATTAAGTTATGCAAGGAGCTGTAAGCTCGGGGTGAAGTCCCCCTCCTCCTCGGCTTCTGTCCACTCCACAGGCTCGGGCGCCCCCTTACCAGCCGTGTCCTTGCTCCTTCTCCAGCCTGGACCTTTCTCCAGATCACAGGGCCTCCTGGGCATCTCCCCTGATGCCCCATGTACCACTCGGAGGGTCCAACATTGAGCACAGCTGCTCCCCACCCCCAGCCCCACCCCCAACTCCTCCTCTGTCTCCACCAGCTGCCCAGTTGTGAGCCAGGGTACTGGGCTCCATCCCGGCCACCCTCCTCCTCCAATAACTGTCCCCATGGATTCCACCTCTAGGACCTCAGTTGAGTCTGTCACCTACTCTCCAGATCTGCCGCGCCAACACTAGTTACCATCTCTTGGCTTCCCGCCCCATGCCTGGAGCTCGGGCTCAGCCAGCAGTCTCACTGTTTGAGAGTCCCACACACCAAGCTGTGTCCTGCCGCAGTGCCTCTGCTCACACCACGCCCTCTCCCTAGCCTGCCCTTCCCTCTGTTTATTTCTCCAGCTCGTGTGCCCTGCCTCATCTCAACCTCACACCTAACTCATTTCTAGACACTCTGTACATCACCTTCTAGCCTGGTTCAAGCAATCAACTGCCTTCGAAAACACGTGATGAGCACCTTATGTGTGCTGGGGACACAGCGCCGAGTCCCTGCCCTCAGGGAGTGCCTGGTCTAATGAAAAAGACACAGACAACTAAAATCCTGTTTTGATGATGTGGGATGAAGGGTTCTTACAGGACTGGATAGAACTCCCTGACACAGCTGGGAGATGAAGAACAGCTTCCTGGCCGGGCGCGATGGCTCACACCTGTAATCCCAGCACTTTGGGAGGCTGAGGTGGGTGGATCACGAGGTCAGGAGATCGAGACCAACTTGGCTAACACGGTGAAACCCCATCTTTACTAAAAAAGTACAAAAGGCCGGGCGCAGTGGCTCACGCCTGTAATCCCAGCACTTTGGGAGGCCGAGATGGGCGGATCACGAGGTCAGGAGATTGAGACCATCCTGACTGACACGGTGAAACCCCGTCTCTACTAAAAAATACAAAAAACTAGCCGGGTGAGGTGGCGGGTGCCTGTAGTCCCAGCTACTCGGGAGGCTGAGGCAGGAGAATGGCCTAAACCCGGGAGGCGGAGCTTGCAGTGAGCCGAGATCCGGCCACCGCACTCCAGCCTGGGCGACAGAGCAAGACTCCGTCTCAAAAAAAAAAAAAAAAAAATTTAAAAAAAAGTACAAAAAATTAGCCAGGTGTGGTGGCGGGTGCCTGTAGTCCCAGCAACTTGGGAGGCTGAGGCAGGAGAATGGCATGAACCCGGGAGGCGGAGCTTGCAATGAGCAGAGATTGCACCACTGCATTCTAGCCTGGGCGACAGAACAGACTCCGTCTCAAAAAAAATAAATTAATTAAAATTAAAATTAAATTAAAAAAAAAAAAGCTTCCTAGGGGAGATGGGGTTTCAGTCAGGCCTCATCAGAGGAGGATGTCTTCAGCCCACACAGCTGGCAGAGAGCACAGCATTGGTAAAGGCCTGGGGCCACCTAACCAGCCTCAAGAAATCTCCTGGTGGCTCCTTTGCCATAAACCTAGCCTGGGAGCATTTCCAATTCTTTGGAGCACTGCCCAGAGGAAAACTCCCTATGAGGATGAAGATGTATTTATTTGCTTGTAAAGTGAAAGCCAGACCAAGGCAGGGCATAAAGAGGAGGGATAATAAAGAGCTGGCAGAGGACGGCACCCTGCAGCCCAGGGACCCTGAGCTGGCCCTCTCCTCCGCAGAGGACAGTATTCTGCAGCCAGGGGACCCTGAGCCGACCTTCCTCTCAGCTCAGTGCTCCTCCAACAACGGTCCTGTCACAAACACATAGCAAGCGCCTGCTGCTTACCAGCCCTGTGCCAGGCACGGGGGATACAGCAGCCAATGAGACAAAGCCCCTGCTATCAGCCAGAGATGGACGTGGACCTGGCAGTGACAGGCCAGGGCTATGCTGAGGCAGCAGGAACCCTGGGGCCTCAAGAACCCAGAGGCAGCCCCTAGCCTGGCCTGGCAGGTGTAGAGGGTAAGAGAGGGTAGACAGAGACAGCATCCAGGAGCCAGGGCCAAGTGAAGGAAGAGGGTATGCAGGATGCCCCGCAGCTGTGCTCTGGGGCCTCTGTGTCTGCAGGGGCCCTGACATGGGACCACCACCATGGCCCTGCTTCTCCCACCCCCTAACTCGCACCCCACGCAGCCACCTAGACCTCCTGCTGCCCTCCTCTTTTTTTTTTTTTTTTTTTTTTTTGAGACAGAGTCTCGCTTTGTCGTCCAGGCTGGAGTGTAGTGGTGCCATCTTGGCTCACTGCAACCTCCACCTCCTGGGTTCAAGTGATTCTACTGCCTCAGCCTCCCAAGTAGCTGGGATTACAGGCGCATGCCACCATGCCAAGCTAGTTTTTGTATTTTTAGTAGAGACGGGGTTTCACCATGTTGGCCAGTCTGGCCTCGAACGCCTGACCCATTGGCCCGCCTCAGCCTCCCAAAGTGCTGGAATTACAGGCATGAGGCACCATACCCAGCCTTCTGCTGCCCCTTGAGTCCTTGCCCTGGTAAACAGTCCCAGCCAGCCTTGTTCTCTGGGGTCGACTTGGCCACAGCCTCCTCCATGCATCCCCTCCCTGCCCACCCATACCTAGTCCAATCCCACAGAGGTCCCAGGGCAGAGGCTGGGCCACTGTCTAAGCAGACACACGCCTTCTAACATGGCCCGAGATGCCTGTCTGCCCATCTAGTGGACACCCCCCATCTCTGCAAGGGGTCCCTTTAGAGATCCCCTCTCCTTTCCCACAGGGAGGGGACAATAACTGACCCCGTCCCAGGGGTGACAACTTACGATCCAATAATTCCCCTCTCTCCGTCTCTTGTCAGTTTACTGCTTATGGAGCAGAACGAGGTGAGGAGCCAGGGGAGCCAGGAGATGCTGGGGATAACCGAACTGGCTGGACTGTATAAGCCCTGAAGGGTGTGTCTGGTCTCAGTTTTAACTATGCTCTTAGAATGCGGGAGATTTGGCCAAGTGTGGTGGCTCACTCCTGTAATCCCAGCACTTGGGGAGGCAGGTAGATCACTTGAGGTCAGGAGTTTGAGACCAGCCTGGCCAACATGGTGAAACCCCATGGCTGCTTAAAAAAAAAAAAAATTAGCCAGGCATGGTGGCACACACCTGTAATCCCAGCTACTCGGGAGGCTCAGGCAGGAGAATCACTTGAATCTGGGAGGTGGAGGTTGCAGTGAGCTGAGATGGAGCCACTGCGCTCCAACCTGAGTGACAAAGCAAGACTCTGTCTCAAAATACAATACAATTAAAAAATAACGTGGCGTACTTGATGCCTTTGTCTGTAGCTTGGCCTCAGGCACCATTTCTGGGGCAACAGAAAACTTCATTCCATGCCTTACCTGGTATGCGTGCAAAAATGTTCATTGACTCATTACCTGCAACCATGAAAAACTGGAAACGACCCTCAGGCCTAACAGTAGGGGAGGATTATAAACTCTGCAAGAGCAGGAACAACATCTGCCTTGTTTGTTGTTAGGTCTGCAGTGCCCAGCATGGTGCCTGGTACACAGTAGGTGCTCAGGAAACATCTGTGGAAGGAAGAGAATAAAGGAGGGAGGAAGGAAGGGAGGGGAAAAAAGGAAGAAGAAACTTCGAAAGTTCTTCCGGAATCCCAGAAAGCAAACCTTCCCTGCTCCCGCCAAGCTGGAGAGGACGCACCTTTTGGGGAGCTGTGACTGTTCATTTTTAAAACTTCCATCCAATGCCCCTAAAAACTTCCATCATGAGTGTTTTTCTTTTTTGATTTTCATCCTCCACCGTTTTTTTAACGCTCACGGTTGAATTTCTCGTTTGGAGAAGCTGATTGAATTGTGGCTCGGGGGAACCGAGACAGTCCCTTTAGACATTTAGAGTTCCAGTCATGCTGTCACCACCCCAATCCCCCGCCCTTGGCACCAAGGAAACCATCTCTTATGAGAGCCGATTATCTTTACAGCCTAGAACGTCACACTCTAAAACACAGGCTCTGCAAATCAGAATTCTCCGTGACTAATGTACGTCCAGTGAAAATATCAAAAAGCCTATTTAACAGGAGAGGGCTGATTGGAAAAACCCATCTGACCTGCTGGTGAAGTTCCGTGGCTGATGTCATTTGAGAGTCACTGGCTCCAAGCCTGGGGAAGGTTGTGAGATCACCTGTCTGGGGGCCACTCTGTCTCATCCCTCAGGGCCCAGTCAGTGCCCACGGTCCTCCCTCCAGAGACAGTGGCAGGCAGGGGAGGCCAGCGGACGGGAAGGCATGCACATCAAGTGAACGCCTACTGTGTGCCAAGCACTGTGCCAGGAAGGATCTCATGCAGTCTGAGAACAACCCTGCCGGCTGAGATTTATCACCCTTTTGCAGAGGGAGCTTCCTATGGGATCTCACAGGATAAAGAGGAGTTAGTTGGGGGAAGTGGAGAGGCCTGGAAAGGCATTCCATGAAGAGGGGACGTCATTGCAAAGGCAAGAGGCAATAAATAGAACAAAAGCAGTCTGGGGTTGCTGAAGCTTAAAGTGCCGGCAGGGAGAGAGAAGGACAAGGCTGGAAAGGTGGACAGGGAAGGAGCAGGGAGGCACAACTAGAAGCCTGGAGAAGCTGGAGTAGGCTGCCACTGTCATTGAAGGGACAGATGGCGGAGGCTGTAGAGATGTGTGCTGGAGGCAAAGCCAGCAGGACTGGGTGACTGATTCAATGCCCACGGAGGCTGAGGGGCAGTGAGGACCCAAGGATGACACCCAGATTCCAGTCTCCAGAGCTGATGGCGGGGCTGCCTATGATTCGGGGACTCAAGGGAGGCACCGATGGGGGAAAGATGCTGCGTTGCCTCGTGGGCATGCTGGGTTCATGGTGTTCGTGAGACGTGAGCCCAGGATGACAGGGTCTGACTCATAGTGGGTCTAGACCCAAAATCGAGGCACAGATGTTGGTTGTGCGCTTGACAATGATCCCTACAGCCACAGATCAGAGGGGTGCACATGGAGCGTGGGGGAGGCTGCAGATGAGCACCCTATTCATTCATCCTGCACACAAGTTCCATTTGGCCTGCAGTGTTTCAAAAATCTTTGAGCCAATGTTTAAAAGTCAAGCATGCTCTCTTAAAAATACAAATCTTTGGTTTTTCTTAGAACTAAGAAGACCTGGCAACAGAGACTGGAAATCCCTCAAAGCAACCATCACCGAGGAGTGGTTGTCCCTTAGACAGGGGCACGCGATCTCCTATTCACCACAGCCCCCACCCTTGTCTATTGCCTCCCAGAACCTGAGGCTAAGTACTTCTTGTTGGTGATCACAGCACTTGTAATGATTCTTTGTCCCCTGTCTCTATCAAATGCAGGGAAACAGAGCAGTCTCAGAGAGTCAGATCCACGCGTTTAGGTAAAATAGGAGAGCATATATGTTTGCAGAGCCCAAGACAATTCCTTTGCCTTTACCACACACAATGAGTCTGCATCAAAGGCCTAGCCCAGGCCAGACCTTCTTCTCTCATTCACGTGATCTACTGGTGTCCCCTGGTCTAGAGAGAGAAGAGAAGACACACAGGGAAGAGAAAGAGATCAAAGAAAGAGGATGATGTGGGAAATTGCCAGGGAAGAGACTCTCAGAGATGTCCAAGACTGCCTGGAAGTCAGATCGGGTAAGGCAGGAAGGATCTGTCCCAGGCAAGTGCACACAAGGCCACACATGCATCCACACACAAAGAAGAATTGCACAGACATGCACACAAACACTCATGTGCACACGCATACACCAGGACATCTCTAGGCCGCTTACACTCATGTGTGCATGCCCCTCTACACACAGAGGCACATGTGTGCACACACAGAGAGCAGACCAGTAAAGGGTACGCACACGCATAGGCAGGAAAACACCCACATGTAGGCACATGGTCACATACGCTCAGGCACAAAGATATACATGTCTGCACAGACACGGACATACCCCTGTGCACAGAGCCACCCGAGCCTGTGCCCTCCCAGGGATCTGTGCTCCCACCTCACAAAGCCCTGCCAGTTCCAAACCAGCAACTTGTAACTAAATAAATATGATAAACAACTCCCCTCCAGATGGCTCCGCACACACCCCCACTCCTCTTGCTTAGAGGGATGGCACATTCTATGCCAATAAATCCTCCTGTTTGAAAACATTTGCCTTCTTAATTGGCTCGTTTATGGGTAAAATATGTTTCTGGGTAGCGCTCTGCCAGAATGGGATGCCAAGATGCAAGGCTGGCGGTATGTGCTGCCACCCCGGCCTGGAGGGGTCAGACTTGGCCCACCCCCAGAGACAAGGCCCAAAGCGGGGGTGAAGGGGTCTCAGCACTGCCAGGGCAAGTTCCCCCACGATCTTTTCCTCCCTGTGCCTGCATGTCTTTCTTGGGGTTCACATTTGTTGACCTTACTGTATGGGGCACTGTCCAAGGTCCTTAGAGGAATCCACTGGTCCTGACTTGCCTTTCTCTGAGAGCGAGCCTGTGAGGTGCAGCTGACTGTCATAGCCCCCAAAGATATGTCCCCCTCCAAATCCCTGAAACCTGTGAATATGACCTTATTTAGGGAAAGAGTCTTTGCAGATATAACTAAGTTAGGGATCTTAAGATGATATCGTCCTTGATTACCCTAGTGAGCCCTAAATCCAATCACAAGTGTCCTTAGACAGGAGAAGACACACAGAGGAGACGTGAAGACAGAGCAGAGATTGGAGACCACAAGCCCAGGAACACCAGGGATCGCCACATCTTTTCCAGAGAAGGCAGGGCAGGGTTCTCCCCTGGAGTGTCTGTGGGAGCATGGCCCTGCTGACACCTTGATACGAGACTGCTGGCCTGAGCTGTGAGCGAATGCGTGTCTTATTTTCAGTCACTCAGTTCATGGTCATATGTCACAGCAATACCAGGAGACTGATCCACCCCGTCGCATATGGGAGGTGCCCCGACCACACACAGCCAGGCTCAAATCCACCCTCTGCTGCCTCATGGGCTCTGCAGGAGACCCATGCTGGAGGTGGGGAAACTGAGGCCCAGAGAGGGTCGAGGCACCAGTCGGTGGCCAGGCAAGGACTAGAACGCAGCACCTTGGCCCTCCTCATGTGGCACCCACCCCGGAAGTTTCCACATCAGGAGCAGGGAGGGGAGGATGCCCAGCCCAGGACAGCCCCAAGCGGAGGGTCCCCTTAGGGTCCCACTCTGAGATGCTCTGAGGAAGGACAGGAAAGAGACCTCCTTGGGGGATCAGTTTTCCTTCATTCTAAGATGGCCCAAGGTGGGTAAAGTGTGAAGAACCCCCATAGCCACTCCAGTGAGTGTTCAGATACGACATGTGCCAAGACAACCTCTCCTTCATGTGCCCCCACCCCTACCCCCAACTGGTGAGGCAGTTTCTGACATCTCTGCTTCCCTTGCTCCAGGCAGGAGAGTGACGCTGGTGAGACCCCACATAGCTGGGTCACCAAACTAGTCGGCAACAGAGCCGGGATTCTAGCTCAGGCCCCTCTGCTTCCAATGCCGCCTGCTATGCTGCCTCCCAGGTAAGAGTCAGGAGTACATCCCAGGGTTGGGGGATGCAGCCAGGCCACCAGAAACAGCATGAGGCCCTGGTTCCTCTTTCCCCCTCATCTATAAACTACTGGTCTCTGGCTCCGCTGCCCATCGTGGGCCAGGGTGGGTCAGAAGTTTGGATCATCCACTGTGTGGCCTTGGTCAAGTCCTCTCCCTCTGCGAACCTCCATTTTCTCATCTGTACAATGGGGAACATGGTAATAGCCACTCCTAAGAGTTGTAGTGAGGACCCATGGAAATAAAACCCAGGGAGCCCTTAGCAACATGCTGGCACCCAGCAAGTGCTCAATAAATGCTGGCGGGTGTTCAAGCAAGGTTAGAGGTCAGTGAGAGGGAGCGCCTCGCCCCTAGCCACAGAAGGTCACTTGACCAAAGTGGAGGGGAGTGGGGGAGGCTGGTTGTGCTGGCAGTGGGCGGGACTGCAGCCCTGCCCCTGTGCTCACCATTAGCACCCCTCCCCAAAGGACACCAAATCCTCTGCCCATGGCTCAGCCCAGCCGCTGTTCTCAGAGCCAAGTGATGGCCGAGTGATCTGCAGATACAGGGAGAAGGGGAGAGAGGAGCATCATCCTGTACGACAATGTGACAGCTAAAGTTCCCAGTCCGGCTTATACGAACAGAAACCAGATCGTCAACGTCACCCAGGAGGGGTCGGCTAAGATTAAATGCAGGAAGAACAAAGGAAAGTGGCAATGTTGGCACTGCCAAACCAGGTTCTGCAGAGGCAGTGGCTGCGTGGCCTCCGGCGTCAGGTGTCTGGTCCCTCCTCCCATTGCAGGCAAAGCAGCGGCCCTTTTCTGTTTCATGTCATGGACTTCCCTGTAAGATCTCATTTGATGAAATGAGTCTGTTGCCAGAAAACATTTGGAACAGCCCTATCCTGATCCAATTGTCCATCAATTAATTCATTTGGTTCAACTTAGCACGTACTGAGTATCTACTAAGTGCAGGCCTGCAGTGGTGCTGAGCGCAGGACTATGCTGCTGATGGTATAAAGGGAGAGATCATACAAGGAAATGTAGTTTCCACAGGGAAGAGAGCCAGGCAGCATGTGTGCAGAGCTATAAGGATATGTAACTGGGGAGCCCAGGGTCTCAGAACCAGGCCAGGCAGTGGAGCTTTGCCCTTGCTCTCAAGGACAAGCGGCAAGTGTGGGAGTGACAAGATCCAGCCCAGAGACTAAGAGGTACCCCTGGCTGCTGAGTGGAGAATGGTTTGTAGGCGGTCAGGGAGACAGCAGGAAGGCCAGTGAGGAGGTCCTGGCAGGCAAGCCATCCTGGTGGCCTGGAACAGAGCCAGGGCAGGTTTCATGGGTGTGCAACCTGAGCAACTACACAGGGCCCTCACTCAGAAGGGCTCCACACTTGGTTTAATAGTCTATTGTTGCTGTCTTGAAATTCTTAATAATTTTTGAGCAAGGGGCCCTGTATTTTCACTTTGCACTGGGCCTCTCAGTGATGTAGCCCATCCTGACCAAAGCAGGGCAGGGATCTTTCTGTAACAAGCAGAGTCCTAAACAGACCTTTCCCACTGTTGTGCTGGAGCCAGCTTGTACCAGGTCTGAGATCCTATGGTTCAACTTTTTCCCCCACATATTCCAGGGAGCACAGGAATGGCCGAATGTGAAGGAACTTTTTGTCACGTTGGTAGCTTGAAGCTGGCCATGGTAAGAGAATTTACACGATGGAAATCAGCAAAGATTACAAATCAGGGTCTTTTTTTCTGAAGGCATTTCTTCATCAGCGCTTCCCCAAGTGCATCCAAGGCCCTCCTTGGCAGTATGATAAAAACATGTCTTCTGGGCACCCCTCCCCAGGCCTTGCTAGGCACTGTGCAAGGTGAGGCTCAGCCCCATGAGATCCCCTCAGCCCCAAGGCCACACTGGGCCCACAAACCTCGCAAAAGGAGAAGGAGGCAGAGGAAACTGGTGGAGTGGGGTTGGAAAAGGAAATTTGCCTAAGGTATGGGGGTGGGGAGCTCACCAGGGAAGTAGAGGGCAGCGGTTTGGGTCTGTGCTCTTGGAGAACCAGCTCCAGGGCAACAACTGAAGTCCCCAGCCTGGGACCCACTCCCACCCTCCCAGGAGCGGGCTGCCTTCCGGCTACGCCAGATGCAGGGTCTGGGGTGGGGGATACTCATGTACCCATGTCCACAGAGCTGTCCTGCTTTGCTGGACTCCTGGGGCCAGCACAGGGACCTGGAACAGGGAGACCGCCTAGAAGATGAGCTAGCAGCTAGCAACTGCGGCCCCCCACCCCAGCACCACAGAGTGGGCCTCCGTACATAGTGACTATTGCTATGATTGTTGTTACAATGGCCCCACCTCCTGGCTGGCTTGGCCCCCTTCTTCTACACGAGGGCTCTCGGCCTCCAGACCCTGGCAGGAGCTAGGACACAGCCCTCTCCCTACCCATGGGGGTGTCCCCGCGGGCAGGCGGGGGACGAAGGAGTGAGGGGGGCAGTGGGGGCCTGAGAAGCATGGAGAGAGGGGAAAGCGAGGTAGGGCAAGGGAACAGCCCCCATGCTAAGCAGACACCGCTCCCCGCCCCACTCCACCGCCTCCTCTAGGCCCCTCCCTGCGCCAGGCGCAGACCACCCGGGAGGAGCCCACTGTCTCCCCTCGGTTCGGCGGGAGCGGGGTCTCACAGCCTGGGACATGGCGCCACCTGCAGGCCCCTAGGCGCGCTGCCGCGTCGGCCCCTCAAACCCAGGAGGAGGGATGGGGAGGACCCCACACGCTCTAGGGCTCCCCCCACAGCGTTTCCCAAAAGATATTCGGCGGAACTCACACCCTGGTCAGGTAGTTTGGGAGATGTCCCTTGGAGATTCCCAATGCACATTTGACCCTGAAGTCTGGCTTGAGTGAACGCTTCCATTCCCTAAACACAAGCCTCAGGGAAGTGAGCCTTTCTAGGCCTCAGTTTCCTCAACTGCAGAATGGGGATGACGGTGTCGCACTAGAAAAGATTATCTCACAGACCAGGTGGGATTCTCAAACTTGCTGCTTGGGACAATGCGGCAGCAGGCCAAGGAGCACCCAAGAATGCCAGGAGCTACCAGAAGCCACAAGGGCCAAGGAGGAGCCTTCTCCACCAGACACTCTGCTGAAACCTAGATTTTGGACTTCTGATCCCTTGAACTGTGAGAGAATACATTTCTGTTGTTTTAACTGAAGTTGGTGTGTCCATGTTACAGGCTGCTGATGTGGCCTGGCCACACGCCTGCCCGGTGTCGTCTCTACTTGGAGCAGCGGGGTTTGACTGTACAGGATCACAGTTGCTGCAAAGCTGTCTCCACATCACTGAGGGAAATGTAAGGCAACCTTAGAAGCTTCATCTCTATCCTCTCTGGCCCCAAATTATTGCCTGAGAACCTAATTTTCTTTCTCCCTTTCTTCCTATTTTCTGTTCCTTCTTTCCTTCCTCCTTGCCTTTCCTTCCGTCCTTTCCTGCCTGCCTGCACTTCCCTTAGTCTCAGGCCCTCCATCCCATCTAGCTCCAGCCTCCCTCTCCAGTTCTACCTCGCACTCACTCCAAGCAAGCCCCTTTCCCCAGCCAACTCCCCCTGAGGCAGCCCCTGGCCTCCCTGCCGTGTCTCCCTCATCAGGTCCCCTTGGTCTACAGTGCTCCACCCCTCACAGGCACACGTGGAAAATCTGCTCCTTCACGTGCAAGCTCAGATCCTGCCTCCTCCTGGCACACTCTGGCGACAGTACTTCCCTCTGACTTTCCACCACACTGGTGTTCACATAAACGTCTTTGTACCTGATCAGTGCCAGGTGGACCTAGGGGCCAGCAAGTACAGCGACCTCAGCATCTGGTAAGGGAGTGGGAAATGATGAAGAGACAGCGTGGAGGGGTGGGCAGCAGAGGAGGAAGCCGAAGCTCCTGCAGGACAGGCAGGGCTGTATCCAGGAGGGGAGGGCCAGAGGGCCAGAGCACATGCTCCAGGAGACACGGAAGTCTGGGTAACAGGATTTGAGGTTCAAAGGGAGATGAAAATGGGGGCCAGGTCATGAGGCCAAGTTAGCCATTCTAAGGACTTCATCCTGTCAACCTTGAGTGTTCAAGTGTGGGCTCCAGCCCACCTACATTAGAACTACCTCAGGAGTTTGTGAAAATGCAATTTTTTTTGAGACAAGAGTCTCACTCTGTTGCCCAGGCTGGAGTGCAGTGGTGCAATCTCAGCTCACTGCAACCTCTGCTTCCGGGGTTCAAGCAATCCTCCTGCCTCAGCCTCCCGAGTAGCTGGGATTAGAGGCATGTACCACCACACCCAGCTAATTTTTGTATTGTGAGTAGAGACGAGGTTTCACCATGTTGGCCAGGCTGGTCTCAAACTCCTGGCCTCAAGTGATCCACCTGCGTCGGCCTCCCGAAGTGCTAGGATTACAGGCGTGAGCCACTGCACACCCAGCAGTGAAATCCAATTCGAGTCTCCACCCAGCTCTGGGGATTTTTCACAAGTTCCTTGGATAATGGTGACGCACCTTTAGTCTGCCCAGAACAGGAGAGGATAGAGGCAGACTGAGGGATTCGAAAGGACCAAGTGTCACGATCAGATCCACTTTTTGGAAGAAACTGGTAGCACCAACCACATACCTATCTTATGTTCTTGGTTCTGCCTCCATGGTGGACACTGTCGTTCCACCTACTCAGCAACTATCCCTCCTTCTTCCTTGCTGACAGAAGCCTAATTCCAGCCAGTATCAAGTAAGTGGGCAGTAATATATTCAGGGAAGGGAGGCTCCAGCCCTAGCCCTACGGGAGAGCCCTATTGGTCCCTTTCGTCCGGTACAAACATTCCAGACTCCCTTGCAGCAAGAAGTGGCGATGTGACAGTTACGGTCCAGGAGGCATAAGGGACAAGTTGTGAGATGACTCGGGAAGCCTAGCCTGTTAACATAGGCTCAGGTGAAGGAAAAGCTGGCGGGTGCTGGGCCTGCTGCTTCCTGACACTGGGCATATGAGGAAGGGCCATCTCACAACCAAGAGACGGCAAGCCTTCCAGCCAGGTGCAGTGGCTCACTCCTGTAAACCCAGCACCTTGGGAGGCCGAGGTGGGAGCATCGCTTGAGCCCAGGAGTCCAAGATCAGCCTGGGCAACATTGTGAGACTCCCTCTCTACAGAAAATTTAAAAATTAGCTAGGAGTAGTGGCGTGTGCCAGCTACTCAGGAGGCTGAGGTGGGAGGACTGCTTGAGCCCAGAAGTTTGAGGCTGCAGTAAGCCATGATTACAGCACTGTATCCAAGCCTGGGTGACAAAGTGAGACCCTGTCTCAAAAAAAAAAAAAGGAAAAAGCCTCTATGTGTGCAGGGTGCCAGAGCAGAAGGATGCAAAGAATCTGGTTCTTGAGGACATGGTTGAGCCACTACCCCAAACCCAGAACCCCCGCCTCGCCCCACCACCGAGACTTCTTGTCCTAAAATTTGTAGACTGTAACCACCTTGAGGGCAGGGACTCTGATGCCTGTACTCCTGGCCCCTTGAACAGTACTTAGCACACAGTAGGTGCTCAATAAATATTTGTTGACTAAGTTTTCATAAGTAAATGTCTTCATTGCTTATACCAGTGGTTGAGGCTTCTGTTGCTTGTAGCCAAGGAATCCTAACTCAGTAACTTCTCTGTGGCCCCAAGAACCTCCTGAGAACAGGAGAGTGGCTGGATATTACTGAACACTGTACCCCACAGGCCCTGGCACAAGACCCACACCTAGTAGAAATAAGCAGCTATTGCTCAGAGGAGTCACAGGCCCTGCCCCGGACCTGGCTCCTGGGTTCACGAGCTAGAGGACTGAGTCTGCAAGTTCCCCCCACACAGGCCTAGGGCAAGACGCCCTGTAACAGCTGATGAGAAGAGCTTAAGAAAGTCCACTGCGGGGCCAGGCGCGGTGGCTTATGCCCGTAATCCCAGCACTTTGGGAGGCTGAGGTGGGTGGATCATGAGGTGAGGAAATCGAGACCATCCTGACTAACAGAGTGAAACCCCGTCTCTACTAAAAATACAAAAAATTAGCCGGGCCTGGTGGCAGGCGCCTGTGGTCCCAGCTACTCGGGAGGCTGAGGCAGGAGAATGGCGTGAACCCGGGAGGCGGAGCTTGCAGTGAGCCGAGATCGCGTCACTGCACTCCAGCCTGGGCAAGAGAGCGAGACTCCGTCTCAAAAAAAAAAAAGTCCACTGGGTCTCCCACACCAGTGATACCCAGAGGCCACACCAACTGCAGGCTGAGGGGGTGGAAGCTGGCAGCAAACACTGCCACTAGATTTGTTTTGAGGTGAAAGAACTTCTGAGACTAGCCAGACCCAACCTCCACACAAGTCAGGAATTTTTAAGCCACTGTCTTTAAGTCCCAGTTCTAAGTGTGGCAGCCCTGGGATGATGCAATGAGGGGTGAGGGACAGGGCATGAGCCGCTCCACACAGACAGGACCTCAGGACTGATCTGCTGCTATCCCCTTGCTTTCCAGGTGAGAACAGGAGCCCCAGGGAGGGTAGGCAACTTGCCCCAGGGCACCCGGTGAGCAATGATGGTGTCTCGTTATGAACTCAGGTTGGTTTTACTTTAAAAGGTTTGGGAGTGAGCACGGGAGATGGGGGTGTCCTCTCAATACTGCAAATTTGCATGCAAAATTAAGGATGAATATGTAGAGATCCACCTTTCAGAAGAGGTTCCACAGCATGCATCACACTCTCAAGGGGATACAAGACCAAAAGAAAAGGGGACAGAGTGGAAGGGGCTGGGCCAGAGTCGTATGTTGAGTCTCAGCAGTCCTGAGGTGACCTCTGTGTCCTAGATTCTCAGTCACTGCCCTACACTTCCTCCCCATGGGAAAGGCCATTTCTTCAATGTTCCCGATGAGCCTTGTCTGATGGGAGCATCATGGCTTCCAACAGGTAAGGCTCCTGCTGGCACCGCCCATGGACACTGGCAGAGAAGAAATAGGGAAGGCCCTGGAGTGCCCAAGAACCAACTCACCCTGAACTGTACCCAGAGAGTCACCAGGCAAGGTGAGGGCCAATCTAGAACTTGAACAGACTTCCAGTGAGACAAGCTCTGCTCTTTGATTCAAACTGTTGATACATGTCATGGTTAAGTCTTCCATGTTTCCAGACTCCACTGTATACCCTGCTGGTCTGGAAAGGGTCAGATCCCGAGGCAAATGATAGATTAAACACAACAGCAAAGTATGAAAATTAATCGAGATATTTAATAGACAGTGCAAACCATAATTTCATCTGAATATAAATGTATGCACATGTTTCCAATGAGTTATCTATCAGTTATCACAAACAGCAACAAGGACCTTATAGCTATGTTAGAAAAGTGTATAGCTGGAACTTAATTCTAACAATCTCACTTGCTCTCAAGAGAACACCATCCATTTCAAATCAACGTCACAAACTCCAAAAGACCAGGGGAGCAAGGGGGTGAGGAGTGGGCCAGAGTGGTAAACACAGGGCCAATACACAGGTGATGGACAGAAACACAGCTCTGGAGGAAATCAAAATCGGATGCATTATTACAGCTAAGGGCAAGGAAAAGCCTATGGCTTTTGAAAAATGACTTTTCTGCCAGTACCGTACAAGTACACAAAGAGATGTGCGGCAAGTCAACTGACTTACAAGAACAGAGGCTACATTTCAGGTCATTTCAACTGCAATCGGTCGACCCTTTCCATTGAGGATTCAGCAGTGGAGTCAGCGTAGTCCAGAAGCTCAATGTTGGATTTGCAAATACAGTTTATTTTACAGAAATTCAACATTATAAACAGCAGGCACTTCCCACCCCGCCCACCCCCCTCCCCCCACCCATCCCCCCAGGTGCAGACCATGCTATGCAGAGAGTGAGCAGCAACGCGGCCCTACTGCTTTGGAGTGAGTCGAGAGTGATGGAACCTGCCTGCACCGCATCCTGCCTGCCCCGCACACGCACACGCCTGCTCGCTGCGCAGGTCACCACAGTCTGTCTGGGCCCAGCCCGCGCTGGACCCATTACATGGATCCAGCCCAGTTCTCCAATTCCTTCATGTCGTCGTCTTCCTCTTCTTTCTTCTTGGCTGTGTGAAGACAGAAAAGGCTATTTAGGATGGCTGGTGCGTTCAACGTGTTCTGGCCGAAAACGAGGGCTGCCTGTGCTCCATGGTGTCTGTCAAACAGCCCTGCCCTGTGGCCAGCCTCCTCTCCAGGCTGTAGGCAGACTGCTCCTTGGTGCCTAAAAGCTGCAACATACAACTCTGGAAAACCAAGCACACTTTGGCAGCACCCACCCTCCACCTCCAGCAGGCCCAGACAAAACAAGAGGCATTCTACACAGAGGCCCTCAGGATTCCCACGAGGCTTCGGTCCCAGAGCCTGCAAGGTGGGAGGAGAATGGGAAGAACCCCACAAGAGATCAAATCCTTGCCAAACCCCAACTCCACCTCAAGTGGCTTGACCCATGGCCACACAGCTCCAGGAGGCTTGCTGGACAGCCTCTGCCCACACAGGACTCCAGGCAGCTGACTCTACTTGAGGGGGCCATTTCCTCTTTCTACACAGGAGAGGGAGGTGACCAGAGCTGGTCAGGCACTGCCCCCAGGGCTCGCTCTCTCATGCCGTATCAAATTGCCTCACTTTTTCTAGAAGTTCTGTGTGGATTACTTCTACCTGGGGGTGAAATATTGTGCAAGGGGATGCGGGAAGGGAAGAAGGAGGAAATAAAGGTTTTATAGAATCAGGTCTCCAAAGGAATCAAAGCTATTTCCTTCCCCCAGGGGCGGCCTCTAGAGGCCAGGGCTTTTGCAGGTGTGCACAGCACAGGATACTAGAGAGGGGGCAAGAGCTGTCCTGGACTCATGCTCTCACACCTTCTCACAGTGCCTGGAACTTTCTCTTTAGTGAAATAGAAAAAATCATTCTAGAAAAGAGGGTCTCAACTGGGGGTGATCCAACCCCTACAAAGGGACATTTGGCCATGTGTGAAGACATTTTTGGTTGACATAATTCAGGGCAGTTGCTACTGGCATCTAGTAGGCAGAGGCCAGGGATGGTGCTGAACACCCACAGTGCACCAGACAACCCTGCCCTCCATTCTCTCTCGACCCAGAGAGGTATCTGGCCATGTCCGTAGTGTCAAGATTAAGAAACCCTGTTCCAGAGAGAAACCAGAAAAAGCCAGGTGACATGGCCTCTGTAGCCACTACAATGGATCCTGTCTGGTTCTCAATCTTGGGCAAGATCAAGACACAAACCAAAGCCAACCGACCACAAGATCACCCACCACATGACCTCGTGGGTGTATCATGACTCTAGAAGCACTCACCGGGTTTTGATGGTAGGGCTATAGAGGGAACATTTGGTAGAGGGACTGTTTCGGGTCCACTGATTTCCAGCAAATTCTTGTCTAGTTCCTCCTGTTCTAGTTCTTCTAATTCTGCCATTAGCTCATCCTAGTAAAAGGAAACACAAAGTGAGTGCCCTCCCTGGGAATCCCAGCCCCCGCAGTCATGCCTCCTACCTAATTAATGCTCATGGAGACACACACCCCTCTGAGAAGGTCTGCGGGGAGGTGAACTCCAGGTTCCACACCTTGTGATTCAAATATCCTAAACCAGCTTCTACTGGGGAACATATCACTGCTGCACATCACTGATGTAGACCTCGGTGTCCTGCACTACACTGTGAGCATCTGGGAGAGGGGATCGTATCTTTGCCTTCCTATTTCTTTGGCTCAGAGCTGGGCACACGAGTGAATGCTCAGAAATGTTTGCTGATTTGAAATGAATGAGATTCTTCCATCAAACTCCAGTGTGAAAACATGAAAACCCTGGTTTTGAGAGCCAACGGTAAGAGCTGCAGGCTGTTTTCTCAGTTATACAGTGAGGGTCAGAAAGCACAAAGAAAAGTTGAGCAGAAAGGATCTGACCTTTAGGAGATTCAACTCTAACACAGTGGAGTACCTTCAACAGGGGCTAGCACCATTATTTTAAAAACCTAAGAGACTCAAGGTCCCAAATTGCTCAGCAGAAATTGGCAGGTGGCTGAGATCCAGACACATCCCCCGGGTCAGGGGTAAGTGCCCCCCACTCCTTGCTCTACCTTTCCCTCATGCTGGAGCTGTCTCAGGGCAAATCCTGTGAACTTCTCCAGGGCATGGTCATCTCTGCTGCCCAGCTGTGTGCCAGGGCCCACCCTGGAAAGGTGCAGGCTAGCTACTTGTTCAGATCAGTTAGTGACCTGAAGCCTGCTAAAGGGTCGTGATGACTGTTCCTTTACTCTACCTAAGCTTCTACCCCAAATAGGGAAAGTGTCCCTCAAAATGTAGAATTCAGGGAGGGTTAACACCATGCCCTGTCTCTGTCCAAGTCCAAATGCTCCCTGAGAGCCTTCAAGAGCACATCAAGGGGCAGCCTCAGGGTGTCATCTGTGAAGCTTATGGGATCTGTACAAAACTACTCACCTCGTCAAACTCTTCTCCAAACCCTACAGGTTTTGAAATTGCTGTTGAAATCTCCTCCGCAAGTTCTTGCTGGTCAGCAATGTCCTGCATTAACTCGTCAACTTTATCGATGTCCCTTCAAATGCAATGGACAGGTATATCAATTCGTTAGGCTGTGTAAAGAGGGCCTGCAAGGCAAGGCAGGAGCAGAAACTGGGCCCCACACAATCAACTTCCCAGCCACACCCCCTGCAATGACTCCCTGTTACTTGTTACTTGGCATTATTGCCTGCCTCCTCCCCTTTAAAATAGAGAAGCACAGACTCAAGGGGACAGGAATGTCTTCAAGACACTACCCAGTCCAACACCCTACCGGTGGCACTATCAAAGTCCTACATGCAAATTAGCAAAGGTGTCAGGTAAGACCACAGGGCTTTAACTCCTGGGCCAATAGCTCTTTTTCAAGTCCAAGGGTAACTCTGCATGGTGGGGGGGGTGGGGGGAAGTAAAAGCACAATCACAGAAGACAGCCATGCCATCTAATGGGCCTTCCATCTACTCAGTCCACCTATGGATCCTCTAGGACCCCAACGGAAAGGCAAATTCTGAAAATATGCAGAATTTTCTTCTACACACTGACAACCATATAAACCTGTATTTCCTCAAGCCAATATATGCACATATATGTCAACATTTGCACAGTATTTAATGAGCTGCACTCTGCTAGGTTTTTAGGAGAACACAGAAATGAGGCATATATGGTTCTCATTCAAGCAGCTCAGTCCAATGAACATCTACCCTCAGACAAAACCTCACTTATTTGAAAGCTACTTCTCCTGTAACCTTACATTCCTACAGCAAGATGAGCGATCAGCAAGATTTTTCTGCAAAGGACCAGATAGTAAATACTTTAGAATTTATGGCCAGACAGTCTCTATTGCAAATACTTAACCCTGCTGCGTAGCACAAAAGCTGCCACAGACAATATGTAAATTAAGGGGCATGACTGTATTTCAATAAAACTTTTAAGGCCAGGCACAGTGACTCACACCTGTAATCCCAAAACTTTGAGAGGCCCAGGAGAGAGGATCACTTGAGGCCAGGAGTTCGAGACCAGTCTGGGCAACACAGTGAGACCCCATCCCTACAAAAAATTTTAAAAATTAGCCAGGCATGATGTCACACACCTGTAGTCCTAGCTACTCAGGAGGCTGAAGTGGGAGGATGGCTTGAGCCCAGGATTTTGAGAGTGCAGTGAGCTAGGATTGGGCCACAGTATTCCAGCCCAGGTGACGGGATACAGCAAGACCCTGTCTCAAATAATAAAAAAACTTTATTTACAAAAATAGATGGCAAGCCCATAGGGTGCATTTTCCCCACCCATTGGACAGCACAGCTGAGTACCCAAAAGGAAGCAAAAAAGGCCCCTGGCACCACCCAAATATATGCTGCCAAATCTAAGCACTATAATAAATGCAGATTTTTAATTTTTATTTTTATTTAAATTGAAATGGAGTCTCGCTCTGTCGCCCAGGTTGGAGTGCAGCAGCACAATTTTGGCTCACTGCAACTTCCGCTTCCTGGGTTCAAATAATTCTCCTGCCTCAGCCTCTAGTAGCTGGGATTACAGGCACATGCCACGATACCCAGCTAATTTTTGTATTTTTAGTAGAGATGGGGTTTCAACCATGTTGGCCAGGCTGGTCTTGAACTCCTGACCTCAGGTGATCTGCCTGCCTCAGCCTCCCAAAGTGCTGGAATTATGGGTGTGACCCATCTCGCCCAGCCCAAATGAAGTTTTATTCATGAGAGAGGTCTTCATTTGGAGCCTCCTTACCTTGGCCTTTACCTTGGCTAGTTACAACTGTAACAAGCTTGGTTATCTAGTTTCTTAGGCCACTGCCATGAGAGGTAGCCATATAGGGGAAGAAGGAGTGCTGAGGGCAAGATCACTGTCAGTACGACAGCTACAGCTGGAGAGCAAGGGAGGAGGCAGAAAACGCCATCAAAAGCAGACACAGGAACAGAGAGATCCAAAGCTCTTGGATGAACCATACATTTCAGGGCCCCTGACAGCATCAGGGAAAAATCATGGCCACCGATTCTAATCCCAGTTCTATCCAAGCTCCCATGTGACACAGGGCAAATCAGCTTCCCTCTCTGGGACACAGCTTCCCCACCTTCACATTCACAGGTCTGGACAACAGGACCTTCTAAAGGCCTTTCCACCTTGAAACTATGCTCATCACAATAACCCTAAATTACTCAGAAAGTATTTTTGCATGCCATGAGATCTGCTTCCAAAGGCACATCATCCATTTTCGGAGTTCCAAAAAAGAATGAGAATTCAAACAAACTGAGGTGCTCGAATAGGTAAGTCAAGGGATCCGTCTGCCCAAGGCCATGGCCTGGGTACGAGGCATTCCGGGACTGGCACTGCCCTGTGGCGCAGGGGCGGGTGGACACGTACATGTTGTCATGGGCCGCCTTCATGGCCTTGGCGGCATAGCCCATGTTCTTGAGCACCTCGGTGTTGGTGTTGGCATTCTCCAGGGCCTCCCGCTGGAACTCGATGGTTGATAATGTGCCGTCGATCTGCGCCAGCTGCTTCTCATACCTCTTCTTACGCTTCAGTGCCTGGAGGGCCGCTGCATTGGGGAGAAAACAGGGTTTTAGAGAGCCCAGGCACAGGGCGAGGTCCTAGTGTTCACTGAGTTCTTTCCCCAACTCTACTGGAAGCACCTCTGTTGTTGCTTCCACTATAGCAGAGGGTTCATAAATTCTACACAAAGAGCACGTTCAATTTTCTATAAAAACATAAAATTCACATACCTCAAAACACGGCCAGTAAATAGGCACACAAGCCAAAGTTCAACCCTCGGGTAACCACGCACACACACAAATCAAAGCATGGACAGCCACCCAAAGAAAAGGATGCTCTGGGGTCAAACTCCTTTAGGGTCAAAGTCCAGCTCACAGACTCAGGTGAGCTACTTGGCTTCCCAGATGGTGTCAGTGTGAGCAGCAAATGACATACTGTATGTAAACACCTGGCACATTCATCAGTGTGTATGCCCCTCAAAAAAAAGCAGTTCTCATTATTATAAAGCAATTTTAAAGTACCATTTTATGCCAACTAAATTACAGAAATCATAAATATAATGACTATACCAAATACTAGATCCGTTTGGGTTAAAAATGCTATTTCACTCATAGCCAACAACTCTGTAAATTGTTACAGTGCTTCCGAAAAGTAACATGGCAACACACAGCAACAACCACCATGATATTTTTACCCTCTGACCCAGTAATTTCCTTCTGGAAATGTATTCAAAAGCAAAAAGCCCCATGCCTGAAGATGGTTACTACAGCATCCTCCATCATCGAAAACACGACTAAACTAAAAAACTAGAACTCCCTGCCACGGCCAAACCTAGAGTCTGGCCATTTAGTTGGGTCAGTGGCATCATCTACCTTAGCCTCCTAGCACGCTGAGACTGTGGAGATCATCGCATGTTAAGGTCCAATCACGGCAAGCAATTTGACCAAGGTGAATCTGTGGCAGAACTGGGACCAAAACCACATCTCCCAACTTGAAACCCAGATTTCCTTCCCCCTCACGGTCTCAGTTCCACTCTTCACACTGAAAAATATCTTTAGCACACATCTTAGATGACGTTGGGGGTCAGGACACACCACCCCAAAATATGACTGTAGGAGACCAGAATATACCACCCCCAAAATATGTTTCTTTGGCATATTTTGAGCTGGTTATTCTAAGAAACTAGAGTAGCTCAAAAAGCTATCCTTTTGTTTAAAAAAAAAAAAAAAAAACAAAGTACATCTAAGAAGAAAATCTACATTACTAAAAGTATCTATGTCAGGAAGGGGGCTGCTCCGAAAACTTTCATTACCTAAGAGACCTTCTATCTGCATAACAACACATCCTTTACTCACCATACAGTAATTCTTCCCTCACCCTCCAGTAAGCTGTGTCCCCCCACAACAACCTCCAAGTCTTCACCATACAGTAATTCTTCCCTCACCCTCCAGTAAGCTGTGTCCCCCCACAACAACCCCCAAGTCTTCACCATACAGTAATTCTTCCCTCACCCTCCCGTAAGCTGTGTCCCCCACAACTCCCAAGCCCCTATTCTTTTCTGTAGCTCAGGATACTATACAAGCTTCAAGCATCTGACTCTTCTTCAAGTCTCATATTTTGTGGGATTTCCACATGTACATATGTAACTAAATACGGTTTTTCTCTTGTTAATCTGTCTTATATCAATTTAGTTTGTAGCCCAGCCAAAGAACCTAGAAGGGAAGCTATTTTTTGCTCCCCTGCAATGGGCATCAAAAGCCAGGAAGGAGGCTTAGCACAGACTCCGTCAGAAGAAATGGCTGAGCTGGAGTGGGCTGGGTTGGGAGCACTAGCCTCACACACACATGCACTCAGCGCTCTGCCATGTCCTGGAGTTCTGGACCACGGCCACCTCCTGCAGACTGGAGGTCAAAACCCCCACCCCCATGGGGCTGTGGTTTCTCCATATGTCACATGAATAGGTCCCATGCTCCTTCTACTCACACCCCCTGCTGGCATGGGATTCCATCCTAAGGACCATTTGCCAAGGGAAAACAGCTTGGCCTTCGTATAGCACACAGTTTCTCCAAAAGCAGCAGAAAAATTCTCCTAGCCAGTCTTTGCAACCAATGCTGACCAAAATACATACATACGCACATAAAGAGAACTCGTAAAACATCTGAAAAACAATAAAATGTGCCTCATTAAATCTGAAAAGTCACTGAATCTGTAATCTCCCTTGATTCTGATGTAGGCCGGAATGGCCCAAGACTTCAAGAAACCCATCCTGCAGTCACACCAGGGGATCCTCGAGACCCTTCACTCTCACCTTCTGGTAGCATAAGTCATGCTCACTTCATAAGGGCCTCAAAACAGCAACCCTTTAAGGTTAGAACGACCACCCCTTTTAGTTGATGAGGAAACTGAGGTTCAGAGACGTCCTGTGACAGCCCAGGTAACTGGCAGAGGGGACTTAAACCAGGTATGGAACCCCAAAGTCCCTGCCCTGCCACTATGCTATGCCCCCCACTTAATGAAAAAGGTAGGATACTGCCCTGGAGGGATCGTCCAGTCCTGCAGGGAGTGACATGGGGACCATGGGAACACAGAAGAGGGAATGCAAATCCAACCATTCCTTTGCTGAAAAATCCTCAGTAGCTCCCTTTACCATATGGTTTAATACGGCCTGCGGCGTCCCGCAGAGGCAAGGTGTTAGAATTCTCTCCGCAAGCCCAAGACCTGGGAGCCCTAGCACAAGGTCTACAGAACCACCTTTCCCATGAGTAATGTCAGAGGGAAGAGGTCCTGGGGGAGTCCTGTAAGTGCCCCAGGGCTGGGATGGCTTCCTCTGACTTCCTTGGTGTTGTGTTCCTTTTCCACAAAAGCCATACCCTAGACATACTCTAATCACTAAGTGACTGTGAATCCTTCCAAGATCAAGTGCCAATGGCCCACAGGTGCCCCTTTCCCAAGTCCCCTCCAGTCAGCTCCATCACCCACAGCCCAGCCCATCATTCAAGATTCACCAAGACCTTCCAGAACGGGCGCACTGGCTCATGCCTGTAATCCCACCACTTTGGGAGGCCGAGGTGGGTGGATCACCTGAGGTCAGGAGTTCAAGACCAGCCTGGCCACCATGGTGAAACCCCATCTCTACTAAAAATACAAAAATTTGCTGCACATGGTGGCGCACACCTGTAGTCCCAGCTACTCAAGAAGCTGAGGCAGGATAATTTCTTGAACCCAGGAGGTGGAGGCTGCAGTGAGCCAGGACTGTGCTACTGAACTCTAGCCTGGGCAACAGAGCAAGACTCCATCTCGGTGGGGGAAAAAATAAAGATTCACCAAGGCCTTCCGAGAGCCTGCTGTGTGATGGTGAACAAGCAACGGCAGTCTCATCCGCCTCCTATTTCATTTAATCATCCAGAGATCCCAAATGAACAAGGAGACTGGGGATCAGAAAGGTGATGCAGCTCACCCAAGTCATCCTGCTGCCAAGTGAGGAGGGGAGTAGTCTGTGTAACTCCCAGCTCTATGCTCTTCCTCACGGACTCAGAACAACAGCAAGTGACTCTGAGACCGTTCATGAGAGCAAACACTCTTTGACAGAGCTGCCTTGCTTTTCAGTGTCCTGAGTGTAGCAGGAGCTTGGTAAAATGCTTATGAAACTGATTTTATACAGTCAGCTACATTCTTATATTTAAAACCAAAGTTACTTCCCTATTAACATCATAGATTTAGAACTGCTTTTTCTCCAATACATTTTCCATTGGCAGTGACTCCTTGTATGCCAATCCTAACTTCCTCTGACTTCCACCTCCCACTTCTAAAATCTCCCAAACAGTAAATTATCTGGAAGCAAAACCCAAATATACCAGGGAGGAAACCAACAGCCCATCCCCACCCCGAATGAAATAATGCTGATCTTATTCATCTTTGTAGATCAGCAATCCAGCAAAATAACTGATACACAGTAAGTGCTTAGTATCTACTAAATTGAACCTCCAATTTCATTTGTCTTACAAGGTTTTCATGTATTCTATCCAGGGTTCTTCATGGGGGATCCACCCATATTTTATCTCCCATGCACTTCTGACCCAGAGAATTGACGTCTTACTGAAACACAGGCTAGAACAATCATTTGGCAGCATCCTTCCACTGCATTCCTCCTGGCCACAAACAGGGACTTCCCGCAAGCACCTGGCTGTAAGGTGTGCTATCTCATACTGGGGATAGGACCTGAGCAAACAGTATGAGGGACAGTCCCAGGGAATCCTCCCAGGACTCCCCTTCCTGCCTGCAGGGTTCACACAGCCTCTTCCCCTCTAAGCAGTGAACTCTCCAGGACGTTGATTTTTCTTATCCAGATCTATCTGCTGTCTGTGTTTCTCAGCTAGTTGAGAACTCCAAAGGGAAAGGCTACATTATTAATTTTGCCCCACAGAAACCCCCAAACATGCTTCATGAGTAAAGTAACCTTGAAAATTGACATGGGGTCAGCATCTGGGCTGCAGAAACAGACGTAGACAAATATTCACAGCACTTGAACCACCTCCTGTATCTTACAAATGCGTGGCATCGGTGGTGAGGTGTAACAGGGCAAACTAAAGGCTCAGAGGTATTAGAGTGCTTCCACAAGTAAAATGCCATTCTTCTTGAATACTATTACACTTAGTAAAACTTCCTCCATGCCAACTTTATTTCTGACCACAGAAATTTTCTATCTGTAACCAACCCAATGTTTTCATAAATATTAAATATATACTGGTTCTTAATGTCTTGCCTTAACTTCTCCAGATTCCTGATGGTTAGATTTAAAAACAAGTACTGAGTTAAAGAGAAGCTGTTCATCTAAATCAAATATTCAAAAAAGGGGTGTCTAAAGAAATCCATTTTCTGCCAGAGAACCCCCAGCGTCATTTATAAACACAATGGCTTTAACAATTGAAATCTAACCCAGGTCAATAGAAGTTTAAGAGGTTGCTTTTAGATGGGAAAAAAAATAGTCCCTGGAATCTCCATATTTAATTATGCCTTTGCCAGTTCCAAGAGAGTAATTACAGCAGCAATTACAGAATCTAATAACCAGCTTTATTGGCTCTGAAAGCTGAAGCAAAAACAACTCCAACCATGTTGAAATAAACATTGGTCTCCAGACAGTTGCTTCATTAGACCCTCCAAACAGCTATTTAGAGGAAAGATACAGAACAGATACGCTAAGAAGCAGAGACGAGTCAAAAAGACATTTGCCCAGGATGGAAAACCTTCCTGCGAGGCAACAGTTAGTGATTACAGAAACCATTTTTAGAGAACACGTCAGTTCAATACAATCAGACAGGACGTTCCTTTCTCCTAGTCAAACACGACTTCTCTGAAAAGCTGCTGAGGAGGGCGAGTTTGCCTGTCCCAGATCTAGGGGTGTTCAGTATAGGGGCAAATAGCCCAGGGCATCTCAATAGATGCCAAGAAGTCATAACTGTACACTCATTACTAGTATAGAGAAATTCAGGCACGGAGGGAAGGACAGACCAATAATATGCTCTCACTAAATGAATGGCAGTGTCTACAGTCCTTTCGAAGACCCCAGAGTCTACATTTGAAGTCATCTAACAGAAGGTACAGGGCTGGGAGGGAAGAGGGCTGCTGCTTTCCCACTCTCAGCGTGAACAACAAAGCAAATGAACACACTCCTGAGGACACTTACACACAAATGCAACACCAGGACTCCAGCCTAAGTGGGCATTCTGAAGAACCCTTAGCAGCCTGGTCCCAGGAGGACTACCAGCAGGCGGGGAGCCAAGCAGGGCTAAGGGAGCCCCACTCTGCCTGCTAGCAATCACTCAGATAGAGCCTCCTGGTTCATTCTGCCAGTGAATAAACTCAGATATTCAGGGTGCCTTAGCCAGGAGAAGCATGCCTGGCCCTCAAGTCACTGGTTGCTTTGCTGGACAGAGGAAGTGATGGGTGTGTCATCTGTGATCTGTCATCTGCCCTGTGAGCATGGGCAAGAAAGGACTCAAAGTTAAGTCTACGGCCATACCACCCTGAATATGCCCAATCTCGTCTGATCTCAGATGACCCAAAGTCAAAATAACACAGTTAACCACCAATGTCAAAGAAACCCATTCACCCGTAAACATGGTTATTAGTGACCATCCTTGCACCACACGGCATTAGAGATCCCACCAAACTTTGACTAAATAAGAGTTACAATCATGGCATCAAGAATAGAGGGAGCTTGAGGAGCTCTTGGAGATAATGAAGACCAACCCCTCATTAGATAACTGAGAAAAATGATGTCCAGAACAGGTGGCACAGCTTGCCAGGACCCCGCAGTGAGTCAGAGGAAGAACCAGGACTAGAATCCAGGTCTCCAGCCCAGGACTCTTTCTACCACCTCAAGTCTGTTGTTTCCAAATTTAGTTGCTACAAATAAATCAGCAGTTCCCTGTGCCATAAGGAAAACAGTCTGCCTAATGTTCTTTCATCCAGTTTCCAAATCCTGCCCTTGATAAACTCCATTTTAAAGCTTATGCTGACACATGAAAACCAAAAAGCTACCTGGTTTGCTCTCTTAGGTCCCTAGACAGCAGGGGGAAAAAAGAATGGGAAAGAGGTGCTAATCAGGCTAGTTCAACAGTACCTTCCCCTAGTAAGTGCTGTTGATGCACCTACAGTTTCAGAAGGCAGGGCAGGGTTAGGCTCTCATTTCTCTACCCTGGGTGAGGGTGCCTGGGACGGCATTCGTGTCGACTGTTGCTGAGACAGTGTTGCAGGCTCACCTGCAGGACGAGGGCCTCACCCTGCAAAAGCCTTGGAACGCTGTCCCTGACATTGCTGTATTTATTCCCACACAGCTGGAGAGTTCAGGCGAGAGGTGAAGACAGCTTTTTCCAGAGCAGCCTCCTTCTCTGTGATATATCTCCCTGTTCCTCTAATTTGCTCTCCGTGGCCTGGAGCTAATGCACTCCATTTAGAGATGGTAAAATAAGTACTTGTGTATGACCAGGAAATCGGAGTCTGAAGCCCTGCTGACTTCATCAGCAAACACATAGGGAGTACAGTACTCACTGCGAGGGAAAATTCTAGACAGAAAGAAAGAAGCCCCTTATCTGTTTGAAAGGGACAAAGATGAAAGAAATAAGCCCCACAACTAACAGCCTAACAGAATATCAAACGCTCTGAATCATTTAAACGGTACATACAAAGTGTGTTCCGTAAAAGGCATGATAAAACACACTCTGCCGTCAAACAACCTTAGGAAATGCTGGGTCACATCAAGTTACAATGGTCATTTAGGGAGTCCAGTTGTCCAGCTTCAAGTTTCACCTCCACCATCAAGTAAATTACTTAATCTCACTAATAACCCTCATGATAATAACACGCACCTCATAGGGTTATTGTGAGGATTAAAATGAAGTACATATGTAAAGCACCTGGCACAGGGCATGACAGGTAAATGTTGGTCACTGGTATTATTTACTGCAGGACTTCCCAGATCCTATTTTGATAGGAAGAAAACACTGACACCTAACTGGCTCACCAAAAAAAGAAAGAGAAAGACAAGAAAAACCAACAAGACACACACCGACATCTGTAAGACACGGCTTGGGAGAAACCAATTTAAAACCACCTGAGCATTTGGCCAATGCCAGCTT
Organism: Chlorocebus sabaeus; assembly: GCF_047675955.1. Lineage (NCBI taxonomy): Eukaryota > Metazoa > Chordata > Mammalia > Primates > Cercopithecidae > Chlorocebus > Chlorocebus sabaeus. The sequence continues at coordinate 39,781,137 of NC_132905.1, read as the reverse complement.
CATCAACCCCTGCCCTTGGTTGATGCCGGCCAGCACTGGGGCACAAAGGAAAAAGAATATGAGGCTTGGTACCAGTAGACCAGGTCAGAATCCCAGCCCTGAAGGTGGCTGTCAGGTAATTTCACATCTCTGAGCATGTTTGTCAGATGCAAGATGGGGGTGAAACCACTACCCTAAGGACAGACGAGGACAGTTACTATGCAAACACTTGCTGAATGTAGGCATTCTCTCCGTCTTGCCTCTTTCCCCGCTGCCTCTCTTTCCTTGCCCGTGTCCAACATTGTCTCTGGGGATCTCTGCATCTTCCTGTCCCTGTCCTGTCTCCCACACTTTTTTTTTTTTTTTTTTTTGAGATGGAGTTTCACACTGTCACCCAGGCTAGAGTGCAGGAGAGCGATCTCCGCTCACTGCAACCTCTGCCTCCCGGGTTCACGTAATTCTCCTGCCTCAGCATCCCAAGGAGCTGGAATTACAGGAGCCGGCCACCATGCAGTGGTGTCCTGTCCCCTTTCCCAGCCCAGTGTGTCTAAGAAAGAGTAGACAATTGTGGCATAGTGGAGAAAAAGATAATATATAACAACAGCTAACATTTATGAGAGGTTTCCTGGGTGCCATGATTGGTGCTTTCATGGGAATGAAAAATTGATACTATCCATGCTCACTAGTTCTTCCAGACAACCTATCTATGAGGTAGATACTGTTACTGTCCCACTTCAAAGATCAGGGTATTGAGGCTCAAAGAGTTTATCATCTGCCCAAGTCATACAGTTAGGTAGCGGCAGGCCTGGGATCAAAGTCAAGCTGCCTATCTGCAAAGGGCATGTTCTTTCTCTACAGAAGAGCATCTACCCTGCACCAAGCAGGCAGCTGGGCCTGCTTCTGCCTGAGCCTGGGGATCTGAAAGCCCTGAAGGCCTTCCCCTCCCCATGGATCCCACAAGCTAGCAACAGTCTGGCACCAAGGGCATCCAGTGGGCTGCCTGTTCTGCCCACAAACTGTCCACTAGCGACAGTCCAGAGGGTATGCAGTAAAAACCTCTACCTGGAAAAAAAATTTTTTTCTAGTAGATTTTAAATTGGTTAAAAGCACACGGGATAAAAACCCAACCATTATCATCCTCTCTACACTTAGGTCGATGACTCTACATAGCTGGAAAGTTTGCTGTGAGCTTTTTTTGTGTTTTAAATAATAAATGTCTTCTTCCCTCATGTCTACCCTAAACCATAAGCTCCTCCAGGGTGGAACCTCCATCTTTGTGCCCCTAACAGCACTGAGACAGGGAGAAGGGAAGGGCACTCCATAATACCCAATGTGACCCTGCCATTTCTTTACCCGTCAGTGCCCTCTGTCCTCTCACCCTACAATGGCTTCCAGATCTTTTCCCAAGTCCTAATATGGCCTTCCCTCCACATTCTGGAGGGCCCAGGGACCAAAGCTACAAGAACCTCTGTCACTTGCCCACTTTTTTCCTGTGTCAACCCACACTGGAATTGCTAGAACCCTAAAACAAAAGGGGTCAGAGGCTTATTATTAGGGGCAATGAGCCTAGGACCTCCCCTGTGACTATATCTGGAGGGAAGTAGCAGAGACCCAAAGTGAGCAGCAGATTATTCCAGACTGGGTCAGCAGGCGTGGGCCAGGCCATAAGGAAGGAGAGAAATGGCCACGGCAGTCAGGGTCACCAAAGGGAACGGTTCAAGGCCTATCTGAGCTGCCTCCTCCTGCTCCCCAAAGGACAGCTGATCAGGAAGAGAAGGGGTTTCACTTCCTAGATCCAGCAGGCAGCCCTGGAGTAGCTCTTGGTGATCAAGATAACTCAGGGCCAGGGTGGGGAAACAGGATACTGGGAAGGAAGGTGACCTCCCCCTGGTTAGTGAGGGCCATAGTCATTCAGCCTGTGCCCTGGAATCCAAGGCCAAAGTTCTTTCCTATACACCAGCCAGGCTGCAGAACTGCTATCAGAGGCTAAAACTAAGCGCCCATGCAGTCCACAGATATGTCTTCATTTGTCCCGTGTCTTAATTAAGTCGTATCTTAATACATAAATTTGAATATTACATATTTCTCATAAAAATCCAGATTTTGGCTTCCTCTTGTAAAGACAGAGTATCTGGCAACACTGAGCCCACACTGCCACCTAGCAACAATCCACTAGAGCAGAGCAGCAGCCATCCCTTTTAGAAGGGACACATACTTTCCAGTCCATCTCAGAGCCCACCACTGCCCACCAACTTCCACCTGGACACATTACTCATTTATATGTCCTGACCGACAGTCCCTGTAACACCTGACACTAATCTTACACCCAGAGGAAACTGCTAGGAGTTATCTGGTACAATCCCTTGCCTTCAGGCAGTTAAGGTTGTGTTCAAGTTAAAGATAGGCAACTGATGTCATAAAGGTTCAACAAGGTGCTCAAAGTAACAAAGGTAAAGGTACTTGACAAGGAGGAATCCAAGCCAGGAGCCCGGAACAGGAGACCTGTATCTAGACACAACCTGCAACATGCGTCCTGTGATCCTGAATCTGGCTTCTAGTTCCACCTCTGCCATGACTAAAATATGTCACTGAGCAAGTCCCCTCATTCCTTAGTGCCTCACACTCCTCATCAAGGACACAAGAAGGGTGGATTAGGTGCTCTCTCCAGGTCTTCCTCCAGCTCTAACAATAGGTGAACCCATATAGTTCTGAGATTTCCAATAACAGGATTGAAACAAACACAAAAGGCTCTTTCTGGTTGATCTTGCGTGATCCAGAATATGTAATTAACATCCATATGCTCCAATTCCCGACTGCTTCACATCATCAAGTATTTCCTGCCCAATGAGCAGTCTTTCTTATTTTAACTGGCTTCACAAACTGAGTTAGAAAAATCAGAGACTCCCTTTAGCCTCTGAATTAAGCTGCTTCAACTGGGCAGAGGAAGTCAGCACTCAGATCCAATGTGAGCCACAAATGTCACTCAGGAAGCAAAGGTAACTATAGTTAGAATGTGAACACAGACATCTTCACCCTCCATCTCCTTACAAGTTCTGGCACTGCCTCCCTCCTCTCTCTGAAATTCCTCTCTCCTGTCAGCCTTGGGGGATCCCCTAGCCTGGTTCCCTTGTCCCAGAGGCCATTCCTTCTTGAGTTTTTGTTTTGTTTTGTTTTTCCTAGATCCTTTCCTCTTCTCAATTCCTAATGGTTGAAGCTCAAATCTTAAAAATCTTGATCCTGGGTTCTTCTGTTTTTTTGTTTTTGTGACACAGGGTCTTGCTGTATTGCCCAGGCTGGAGTGCAGTGGCACAATCTCGGTGCACTGCAACCTCCTCCCAGGCTCAAGTGATCTTCCCACCTCAGCCTCCCAAATAGCTGTAGCCCAGGCTGGTCTCCAACTCCTGAGCTCAAGCAATCCAATCCACCTTGGCTTCCTAAAGTGCTGGGATAACAGAAGTGAGCCACCATGCCCAGCCAGTTCTTCCTTTCTTACATGAAGTATCACCTATTCTGAGCCTCGTATTTTATTGTATTTAATCCTGACAATAAGGAATTCGTCTTACTAGCCAATTTTACAAAGAGATTTGAGGCCTGGAGAGATTATCTCAAAGCTTATGAATAACAAACCAGCAGAGTCAGGATTCAAATCCAGACTCTTCCTTCTGCTTCTAGCCAAGACAGGATGGCAGGGACTAGATTTACCCCTAGCCCAAGGGAAATGAATCAACAGTTTTTGAGACACTGGACATCAAGCAAAAAAGGACCGTGATCCTTGAGAGCTCGGAAGTAAGTTGAACCTACGGTCACACCCAGTTGATCGCTGAGAGTTTCCAGGCCAAGGTGCAGGCAAGGAAAACCCAGACAGAGTCCAGCAACTTCCTGAATTAATGAGATAGAGCTGAGTGTCTGGGGAGACCAGTGCAGCTGGAGTTCATGAGAGTATCTGAGGAGAGAGTTGCACGGAGAGAGAAAACCCCAGAGAGCCATGGAGGGTCCCCCTCAAGTACTCAGCAGAATACTGATCAGCACCCATGTGTGAAAAAGCTATCTAAGGCCAGGGAAAGAACCACTCAAAAGGATGACAGAGAATAAATAATATTAAGTACTCACATGGGGCCAGTCATATTGCCTCTTCCTCAGTTAGACTGGAAAAGCCTCATAATTCTTCTTGGAGGGCCTTCAGGAGGGCCTTGTCTTAATAGTAGGGATTAACTAGCCCTATGCTAGATAAACACTGCTCTGAGCCTGTCTCATAATTCGTACACCTAAGACCCAAAAGGCAAACTGTTACCAAAAATTCTGCCCCCAAAACATAAAGAATATTTATGGAAATACAGAAAGATTCAGTACCCAACAAGGCAAAATTTACATTTGACATCTAATCAAAATCTACAATTTATGCAAAGAAATGGGTAAATAACACCCATGATGCAGAGTAAAATCGACAAATTGCAAGTAACCCAAACTAACACAGATGTCAAAATTAGCAGAGATTAAAACAGTTATAACTATAGTCTATATGCTTAAAAAGCGAAGGAGAAACAGGGAAGGTATTTGCTATGGTTTGGATACTGTCTGTTTGGCCCGCCAAGTCTCATGTTGCTATCTGATCCCCAGTGTTGGAGGTGGGGCCTAGTGAGAGGCGTCTGGTCATGGGGGCGGATCCCTCAGGAATGGCTAAAGGCCATTATCCAGGAGTGAGTGAGTTCTTAGTCAGTTCTGGAAAGAGCTGGTTGTTAAAAAGAGCCTGGCACCTCCTCCTCTCTCTCTCTCGACTACAGGCGCCTGCCACCTCGCCCAGCTATTTTTTGTATTTTTTAGTAGAGACGGGGTTTCACCGTGTTAGCCAGGATGGTCTCGATCTCCTGACCGCGTGATCCGCCCGTCTCAGCCTCCCAAAGTGCTGGGATTACAGGCTTGAGCCACCGCACCTGGCCGGCACCATGCTTCTTGTACAGCCTGCAGAACTGTGAGACAAATAAACCTCTTTTCTTTATACATATCCCAGCCTCTGGTATTTCTTTAATAGCAACACAAATAGACTAAGATAATTTTTTAAAAAACCTAAATCGAGCTTCTAGAAATTAAAATTATTACATGGATTAACAACAGATCAGACATTTCATTGATGAAAAGATTTGTAAACTTGAATAGCAATAAAAACTATCCAAAATGAAATACAGAGAGAAAAAAGAATTTTAAACATCAGCAGAGCAGCAGTGAGGTGTGGGATAACTTCAAGTAACCTATATACATGTAACTGGAGTCCCCAAAGGAGGAGGGCAGGTGAATAAATATGTCAAGAAATAATGGCCAAAAAATTTCCACTTTGACGAAAACTATAAACCCACAGATACAAGAAGCTCAATGACCCTGGAGCTTAAGAAACATGAAGAAGACCACATATACCAAAGCACATCATATTAAAAGTGCTCAAAATCAGTAATAAAAAGAAAATCTTAAGAGCAGCCAAATAAAAAAATACACATTACATATACTGAAATAAAGATGACAGAGATTTCTCATAGAAAACAATGCTAGCAAGAAGACGGTAGAGCAATATTTTTAAAGGATCTCATTAATTCTATCACCTGGCATGGAATTAAATTAGGAATTATAGGCCAGGTGCGATGGCTCACAACTGTAATCCCAGCACTTTGCGAGGCCGAGGTTGGCAGATCCCTTGAGGTCAGGATGTCAAGACCAGCCTGGCCAACATGGTGAAACCTCGTCTCTACTACAAAAATTAGCTGGGCGTCGTGGCAGGTGCCTGCAGTCCTACCTACTCGGGAGGCTGAGGCAGGAGAATTGTTTGAACCCAGGAGGTGGAGGTTGCAGTGAGCTGGGATCACGTCACTGCACCCCAGCTTGGGCAACAGAGCAAGACTCCATCTCAAAAATAAAATGGAAATGGAAAGGGAAAGGGAACAAAAAAAAACTGTTAATCTGGAATTCTAAACCCAGTGAAATATTTCAAAAACAAAGGCAAGGCCAGGTGTGGTGGCTCACGCCTGTAATCCCACCACTTTGGGAGGCCAAGCCAGGCGGATCACGAGGTCAAGAGATAGAGACCATTCTGGCCAACATGGTGAAACCCCGTCTCTACTAAAAGTACAAAAAAAAATTAGCTGGGCATGGTGGCGCTCGCCTGTAGTCCCAGCTACTTGGGAGGCTGAGGCAGAAGAATTGCTTGAACCTGGGAGGCAGAGGTTGCAGTGAGCCGAGATGGCGCCACTGCACTCCAGCTTGGCAACAGAGTAAGACTCTGTCTCAAAAAAAAAAAAAAAAAAAAAAAGGCAAAATAAAGACTGTCAGACAAAGAAAAGCTGAAAGAATTTATCACCAGAAAATCTTCACTACAAAATTTTTTTTAAAGTCCCTCAGGCAGAAGGAAAATGATACCAGATACAAATATAGATCTACGCAGAGCTATGACAAGTACCAGAAAGGATAAACATATGGGTAAATACATAAGGCTTTAAAATTATTTAAATCTCGCCAGGTGTGGTTGCTCATGCCCAGGATCTCAGTACTTTGGGAGGCCAACGTGGGAAAATCCCGAGCCCAGGATGTCAAGGCTGCAGTGAGCTATGATTGCATCACTGCACTCCAGCCTAGGTGACAGAGTGAGACCTTATCTCTAAAAAAAAATAAATAAAATGTAAGTTATTTAAATATCTTTAAACAAAAACACAGTAATAGTGTAGTGTGGGGATTTATATGTAAAAGTAAAACATGGTAATTGCACACAGGCCAGGAAAAGCAAATGAGACTATACATACATGAGGTGTACTATACATGAGGTGATATTGTATATATCACCTGGGATGGAATTAAATTAGGAATCATAGGCCGCATGCAGTAGCATGTAATCCCTGTAACCCCAGCACTTTGTGAGGGCTGAGGCGGGCAGATCCCTTAAGGTCAGGCACTCAAGACCAGCCCGGCCAACATGGTGAAACCTCGTCTCTACTACAAAATTTAGCCGGGCGTGGTGGTGTGTGCCTGTAGTCCCAGCTACACATGAGGCTAAGGCAGGAGAATCGCTTGAACCCAGGAGGTGGAGGTTGTTGCAGTGAGCTAAGATCACGTCACTGCACCCCAGCTTGGGCAACACAGTAAGACTCCATCTCAAAAAATAAATAAATAAATAAATTAGGAATCACAAACAGAAAATCTGTTAAATCCTCACATCTTTAGAAACTAAATAATATACTTCTAAATAAGTCACAGGTCAAAGAAGAAATGAAATGGGAAATCCGAAAGTATTCTGAACTGAATGAAAATAAAAACACAACATATCAAAATATGTGGGATGCCACTAATGTGGTACCTTAAAGGAACTAAAAGCCTATACTAGAAAAGAACAATCTCAAATGGACCTCAGCTTCCACCTTAACAAGCTAGAAAAAGACCAGCTTGGGACTGAGCAACATGGCAAGACCTTATTTCTATTAAAAATTTTTTTCAACAATTAGCTGGTGGCAGGCACCTGTACTGTCCCAGCTACTTGGGAAGCTGAGGCAAGGAGGATCGCTTGAGCCCAGGAGTTTGAGGCTTCAGTGAGCTATGATTGTGCCGCTGTACTCCAGCTCAGGTGAGAGAGTGATAACCTGTCTCCAAAAAAAAATAAAAATAAAAATAAAGGGCAAACAAAATCCAAAGCAAGCAGAAGACAGGGAATAAAGATTAAAATGAAAAATCAATAAAAGACAAAAAAGAAACAAAAGAGAAAGAAGGTCAATGAAATAAAATTCTGGCTCTTTTTGAGAAGTTCAACAAAATTGAACTTCTAGCCAGACTGAACAGGAAAAAAAGATTACCGGTATCGAGAATGGCAGATGTGATATCACTCCAGACTCCACGAACATTAAAAGGATAAAAAGGGGATATTATGAACAACTTCATGACAATACTAGAAAAACTGAAGCAACTTCATACCAATACAAAAGATGCAACAGTTTAGATGAAACAGGCAATTCCTTTGCTCATTCTACTGTACCAGAATTACACTTTGCTCATGAAACCCTGCTAGGGAACTAGGGACACAAATTATACAGTCCCAAGGCTGAAGGAATTCACAGGCCAGCAGATATGGACAATGTAATATGATGACAGAGGTCAGCACAGGACACTTACTGTGGATGCCTAAGGCAGGGAAACTAACTTTTGGGGTTATCATGCATTTTAAAGGATGGCAGGAGACAGCCCGGAGGAATATATCCAAGCAGCAGGAAAAGAGAGGCATGAGAAAATAGGGGAGGGAGCAAGTAAAGATAAAAGTTAAAGAGAGAAACTCAAGGACAGACTTGGATGTCTTGTTAAGGACCTGCTGGAATCTATCCCAGGGTTAGCAGGAAGCCATTGAAAGATTCAAAGCAGGACAGGAACGTGATCAGATTTACATTTCAGAAAGATCCCTCTGGCTGCTGTGGGGAGAAGGGGCTGGCAACCACTGCAGTAATCCAGAGGGTGTAGATTTCAAGGTCCTGAACTGAGGCCATAGCAGAGGGGCTACCCAGGAGAGGGTGAACTTGAGAGACACCAAGGGGGAGGACCATGGGCCTGTATCACCTGTTTGAATGTACAAGAGAAGGAAATGGAGACTGAGTCAGGAATAAGTTCCAAGTTCCTGGCTGGGGCAACCAGGTGGTGGAGATGCCATTTCTCAGAGAGACTAGTAACTCAGGGAAGAGAAGATAAGGCAGGGAGGCAGAAACCATTCTCCCAGGTCTTTCTGTGGGGCCATGGGCTTCAAAATTCAAGTTAGCACCTGACGTTTGAATTAACATTCTCTAAATCCATATGAGGAAGATGGAGTTCAGGGACTGCAGGGTAGGTCAAATCTAAATCATTTCTGGCCGGCCGTGGTGGCTTACACCTACAATCCCAGCACTTTGGGAGGCCAAAGCAGGAGGTTCGCTTGAGGCCAGGAGTTTGAGAACAGCCTAAGCAACATAGTAAGACCCTGTCTCTACAAAAAAAAAAAAATTTTTTTTTAATTAGCCGGACATGGTGGTGCACACCTGTAGTCATAGCTATTTGGGAGGCTGAGGCGAGAGGATGCTTGAGCCCAGGAGTTTGAGGCTACAGTGAGCTATGATTGCTCCAGTGCACTCCAGCCTGGGCAACAGAACGAGACCCTGTCTCTTTAAAAAAAAAAAAAAAAAAAAAGAAAAATCATTTATTGTAAAACTATAAAGAGCACAGGATTCAAAGGTAACCTAATTACTACCATTCATACATGGGCGTGTCTCAGGAGAATATACAGGTATAGTATATGCTTGTAATTGCAGAGACTATCTCAGGGCCTTGTAATTGGTTATTTCTGGGAAGGGCACACAGTGACTGAGGCAATGAAGGCACTTTTAAAATTATGTACAATTTACATGACTACCTAATCAAAACAAACAAAAACAACAGACCATTTCTTCCTCATCCCCAGACATGGAAAGGCGGTTATATTTAAAGAAGCAAATCATTTACTAAGAACAACCTAACTATGACTGGCACTGGCGCTTTGGTCTGGCCCTCTGGGTGGAATGAAGGCACTGATTGAGCTCCTCCCCCACCCGCCAGGTCCTAGGCTGGATGCTCTTAGCCAGGCTTGCTCGAGGTGACCAGGTTCTTGGCTGGGACAGAGGGGAAACAGCCTGTTTTGGTTTTCCGTTCCCAGGCTGGGATGCACTCTTTCTTTTCCGACTGGCTTTTCTTCCTCTGCTTCCAGCTGAATCCATGCCAACAAGGGCCCCCTTCTGCCTGAGCAAGCATGAGAGCACCCTGGCAACCGAGATGACAGCGGAGGTCTGGGGGCTGGGGACATTTGTGGGGAAGTGGGGAAGAGATTGAAATGCCGGCAGAAAAATACTTCCAATGTGCACGCTTGTTAGAAAAGCAGAAAAATACTTCCAATGTGCACGCTTGTTAGAAAAGCAAGGCAAGAGGGAAAACCCAACCAGCCTTTTATGCTTTTGGAATCAAAAGAGACATGATGAAGGGGTTGCAGACAAATGATTTTCCTTGCCCAAAGGCAGCAAGGGGCGAAGGGCACAGGAAGCTGATTCTCTTTTGGGAAAAGGTAGTCTTGCCTTGGTCCTTAAAAAATGGGGCACAGGTCAGACACGGTGGCTCACACCTGTAACGTTATGTATACTTTACCACAATTAAAAAACAAAAACAGTCTGGTTCATGGGTTTGCTATCCGATCCCTGATGAACACTGTCGCTTACAACTGTATATGTGAAAATAACAAAATTAAAGAATGAACTCCAAACTGCACAGAATTACCAGACACTGAAACACTGACAGAACATAATCTCTAAGGCCAGGTGCAGTGGCTCATGCCTGTAATCCTAGCACTTTGGGAGGCCAAGGCAGGAGGATCACTCGAGGCCAGGAGTTCAAGACCAGCCTGGGCAACACAGCAAAACCTCATATCCACAAAAATTTTTAAAACTTAGCTGGGAGGCTGGGCATGGTGGCTAACACCTGTAATCCCAGCACTTTGGGAGGCCAAGGCGGGTACATCACAGGAGTTTAAGATCAGTCTGGCCAACATAGTGAAACCTCATCTCCACAGAAACTTTTAAAACTTAGCAGGGCGGCCAGGCACAGTGGCTCACGCCTGTAATCCTAGCACTTTGGTAGGCTGAGGTGGGCGGATCACTTGAGGTCAGGAGTTCGAGACCAGTCTGGCCAACATGGTGAAAACCCGTCTCTACTAAAATTAGCCAGGCGTGGTGGTACGTGCCTGTAATCCCAGCTACTCGGGAGGTGAGGCAGGAGAATCACTTGAACCCAGGAGGCGGAGGTTGCAGTGAGCCAAGATCGCGCCACTGCACTCCAGCCTGGGCGACAGACGAAGACTCTGTCTGAAAAAAATAAATAAATAAATAAGCTGAGCATACGTAGTCTCAGCTACTTGGGAGGCTGAGGTGGGAGGATCCCTTGAGCTGTGGAGGTCCAGGCTGCAATGAGCCATTTTCATGCCAGTGTATTCCAGCCTGAGTGACACAGCAAGATCCTGTCTCGAAAAAAATTTTTTAAAATTTTTTTTTTAAAAAAAACCTCTGTTTCTTTGAACAATTAATTCACAGTGCTAGATTATAATCTGATTGTTTAGAAAATAATGTAAAGAAAGGAACGTCAGAAAGCAGCCTCCCTACCAAGAAAAACAATACGTCAAGGGTCCTAAAGTAGTCAATCAGAAAACAAAAAGCTAAGGAGTGCTATGGACTGACCTATATCCCCCAGAATTCATATGTTGAAGCCCTTGGCCCCAGTGTGGCTGCACTTGGAGATGGGGCTTCTTGGAGGTCATTAAGGCTAACTGATATCATAAGGATGGGACCCTAATCTGACAGGACTGTTAGCCTTATAGGAAGAGAGACACCCCCACTCCCTATCCACTCCCCGCAATGCACAACACATACTCTACGGGAAGGCCATGTGAGGCCAGAGCAAGTAGGCAGCTGTCTGCCAGTCAGGAAGAGAGCTCTCACCAGAAAACGGAATTACCCAGCACCTTGACCATGGACTCTGAGTCTCCAGAACTGAGAAAATAAAGTTTTGTTGCTTAAACCACCCAGTCTATGGTATTTTGTTATGGCAGCCCAAGCTAACTAATACAAGGAAGATAAGCACTATAGATGCCCAAGCCATTCAAAATCTTTCAGCCTGGCCACGGTATCCCCCATACCCTCTTGCTGTAGGGCTCCCAGGTCCCTCCCCTGAGATGATTAACAGCCTCAGTGTCTCTCCCACCTGGGCGCCTTGCTTTTCCTGGCTCCATATGCTGAGGGAACCATCAAATGCTTCTGCCACTCCTTTCATCCTCCTCTTCACCACCACCCTCTCCCAGCCAAGCTTCCTTCCACATCCTGCTGAGCACTCCACCAGAACGTCTTCATTCTCCACCACATGTGAGACCTGGTTCTGGTTCCAGCTCTGCTGCCAGTCAGTTCTGGTCAAATCAAAGTCTGTTTCCTCATTTGTAAAATGGGAGTGCAGGAATGGGCCCAGATGATCTCTCAAGTCATTTCCAAGACCGACAACTCATCAGACCCTGAACAAGGTTCAGCCAGGCGGAGCCATCTGCCCTTCTTCCTTTCCTATCTACTGTCTACACATGTACCAAGATGTGGCTCTAATGGTGTTATCTCTTCAGGCTGACCCTACATTAGGCACTGGTCTTAAACCATCTCCGGAGACTCTCTCTAAAGAAAGGGGTCACCATGTGTCTACTCTGGATACAGCCTCCTCCTTTCCTACCAACCACAGAGCTATACGTGTGTATATCAGCCAGCAAGAAAATCTAAAACTTATTTCTCATATATGAAAATGATCAGGAAAGTCTTTCTGGGGTCTGGTTTCACATAAGAAATTGAAATTTTTAATTACTCAACCAAAGAGGGCAAAGAAAGAAATTCAGGCCAAAATAAATTCACAGATTTGTGGCCTTATAACCTTAAGACCCAAGACAGAAGGGAAATCAGTTCCTTAGAGCCTAGGGGCCAAAGAAAGGGAGGGAAGTGTCTCTTGTTCTTGCCTGAGTTTGTTTCTGCTTCCCAAGGGAAAGGCAAAGCTGAGCAAACACCACAGATGGGCATTCACGGCTGGGCCTGCACTTCTCCAAGTACCCAACATGGTCTGAGAATGCAAGGAACTGACCGAGAAGGGGCTAAAGTTCATAATCTGGTCCCTTTCCTATGCTTACAAACAGAAAGAACTGGGGAAAATTCTGTGTCTACATAAATACCACACACCCTCCTCTCTCCCAGCAAGAAGCAGCCTCTCTCCTCCAAGCTTCCTCTCACAGCTCTTCTCGCTTTCTCCCTTGGATTCAAGTCATAATCCCTAATGGGCTGTGAGCCCAAGACAGAGGCCAACAATTCTTCATTTCTGTTCTCCCAGCAATACCTAGCACCGTGCCCAGTACTACAAGGTGTTTGGGAAACATGTTGAATGAGTAACAGAAGGATAAATGGCCTCTGAAATTCTAAAAGGGGCCAGAATAAACAAATATTGCTCTATTCTCAAGTCCTAAACTGCTATAAACCCTCCAGACTGCTGAGTGCTGGAGTGTTCTCATACCTTGATCTGTGTGGTTGTTACATAAGTGTATACATTTTAAAAATTCATTCAGCTGTCACCTAAGACTTATCTGCTTTACTATAAATAAAGTATACCTCAACGAAAAAAAAAAAAAAAAACAAGCAGCACCAAAAATTACTATTTATATATCAACTTTTTCTTAGGTCTCTTTATAGACTTCCTAACCCTCCCCAGAGTCCTGTAAAATGAGCTGAAAGTAGGAATTATTCTGATGGCTTGCATGGAGGAAACTGATGCAGGGAGAGACTTGTTCAGCCTGGTCACACAGAGAGTCAGAAATGTAGGTGCAACAAGACCCTGTAGTTTATGATCTTCCACCACGGCTGTGCCTGCCCGCCTAACCACTGACCGCCAGTTATAACTCAAAAGAAAACCACCCCCTAAAATAGTAACTGTTTACTCCATCTCTCCTGTCAGCTGGCTTTCTGCATGGCACTTTAACTTTATTTTCAAAACTATTCTGGCAGGGTTGGCCACATTTACCACAGCGTCTGTTGAGAAGCAGATGAGGCCACAGCAGAATTCACTGGAATGAGGAGATAAGAGCCATGAGTTCCAGTCTCAGCTTTCCCTTCAATGAGCTGTGTTACTCTTAATAGGTCACCTCACCTCTCTGGACCCGGGATTTCCCTCTGTATGGACAAGATGAGCACTAAAGTTTGATCTTCCAGAACTGCTTAGGAGACAGCAATGTACTGGGCAGGTTAATAAAAGGGAGAGGGCTGTTTTAGTGTCACTAGTGGAGACTTGAGGTTTTAAAGGGCCTAATTTAGAACCAGGTGGGTAAATGTTTACCATATTCCTAAGAGGCTTAGCTGCTCATGATGGAGCCAGGACTTATGCTAAGCACATGAGGCCTTTGCAGAAAAGCCCGCTGTTCTTTTTTTTTTTTTTTTTTGAGACAGAGTCTCGCTCTGTCGCCCAGGCTGGAGTGCAGTGGCTGGATCTCGGCTCACTGCAAGCTCCGCCTCCCAGGTTCACGCCATTCTCCTGCCTCAGCCTCCCGTGTAGCTGGGACTACAGGGGCCCACCACCTCGCCCGGCTAGTTTTTTGTATTTTTTAGTAGAGACAGGGTTTCACCGTGTTAGCCAGGATGGTCTTGATCTCCTGACCTCGTGATCCGCCCGTCTCGGCCTCCCAAAGTGCTGGGATTACAGGCTTGAGCCACCGCGCCCGGCCCCACTGTTCTTTCTGACACCGCCAGGATCATTGATTTTCTCTTCGATAGCCATCCTAAAAAGCAGATTGAATTAAAATGACTCAAGTCAGGCCAGCCCTTAGCAACTGGTTCCTTTCTTCACTATCCTTACACAGGAGACAAATCCCCTACATCCTGTGGCCCCAAAGGTGGGTAGGTGAGGAAGTCAAGTCCTATCACAAGTCTTACCCCAGTGTGCTTAACTGGTCACTGCTGGGGGTTTGTCCAGTAGGGCGTGAACCTGCCGAGCCCCAACAGAAATTTGTGCCTCTGATTTGCCAAAAGACTGGCAGTAAAGTCAGAGGCAGGCTACTGATCCAAACAAGGCTCAGGTACCAGGAGAGATGCCCTCCAGCATCTGTGCTGCTTGCCTGGATGCAGGATGAGGGGAGGAGCTAAAAACCATTATTCAGTTCTGGCCTCTGACCGAAGGAATCAAAATAGAAAAATGTCCAGTACCTTCTATGAAACAGCCTATGGCTGACCTCAACTTTTACAATAAGCAGGCATGTACCTAAGCTATTAACAGATAAGATGAAGGCTGAGTTACTCCATCTTTTTATGCAGTGAAACTGCTTAGAGCAACACCTGACTGTCTGGAGAGTGAGGTTACTGTAATGTGGCACTTGTTGAATGTTACAGCAGAGAAATCTCAGCACTCATTTAATCCAGTTTCCCATTCTGTTGTTGACAAAACAAAGGCCCAGAGGTAGGAAGGCCCTTACTTGTCCAAAGATATACAGTGACAGAGTCTGAACTAGTGTGCAGCATCTCAAAGTCTTAGGGGTCTGCCAGACCAATCTGGGCAATGGAGGGAACACCCAGGGATAGGAGTGTTCAGCTAACAGGAGGCCAGGAACTCCTGAAACGGGGAAGAGAGGAAGAGTTCATTCTCAGAGTTTTGGGAATGGGATAGTAGATCAAGCCTGGGCTGAACTATATGGCCTGAAATGTATGGCCTCAGAAATACAGGTCACTGTCATCAACCAAAAAGAATAACTAGCTTTCTTTTGAACCAAAGATAAACATGAAAGGAAGATTAAACAATCCCAAAGATCACAACTAATTGAGTTAGCCAGCGAGCCAGCTGGGAGTGATATGCACAATATTAGCCAAGGACCTGATTAATAAATGAGGCTGGGTCAAGCTAGTTTAAGCAAAGAGGATTTGCCTGCTTACCTTTGGCATGCAACCTGAGATACTCTGAAAACAGAAAAATTGCTGTTCTGCCTCTACCAAGCTGCCCAGAATGGCTGGACTTCAAATAAAGCAGAAGGGGAACCGGGAGAACAAACAAGAGAAACGGTAGTGACTGATGGACTTCCTTATAAGGGAACAGCCCCCAGACACACCTTGTTCCCTCAGACAGTAATAGACAGACAGCCTACCAATGGGAAACTTCACCTGAGTGCTGTAGGGAGATGGCTGCTGGTCCCAGCAAACTGCTCTCTAGAGACAGAAAGTGTCCATTTGGCATGTGCCTCACTAAATTCAGACTAACACAGATTCCTCAGCTTGGCATCCAGGGCTCCTCAGGGAGGCCGCAACCCACACTCTCACTCCACCTGAGCCACCACCAACCCTCATCTATACCCCATAACCCCTCAACCCTCCCACACATAAACACAGCACATGCTAATCTCTGTACCTTGGGTCCCACAGTCCCCTCTGCCTCAAATGGTCCTGCCGGCCTCCTCCTTCCCAAATCCCATTCATCAAGTCCCAGCTCAGAACCCCTGCCATCCCCCTGGCGCTACCCTAGAGTCTACCAGCTGGAATTCACTTCTTCCTCCTTCCTTCTCCTACCATACTTTGACTAAATAGCAATGGTAGGCGTGCCTTATTTTACAGAGAGTTATGCACTGTCTTTCTCTACAGCCCTCACCAGACCGGGAGCTCCTAGAGGGTAAGAACTATGACCCACACCATCCCTTCAAATTGAGTCTTTCACAGTAAACACTCAAAATGTTTGCCAAACTGGGTGGAACTTAACAACCTTTCTTCCTTTTCCCACCATCACCTGATAAAAACAAACAGCTCCACCCTATGATGCCAACCACCGGTCCATCTCCTAAACCTGCGAGGAGCTGGCTCTTTTTCAGGGACCCTTTGTGTGGCCTTGGCCTCTCTGCTTCTTGCCTCTGAAATAAGAATAAAGGTTCTTGTCAGAGAAGCTCAGTGCTTTGAGATGAGAGGGTTTGCAAACACAGATTCCCAAGTTAAAGGCCATTATTTTAAACTCCCCTTAGACCCATGCACCATTTACCAACTAATGCTAGAAACTTAAAGCTTGTTTCCAGCCAAATGCCTCTTCTTTTATCACAAATGCCCTAGTGTATAGCTGTTGAGAGAGCAGCACTGAGTACTCTGGGTAGCCTGTCGGCTTTTTATTTCCAGAGTGTGGAGATTTCCATCTCAAGTGTGAAGACAGCTCATGGTTTCAGGAAAAGCCGAGTTTCAGGTCTGCTGTTCTCTCAAGTCTCCTGGTATAATACGTCAATCAGTTCCCAACCTATGGGTTGTGAGCTCATGGGGTTCACAGTGGTCACTCCAGCGCTCTGTGAATGTGCCCAACTGTGCCCTGCCTGAAACTAAATGATGAATGTATCACACAATAATAAAAACAACTACCATGTGTGTAAATTTACCACTTACACAGACACAGACATAGGGAAGAAAGACAGTGGCTATATACTGAATATCGGATGAAGGGAATTTTGTATTAATATCTGATCTTCTGAATTAACAGGTATTAAAAGTACAACGATTATCATACACCCATTCTCGATATTTTTTGAAACTAGAAAAGGGTTCTTCAACCTGAAAAGACTAGGGACTATGGGTTGATCAAAGAGTCCTGGGTGGGAGGGATTCCCAGCCCTAGCCAGACTTCCAGAAAGCAGAGCCAGGTGGTCCTTGGCTAAGTTTCTAGATCTTGGTTTCCCGAGCAGAATAACAAAATGGTAGGGTGAAAAGTACCTAGCAGACTTCCCCCGGCCCTGCTCTTTATGACCCCCTTATCCTTAGACCAGCCTCTGATACTCTAGAGCTCTATTTGCAGTGGCTTGACAAGCCCTAGAGCAATGGTTCTCAACCTAGGAGCTTCTGCCACCCTCCCCCCACCATTTCGGGGACATTCAGCAATATTTGGAGACATTTTTATTGTCACAACTGGGTAGGGAGGTATTAAGAACATCTAGTAGGTAGAGGCCAAAGCTACTGCTAAACATCCTACAATACACAAGACAGTCCCACACAACAAAAAAATTATCCAGTCCAAAATGTCAATAGTCAAGGTTGAGAAACCCTACTCTAGAGGCCACAGAGAAAATGAGCTTATTGTGGGAAAAGATGGAAACCTGGCAGGGAAATGCACAATGTTGATGTTGTAGCGAATTGAATGAATGAAGACGAGTGAATAAAGGCTCTCAAACCATTCCAGAATGTAACAACAGTCTCCTCTTGGTCTTCTCCTTGGCGCTAGTCCCACTGTGTATAACACGGTCCAGTCACTCTTGAGGCCTCCACACCGCAACCCCAGCCTTGTCCTCCTCAACCTGACTGACCACACCCACTACTGACACAGCCCTGCTGAAGCTGGGGAGAATCTGAACTGCAGCATTAACAGGAAGGAGCCAGGGTGGATGCACAGAGTGGCAGAAACGCACTAGCCTTGGAGCCTCAAGAAGGGCTCTAGCCTTGACTCTGCCTCTAGGGACACCATTTAATTGTTTTGAGCCTTAGTTTCTTCCTTTCTTTAAAAGGAAAAAAACGGGGCTAAAAATCATAATCTGCCCTACATAAGGCTTCTCTGAGTTTCAAAACCAGATTATGTATGTGAAAGTTCTCTGGAAGCCGTAAAACACTGTAAAGTACTCCTCTGCAGAATAAGGATAGGTGCTCACATTGTACAGGAAATATTATAAAAATTGATTTCCAATAACAAGATTCTGTCTATTGATAAATTACAAGCACTCAAGGATTATAGCAATCTGGGGCGGGTGTGGTGACTCATCCCTGTAATTCCAACCCTTTGGGAGGCCAAGGTGGGAAGACTGCTTGAGCCCAGGAGTTCAAGAACAGCCTGGGCAATATAGTGAGACTCCCCTCTCTATAAAAAATAAAAAATTAGGCCAGGTGCAGTGGCTCACATCTGTAATCCCAGCACTTTAGGAAGCCGAGGCGGGTGGATCACCTGAGGTCAGCAGTTCGAGACCAGCCTGACCAATATGGTGAAACCCTGTCTCTACTAAAAATACAAAAATTAGCCGGGTGTGTTGGCACGCGCCTATAATCCCAGATACTCAGGAGGCTGAGATAAATGAATTGCTTGAATCTGGGAGGCGGAGGTTGCAAAAGCCTAAATCGTTCCACTGCACTCCAGCCTGGGCAACAGAGCGAGACCCTGTCGGAAAAATAAAATAAAATATAATATTAGCCAAGCTTGGTGCTGCATGCCTATAGTACCAGCTACTCAGGAGGCTGAGGTGGGAGGATCACTTGAGCCCAGGATGTCCAGGCTGCAATGAGCCGTGATCACACCACTGCACTCCAACCTGGGCGACAGAGCTGAGATCCTACAGAATACCAAACACATCAGAAAATCCACTGTGATACAGCCCACCTCAGGATCCCCAAGTCACAGAGCTAGATCTGCCCAGTGACTCATATAATCTGAACCTCGACTTTCTCATCTCTAAAATGGAACAATACCACTCACACACGATGAAGTTTGTAAAGTACACGGCATTTCCCAAAGATGGGGGAAATGTTTTCATTTCCTGAGGATACCTTTTCTGAAAAAAATTTTTTTTTCTTTGAAATACAATGTTTTTAAGCACAATGAAAATTACTTAACTGGGCCGGGCGTGGTGGCTCATGCCTGTAATCCCAGCACTTTGGGAGGCCGAGGCGGGTGGATCATGAGGTCAGGAGATCAAGACCATCCTGGCTAACACAGTGAAATCCGTCTCTACTAAAAATACAAAAAATTAGCTGGGCATGGTGGTGGGCTCCTGTAGTCCCAGCTACTCAGGAGGCTGAGGCAGGAGAATGGCGTGAACCTGGGAGGCGGAGCTTGCAGTGAGCCCAGATTGCACCGCTGCACTCCAGCCTGGGTGACAGAGTGAGATTGCATCTCAAAAAAAAAAGAAAAGGAAAAAGAAAAAAGAAAGAAAATTACTTAACTGGGCCTATACTGCTGTGTCCTTTACACCTCCAAAATTACCTCTAAAATCTAACCATGAGGGCTGTCCGCAGCTGTAAGCCCTGCAGCCCTGTCAGCTAGGAGAAGCAAGCTGAATGCCAGGCTGATATCAGTTCCCTCCTTAGACAAGGCCACACAGAAGGCTATCGGAGCCCATTACAACTTGACGCCCAAAGTCCTAACTCCAGACTTGCCAAGCATCTGCAATGACACACTGCCTATGTGCAAAATTCTGAGAACATGCTTTGGAGAGATGAAAGCAACTAGTTTACCTGATAGAGAATTAAGAGAGTAGGCTGGGGGCGGTGGCTCACGCCTATAATCCCAGTATTTTGGGAGGCCAAGGTGGGTGGATCACCTGAGGTCAGGAGTTCGAGACCAGCCTGACCAACATGGTGAAATCCCCGTCTCTACTAAAAATACAAAAATTAACTGGGTGCGGTGGTATGTGCCTGTAATGCCAGCTACTCATGAGGTTGAGGCAGGAGAATCATTTCAACTCGGGAGGTGGAGGTTGCAGTGAGTCAAGATCGCACCACTGCACTCCACTGCACTCCCTGGGCAACAGGGTGAGACTCCGTCTCCAAAAAAATAAATAAATAAAATAGCAATAGGCCGTGTGCAGCGGCTCACACCTGTAATCCCAAAACCTTAGAAGGCCAAAGTGGGTGGACACCTTGGGCTCAGGAGTTTGAGACCAGCCTGGGCAACATGGCAAAACCCCGTCTCTACAAAAAAAAAATACAAAAATTTAATTGGGCATGGTGGTGCACACTTGCTGTCCCAGCTACTCAGGAGGTTGAGGTGGGAGGATGGCTTCAGACCGAAAGGCAGAAGTTACAGTGAGCCAAGATCTTGCCACTGTACTCCCCGCCTGGGCGACAGCAAGACTGGAAGAAAGAAAGGAAAGGAAGGAAAGGAAGGAAAGGGAGGAAAGGGAGGAAAGGGAGGAAGGGAGGGAGGGAGGGAGGGAGGGAGGGAGGAAGGAAGGAAGGAAGGAGAGAGAAAGAAAGAAAAGAAAGGA
This sequence comes from Chlorocebus sabaeus, assembly GCF_047675955.1. Taxonomy (NCBI): domain Eukaryota; kingdom Metazoa; phylum Chordata; class Mammalia; order Primates; family Cercopithecidae; genus Chlorocebus; species Chlorocebus sabaeus. The sequence continues at coordinate 39,760,616 of NC_132905.1, read as the reverse complement.
AAGAAAGAAAGAAAGAAACTAGCAATAATCTGGGCTTTTATTTTAACTTTTTTTAAAAATAGAGATGGGGTCTCGCTTTGATGCCCATGTTGGTCTCAAACTCCTGGCCTCAAGTTATCTTTCCACCTCACCTTCCAAAGTGCTGGGATTACAGGTGTGAGTCACCATGCCCAGCCTAATCTGGGTTTTAAATGTCAGCCTTGTCAGTCAATGTCTCCAAGTCCAGGGAACTCTGGGACACACCATGTTGATCAAATTCCTCACCCTAATGGGGGAGTCACAGAGTAAATCCTAGTCTGGGTAGCAACTCCTCTCCAAACCTCTGCAGGGAATAGTGGCTGGGCTACATACATGTCAAGTCTTATTTTTATTTATACAACTATTAGATCTTATAAAGATTACAAACCAGGAATTTATAATGATTGCTTATGCAGACAGTAGAGAATCCACTACTCAGGTTTCTTAGTTCCTACTTCCTTTCATAGGAAGACAATTTTAACGGAATCATTAACTGAATAATTAAGCAAATTAATTATCAGAATAAACTACACTTTAAATTTAGTATTCCAAAGCTAATTATTTTATGACCAAGTTAAACACTGACCCATTCTCATGTCCCCACCAACGGGCTTCTGATTCAAATAAAGTACTTTTTAAAAGTACTGCAAATACTTTCACATTCCTGGTTTTTCTTTCTCAAGAAACTTTTCCTATTAATCTAAAGTTTCAAGCACTCATACATTTTGAGTTTCTTTCTGCTCTAACATTTCATTACTCCCCAAAATAACTACTCAATAAAACATAAATTGAAGTCCCCCAGCCCCCACAATGAAGTTGTTCCAGTTCCCTCTGGTGCATGTCACAAACTGAATCCTGAATATGCTTCGAGAACAAATCGCACTGTACCCTGGTTATCTGTTTACTTGTGTCACTTGGCTAGATTATAAGCACCTCAGAGGCAATGACCTGTCTTCATCTGCGTTTACCCAGCAACTAGGACAGTATCTGGCACACAGCTCAAATTACTACATACTTACCTATCAAATAGATTCATCAGTGAAGCAAAAGTTTCCAGCCACCATCTTTGAAAATGGATCAACTGAAATTAAACGCAAATGTGTACCTACACAGCATTAAGATCAAAGATTTGGGGTCTCAACATCAGAGTCCCCAAACTGCAAAATATCCAAATCAGTTTCAAAATCTCTCAAACTTCGATGGGCATACAAACCACCTGAGCACCTCATAAAATGCAGGTTCTGCTTCAGTAGGTCAGGATGGGGCCTAAGAGTCCACATTTCTAACAATGTCCCAGATGTTTCCATAGACCACACTTTGAGCAGAAAGCTTGTGTAGTCAATTCTGTATTCCTTTTTGTAGCTAAAGAAGCTGTTGTTTAGAGATATGAGGAGGCTTACCCTGGATTACCAAACTAGCAAGTGGCAGAGGTGGAATGTGAAGTCAGGCCTTCTCACCCCAAAGCTAGCACCTTTTCCACTATACCACATCACTGGCCTTTTGAGCTAAACAACCACAACCAGAGGGATGTATAGCTTTACTCCATCACTCAAAAAAACCCTCCAAGCCAGTTTTGCCCTTTAAGGAAGAGGGAGGAGGTAGAGCTAGAAATATCAGCTGTTGGGGAATCAAGCCAGCCAGATGCTCTTGTTAAGAACTTAAATCATTCAATCCTTCAGCTAAGACTCCTTAAGAAGGACCAAACTTACTTTAGGGGTTCCTAGATACTCATCCCTTTACTAATGAATAAGCCACAGGAAAATACGATCACTTTTCCCTGTCTCAGTGATACCGGAAGTATCAGGGCTCAAGAGCACACGTAACCAAACTAGTTCCTAAACAAATGGCTTGGCCCTGCATGTTCTGGGTTTGTCCTGCTCAGACTTTGGCTACAATATTCAGATTATTCAGCTCTGTCCACTCCACACCTTAAGAGCAACACTGGCCGGGCATGGTGGCTCACATCCGTAATCCCAGCACTTTGGGAGGCCGAGGCAGGCGAATTAGTTGAGGTCGGGAGTTCAAGACCAGTCTGGCTAACATGGTGAAACCTCATTTCTACTGAAAGTACAAAAAAATTAGCTGGGCTTGGTGGTGCATGCCTGTAGTTTCAGTTACTCGGGAGGCTGAGGCAGGAGAATCACTTGAACCCGAGAGGCACAGGTTGCAGTGAGCTGAGATGGCACCACTGCACCACTGCACTCCAGCCCCGGCAACAGAGCAAAACTCCGTCTCAAAAAAAAAAAAAAAAAGAGCAACACTGGTAAACAGCAGCACATCCAAAGGAGGGTAAAAAGGAAGGAACAGAAGCACCAGAAAATGGACAGTCAATGAAATGTAGAAGGGCTGACCTAGAAAAGTGCAGGCTTAGACATAAGCACAATCGTCCTTGATCTGTCATATAGAAGCGGGATCAGACCTGTTCTCTGTGGCCCCAAGAGGCAGAAATCACGACCCGTTTTCTAGTTCACAAATGTCTAGTGTCAAAGCTGGGATTTGCCCCAACCCTTCTGTCCCCAAATCCCACATTCTTTTCACCAGCCCAGGCTGCTTCCCTATGAAGCTACCATCCCAACCTGTAGCAGAGGTAGGTACTACAGAACGACAGATATCAATCCCAAATAAGAAAGGTGATTTTACAGTCGGAGCTATCCAGAGACAGACTAGGCTGTAGTGTAGGGGGATAGGGCCCCTAATACAAATCCTGTCAACAGAGGGGTTCAATCAGAGGTTAATCACTTGGCAGGAATGCCACAAAGGGAATCTGGGCATTGGATGGGTAGCTGGGTGAGATGAACCTGCAACCTCAGAGATGAATTAAACTCTTCCTGCTGTATTTTCCTCTAACATTTCATTTGTAAACTTAGGGGTTTGCCTTTTCTCATAGTTACTTTTACCTTTGTGTCTTCCTCAATGAACTGTGTAGGCCCTTGTGGGGAGAAGGCGGTGTCTCATCTATCTTTAAACCCTTACTGTCCCTAAGACTATCCCTGGGAAGCCAAGGAAACAGTTTCATCTCGCCTATTTGCCAGGCATTCTACATACATCAACTTATTCCATATCCTCACAAGAGCCCTAACAAGTAAGCATTGGTAGTATTTCCCTTTTCACACACGGGGGAATTGAGACTGAGAGAAACTAAGTAACTGCCAAGGTACTACTGGTGAGAGGGAAAGCTGCATTCAAACTGGGAATCTTTTGCCCACATCACCACACTGCCTTCCTCCGAGAAGACACGTAATAAATGATGGCTAACTTGAGCCAAACAGCTTAAAAACAGACCAGTACTATAACTAGCTAGATCTGTAGTTTCCCATTGCTATGCTCAGATTTTCCCCTTCTAAATATAATCATCCATCTGCAAAATGAACAACTAAAGTTGTTTTCTAATATCCTCTGTCTCACACACTCTTAAAGACAGTGACACAACACAAAATAATTCTGAGCAAGAAGACTAAGTTTTCATAAGAAAATCCTCAAGGCCCCAATAGCTCTGCCCCTCCTCCTGGTGGGCCCTGGCTCCATGCCAAGGCTCTGGACCACTGTAAACAAATTAGGTCCTGGTTCTATGCCTCAGAAATGGCTGGCTTGCACACATCTTCATAGGATGGTCTCCAAGACCTCCCTCCACACTCAAACCCAACTCTGGACAACTCAAGGTTTCTCCAAGCAAAACAGTCCTGCTCAAAGGTCTTCACGTTTAGTTAAACTTCCAAACAAAATCTATCTTGAGTTACAAATCACATTATAAACCTACTCTGGCAGGCACTTAAAAATATCTAATCTACCTGCCAAATGGGGCAAAATAAGGATTTTGTCATTTGAATCAAAGGCACCAGCATGTTTGGATAGTCAACACATAGGGCCTCTGGTACTCCATCTGTCTTAAGAAGTAAACCAAACTCAACCTAGCCAACCATTTTTCCAAACAAGAAACTTAAGCATCACTGAGGGAAATTCCCACTGCTCAGTTCCCTGGGTGGATTTCGAGTTTTCTATCCCTGGGCCTCTAGGATAAGAGATCCTGCTGGCACATGCACCATTGAGACACTGTGCTTTTCAACCTGAGATCTTGATTCCAGAGAACCATAGTTAAGTTCACTATAAATTTAACTTATTACGGTGTCTTCACACATGCTTATGTTTTAGAGAGACTTTATTAAACAGGAGAAAACCACTCTCACTCCAGCAATGAGCACAACTTAATGAAGAAATATCTCTTGTGAGCTCCTGGCCTCTATGCATCCATCAGACATTCTCAGCTACACCTAAATTAACCTGTAAATGAACTGATTTGCATCCATAAATCCACAGAAATGTACCAATGTAGGGTGTTTTAGATGCCAGTCTCCATTTCCAAATCTTATACAATTCTCTTGTTAAATTATGATCTTGTCTACAACTGTTTTCATCTTTACTAAAACAGGAAAAAAAGGACGATCTGAACCATCTAGAGTAGATATTTCCTTAGCTAGTTATCAGACTTAAAAATAAAAGAAACTTTGATATTTGATCATCTTCCATTTTTTTATTTTCTTTTTTTCCCCACATGTTCTCCAGAAAAGTATGATCACCTTTCTTAGGGAAAAAAACCAATGGGCATTGTTTAGAAAGGTACCAAAAAAGACCTAGTTTTGGGTGATTTTTGTCACATCACCTAAACTCTGATCTTGGTTTCCATCCAGCTCTCAATGAAAGAACTTTTCCATTTGACAACTAAACCAAAGAAGTCTGACCAACAATAACTTTATCAGAAAAGAAAAGTACACTTACTCAATATCCACAATTTGCCACACTCTTTCATATATTATCTTAGCTGATCCTCACCATAGCCATGTGAGTTGAATATTATTTCATAAATGATATTTAAGTCCCTTGAATGGCAGAGACCACATATGGTTCACATCTACATTCTCAGCACCAAGAATGGGGCCGAGGACACAGTAAGGGCCTGCTACGTGCTTAAGAATGAATATATGACTAGGCCGGGCGCACTGGCTCACGCCTGTAATCCCAGCACTTTGGGAGGCCGAGACGGGCGGATCACGAGGTCAGGAGATCGAGACCATCCTGGCTAACACAGTGAAACCCCGTCTCTACTAAAAAATGCAAAAATTAGCCTGGCGTGGTGGCAGGCGCCTGTAGTCCCAGCCACTCGGGAGGGTGAGGCAGGAGAATGGCATGAACCCGGGAGGCGGAGCTTGCAGTGAGCCGAGATCGAGCCACTGCACTCCGGCCTGGGCGACAGAGGGAGACTATTGTCTCAAAAAAAAAAAAAAAAAAAGAATGAATATATGACTAAAGAAAAAGAAATGAAATTTGGAAAAAACATGCAATCCAAATTTTGCTCTAGGCCCCTCACTGGAACCACTACCTGGGACACACCTACACACTGCAAATACTCTACTCAAGCTTCTGAGGTCTGTTTCAAAGCTTCTAAAGTTTGTTTCATCTTTCCAAAGTGTATGCCTCAAAGATAGCATCCACATTTGGCTACACACCCAGCAGGGAATGGCCTGTTTCTCCTTCACTTCTTTTTCCCCTACTCAGCACCACACCTTGCACAGGTGGGTGTTTAATGAACTGAGTGTTTAATGAACATGGTGATGGCCATGATGACACCCTTGGTCATCATGGGAGTAAACAACACAAGATGCCCACAGTCAACAGAAGAACTGGTCTCTGAGTTGAATTCGTCCCCTCGTGAGCCTCATTTTCCTCTCTTATACAATGGGAATAACAGAACTTATCCACAAGATTGTTTTTTTTCATTTAACAAATGCTGACCATTAACCATGTGCAAAGCACTGTGCCAGGTGGTGGGGACACAGTGATGAATGTGACCATCACATCTTACCTCGTGGACCTCACAGTCTCAGTGGATGCTGAGGGGTTTTCCAAACTTACAGGGACTATACAATTATGAAGTACCCACTCCTTCTCCTGTTTCCCAACTTCATTAATGCCATCACCATCCAACCAGCTGCCCAACCTATAAACTGAGGAATCATCCTCCACTCCCCTCTCTCCTTCGTCCTGCCCACTCCCACAATTACAACAAATCACCAAGTCTCTTTTGATTCTCCTTCAGAAAAGTCTCAGACATGTATTATTTCTCTTCCAGTTTCCCATGCTTCTACACTAGGCCCTTTGTTCTCACCTGAAGAATTGCAAGTCTCCTTGTAATAATGATAATGACAAGCATTTATCTGTCACTTACCATATGGCAGTCATTGTCCTAAGAGCTTTGCATGTATATTTTCATCCAATCAGGCAGATGCTAGTACCCCGATTTGTAGAGGAGGAATCTGAGGTGCAGAGTAACCTGCCCCCCAGGTACACAGCTAGTAAATGATGAAGCTGTGGCTCAAACCCAGGTCCAAAAGATGCTAACCTTGCCCCTTACGGGATTCTTGTCTCCAGTCCCTTCCTGGTCAGTCTACACTTCTTCCTTTAAGTTGCTGCTGGAGTGCTCTTTCAAAATTCCAAGCAGATATGATGACTCTCTGCTTCCAACACTTTGGGAGGCTAATACGGGACGATCGCTTGAGGCCAGGAGTTTGAGACCAGCCTGGACAACACAGCGAGACCTTGTCCCGACAAAAAAAAAAATGTTTTGAATTAGCTAGGTATATGCCTGAAGTCCTAGTTACTCAGGAGGCTAAAGTATGAGGATCATTTGAGCCCAGGAGTTGCAGGCTGCAGTGAGCTATGATTGCACCACTGCACTTCGGCCTGGGCGTCCGAGCGAGATCCTGTTGCTTAAAATGAATAAATAAATAAAAATAAAGGACAGCTAAGGGCTCCTCACCACTTCCAGGTCAAGGTCCAAAGACTACAGGCCACTCTCAGTGTTATCTCCTGTCCCACCCACAGACTCCAGAGGTGACACTGTCCCTGCTTCCCAATCACACCCAACTCCTTGCTGACCCACCTCACATTCTCCTTCCTCTGCCAAGTCTTCTTTATCCTTTCCCCCAAAACAGGTGCCTCCTCCTCTGCAGCCTCAGCCCATGTACACACTCACGTTTCTGCACTGTTATAATCATTTCCTGCTCGCTCGCTCTCTCACGCACACACACTCCCACCCCACACTTCCAATTCTGAGTTCCTGAAGGGCTGGCACAGTGTATTTTCATCTCTGACTCTCAAGGTCCCAGCATACTGGCAGGTGAATAAGTAGACTAACTGAATGTGGTAGTGTTCACCTCCCCACACTAAGACCTTCCTCCCAGAGGATGCTAAAAAGAAGGGTAGATTACAGTAGCTCCCATTCTCTCAAGCAAACTCAGGAAGACAGCCTGTTTTCAGCAAGTCTGACAACTGAGATTGGTCCTCTGCAGTCGGCTGACGAGCTCTCCCACAGCCCCCTGAAAGTCAATTCAATTGCCAAAACTGCAGAAATGGCTGGGCGCAATGGCTCACGCTCATAATCCCAGCACTTTAGGAGGCCGAGGCAGGCAGATCACGAGGTCAGGTGTTCGAGACCAGCCTGACCAACATGGTGAAACCCTATCTCTACTAAAAATACAAAAATTAGCCAGGCATGGTGGTGCGCACCTGTAATCCCAGCTACTCGGGAGGCTGAGGCAGGAGAATTACTTGAACCCAGGAGGCAGAGGTTGCAGTGAGCTGAGATCGTGCCACTGTACTCCAGCCTGGGCGACAGAGCAAGACTCCGTCTCAAAAGAGAAAACAAAACTGCGGAAACTAAGCGAGCTCCAGACCAAAAGATCAGAGGAGAATGGTAAACTGACACCTTCCTCCTGCATTCCAAAATGCAGAAAGGTAAAAACACTGACTCTGATGACCACAGAGGATCTGGACTAAGGGAGAGTCATCAGAGGAAAAAGCTAGAGACAGCAAAATATAACCCTGTTCCCATCTCCACAACTAAGCTGGAGTCCAGGCCACAAATGGACCACTGCAGCTGCCTCCTCACTGTTCTCCCTGCTCCCACCCTCATCCCCCACCCACTCTCCAAACAGCAGCCAGATGATGTTTTTTTTTTTTTTGAGACGGAGTCTTGCTCTGTAGCCCGGGCTGGACTGCAGTGGCCGGATCTCAGCTCACTGCAAGCTCCGCCTCCCGGGTTTACGCCATTCTCCTGCCTCAGCCTCCCAAGTAGCTGGGACTACAGGCGCCCGCCACCTCGCCCGGCTAGTTTTTTGTATTTTTAGTAGAGACGGGGTTTCACCGTGTTAGCCAGGATGGTCTCGATCTCCTGACCTCGTGATCCGCCCGTCTCGGCCTCCCAAAGTGCTGGGATTACAGGCTTGAGCCACCGCGCCCGGCCCAGATGATGTTTTTAAAACCCTGTCAATAAGGACACGTTCCAGCAAAATACCCTTCAAAAGCTTTCCATCCACTTGGAATAAAATCCAAACTCTTCACCAACAAGTTCAAAGTCCAACCCCCGCCCTCTTTATTTCATACCACTCTCCCTCCAAGCACTACATTCCGGACACAGGGGTCTCCCTCTTCTGTTTCTTACAACCTGCCAACCTCTGAGCCTTTTCCCATGCTGCTTTCCATGCCTGAAAGGCTCCTCCCCCAGATTTTTACAGAGCTGGTTCCTTCTCCAGACTCAGTTCAAACTTTACCTTTTCAAAGAAGCCTTCCCTGACCATTCTACCTAAAGTGGCATCCCTCCCACTCCACCACTCCCTATCAGACCATCTTTTTGTGTGTTTAGTACTTATCACCACTGGACAGTATTTTCTTCATTTATTTTCCTGTTTCGGTCTTCTCTCCCATTAGGGTTGAGGCTGTGTTTTGTTCACCCCTATGAATACAGCGCATGCACCAGGCACTAAAAAGAATTTCCAGAATATTTGTTGACTATCAGCAGGGAAGTATCCTCAAGATAGGCTATTTTGTTCTCCTATTAGAATGCAGAAAACATCGATTTAGCCCCTACTATGTGCTGAGCACTGTAAATCCATGATTTTCCTTTCAGAAGGGTAAATTAGCTCAAGGTCACACTGTTAGTCACTAGCAGACTTCTGAGTGAATTAGTTCACTTCTAAACCCCTCTCAAGGGGAAGGGATGTCGTTCTGTGTTTCACTCTCACACGGCCATAACAAGAAAAAGCAAACATTTCTAAACAGCTTTACAGTTTTAAAGCATTTTCACATTCATCTCACTTAAGAAAAACACAAAGCACTTAGAATGCCCAGAAAGCCATACAACAACAGGAAGTAAAGTAAGCAGTGCTTCAGGATTCGATGCCGGGGCCCTGAATCCCAGTAGTGGGGATTGGGGAGGAGTCGGGAGTCTCTATTTCTGGTTCAGAGGGATGGGGAAGCGGTGAGTCACGGGGTGAAGGCTTGCGCCACGGGAAACTTTGGTAAGGCCAAGCTATGAGGCAACAAAAAGTGAATCACAACGCTAGAAGACACCTTAGGCCTCAACTGAGGCCAAACCCTGGCTGACGGATGGGGAAACTGAGGCCTCAAAGGGACAGCAACTTGCTCAAGTTCACTTAGCAAGTGAACAAGCAGGAATCAGGGGATCTCCTCTCCCCCAGTCCCCTTTTCTCTCCACCAAGGAGGCTTTTCAACGAGAATTCTGAGTTAAGGGGATGGCGGAGACGCCAAGGGCAGCTCACAGATTCCACCGAGGAGCCGGGAGAGGGCACAGGTAGGACCAGGAAGCACAGAAATGCTGGGATGGGGGCAGAAATGAGCCGAGGAGGAGGCAGGGGCAGTAGCTAGGCAGGTGGGTGAGGCCAAAGGGAGCAGAAAAAGGCGGAAGAGAAAGGGACAGTGTGAGGACGGAGGAAAGTGCTGTGAGACTGGGTCTGAAGGGGCCTGGCGGGGTGGAGAGAGGGTGAGAGGAGAGAACAGAATAAGTCTGACGATGGAAAAGTCCAGGGATCGCGAAGACATTGAAGGGAGTCGGAGAGGGGGTCCCAGACCCGGCAAGAAGTCTGACCCGGAGAGTTCCAGGGTCAGACCAGACCCCGAGGTGAGTCACGAAGGGGGAAGTCCGGGCCCAGGGATCCTGGGGGGAGCCCGTGGGAAGTCTGAAGGGGCCGGGCCGCCTCACCGCGCTTGTTTTTGGTGCCGTGCTTCTTGGCGGCCGTCAGCTCCTGCTCGATTTTCTTCTCTAGGAACTCCTGTTTCTTGCTTAACATCTCCTCCGTGTCCCGCAGCCGCTGGATGGCCTCCTGGGGGGTCGGGCCGCCCTTGCCGGCCTTACCCCCTCCAGCCCCGAACAGCTTCCCGAACACCGACATGGTTGCTGCTCGCCGCGCCGGCCTTCGCCGCCCGCTCCGGCTCGGCTCGGCTCGGCTCCGGCGCCCGCTCCCAGCCCCGCCGCTCCCTGCCGCCGCAGGCCTCTTCTCCGCCTCCGCCTCCGCCCCGCAGCTGGGCCCGGCCGCGCCACCTCCCACAGGCCCCCACGCCCGGCCCGGCCGGCGTCAGGGCAACGCGCCGCTGACTACAACTCCCGGTGGGCAACGCGCCGGCCGCACCTCAAATCTAATGGAGGGAAGCGCGCTGCATGCCGGGAGACTATAGTCTTCCGGCTTCAGGCGCTCCCCGGCGCGTCTTTTTGGTCTAGCTGGGGTCAAAGGGCGTGTGGCATGGTGGGAAATGTAGGCTTCTTGGCCTGTGCTCTGTAGGAGTAGTATAACAGTAAGACAAATAACAGTAAGTGTACAACACTGCTCAAAAGTGTATTGCTAGAATGGGATACCGGTATGCTTGAACTTTACATCATGTGAAGTTGTCTTAAAAGCGTGAAGGCAATAGTTGTTTCCAATTTCAACCTGTCAATTCTGTGGTCACAGAAGCAAAGCAGTATCTTCTCCAGTTAAGTACGGTAGTCTCCCCCTTTTCTGCGATTTTACTTTCAGCAGTTTCACTTGTCCAACTAAGGTCTGACAGTATTAAATAGAAAATTCCAGAAATAAAGAATTCATAAGTTTTTAATTTCCATTGACCTAATGAAATCTCATGCTATCCTATTCCATCCCACCTGTGATGTGAATCATCCCTTTGTCCAACATACCTCTACCACCTGTTAGTCACTTACCAGCTTAGGAGTTATCAGATGGATTGTCACGGTGTTTCAGTGCTTTTGTTCGAGTAACCCTCATTTTACTAAATAATGGCCTAAAGTGCAAGAGTAGTAACGCTGGCAGTTTGGATATGCCAAACTGAAGCTGTAAAGTGCTTCCTTTAAATGTAAAGATGGAAGTTCTCAGCTTAAGAAAAAAAAACGTATGCTGAGCTTACTGGGATCTGCAGTAAGAACGAATCATCTAGCCCTGGAATTGCGAAAGACATACCCGAGACTGGGCAATCTACAAAGGAAAGAGGTTTAATTGGACTTATAGTTCCAAATGGCAGGGGAAGCCTCACAATCATGGCAGAAGGCAAGGAGGAGCAAGTCCCATCTTACATGGATGGCAGCAGGCAAAGAGACAATGAGAGCCAAGCAAAAGGGCTGTCTCCTCATAAAATCATCAGATCTCATGAGACTTATTCACTACCACAAGAACAGTATGGGAGAAACTGCTGCCATGATTTAATTATCTCCTACCAGGTCCCTCCCACAACAGTGGGAATTATGGGAGATATAATTCAAGATGAGATTTGAGTGGGGACACAGCCAAACTATATCAAGTACCAACTACAAGCAATTAGTGTTAGTCACCTGGACCGCTGGGTTGAAAAGAATTCTGAGGCTGCATCAGAAATTCTTGTAAAAAAAAGTGCCAAGATTGGCCTGGCATGGCGGCTCGCACCTGTAATCTCAGCATTTTGGGAGGCCAAGATGGGAAGACTGCTTGAACCCAGGAGTTTGAGACCAGCCTGGGCAACATAGGGAGACCCAGTCTCAAGAAATAATTAAAAATTACCTGGACATGGTGTCACACACCTATGGTCCCAGCTATTCGAGAGGCTGAGGCAGGAGGATCACTTGAGCCCGGGAAGTTGAGACTGCAGTGAGCTGTGAACATGCAACTGCACTCCAGCCTGGGTGACAGAGTGAGATGCTATCTAAAAAAAAAAAAAAGAAAAAAATGTGCTCAAGATGGATTTGTGATGTCTACCCAGGGTAAGGGATGGGGAGTGGTGACACGTGGGCACAGTAGCTGCCATCTTGGCTGAGAATTCAGCTGCCACGATAGAGATTCACAGAGTGGACTGGCTCAATACTGGAGAGCCCTGGGCTTTTCTGGTCTTTATTTTTCTGGTCTCTCAGACAAATGCACAGCCTTTTCAAACTCTGACCAACTCGTATTAACTTATTCAAAACTGTGAAAAAGAATGAGCCACTGGTACATGCAAGAATTTGGATGACTCACAGATATTATGCTGAGTGAAAGAAACCAGATACAAAAGCCTGTATGATTCCACATATATGAAGCTCAAAAAACAGGCAAAACTAATCTGTGGTGTTAGGAATCAGAATAATGGTTACCTCCAGGGAGGTACAGACCAGGAAGAGGACCTTACGAGGTGCTAACAGGTTCAATAGCAGGATCCAGAGGTGTTCACATGGCTGTATACAAATTCATCAGTGTTTATACTTAAGATCAGTGCCCTTTACATATCTTATGTACTTTATTAAACATGTTACATTGGCTGGGCGTGGTGGCTCAAGCCTGTAGTCATAGCACTTTGGGAGGCCGAGACGGGCGGATCACGAAGTCAGGAGATCGAGACCATCCTGGCTAACACGGTGAAATCCCGTCTCTACTAAAAAATACAAAAAACTAGCTGGGTGAGGTGGTGGGCGCCTGTAGTCCCAGCTACTCGGGAGGCTGAGGCAGGAGAATGGCATAAACCCGGGAGGCAGAGCTTGCAGTGAGCTGAGATCTGGCCACTGCACTCCAGCCTGGGCCACCGAGCGAGACTCTGTCTCAAAAAAAAAAAAAAAAGTTACATTACAATTTAGTAAAACATCTCTAGGCCAGGCATGGTGGCTCATGCCTGTAATCCCAGCACTTTGAGAGGCCAAGGTGGGTGGATCACTTGAGGTCAGGAGTTTGAGACCAGCCTGGCCAACATGGTGAAACCCCGAGTCTACTAAAAAAATGCAAAAATGAGCTGAGCATGGTGGCGCGCACCTGTATTCCCAGCCACTCGGGAGGCTGAGGCAGGAGAATCGCTTGAACCCAGGAGGTGGAGGTTGCAGTGAGCCGAGATCATGCCACTGCACTCCAGCCTGGGCGACATAGCAAGACTCCATCTCAAAAATAAGTAAATAAGTAAATAAATAACATCTCTAGCTGGGCATGGTGGCTCATGCCTGTAATCTCAGCACTTTGGGAAACCAAGGTGGGAGGATTGCTTGAGGCCACAGTTCAACACCATCCCAGGCAACATAGTGAGATCTCTTCTCTAGAAAAAAACTTAAAAATTAGCCAGGCATGGTGGTGCAAGCCTGTAATCTGGGCTAGTTGGGAAGCTGAGGTGGAAAAATTGCTTGGGCCCAGGAGTTCAAAGCTACAGTGAGCTATGATGACACCACTGCACTCCAGCCTGGGCAACAGAGGGAGACCCTGTCTCAAAAAAAAATGAACAACAACAACAAAAAACACACACACACACAAAATATCTCTAATAAGAGGAGCAACAGAAGAATAGTTTTTATTTATTTGCAAAGTGCCTTTGCACACAAAAATCCCATCTCATCTCCATCATCCCTCTAAGCCCCATGAAATAAGCATTACAATCCACCTCCATTTTACAGTTGAGGAAACTGAGGCCCAAAGAAGTAGGAATTGACTAAAGTCACATGGTTAAAGATACCCAGCCATATATTTGTAAACTTCCTTGAAAGCATTAATTATGAAATAAAACCTTAATTATGAAACTTGGTCTCACATAATTACACCAAGTTAAATACAGAGGACTTTGCTGATTTTTAGTTGTAAAAAAGAGTTCATCCAACATCCTCTCCTGATTAAACAAAAAAACAAACCTGAAACACTCAGCCAACTAGGAAGAGGAGAGAACATCTCAACCTGGTAAGAGGCATCTGTGCAAAACCCACAGCGAACATCATACTTAATGGTGAAGACAAAGGCCGAAAGCTTTCCCCCTAAGATCAGGAATAAGATAAGGATGCCTACTCTCATCACTTCCAATCAACATTGTACTGAAAGTTCTTGCCAGGGCAATTAAGCAAGAAAAATAAATAAAAAGGCATCCAGATTGGAAAACCAGAGGTAAAACTATTTATATTTGCAGATGACGTGATCTCATATAGAGAAAAACCTAAAGAATACACAGAAAGCTATTAGAACTAAAAATGAGTTCAGCACAGTTCAACAATATGAATACACAAAAATCAGTTGTCTTTCTGTACATTAGCAATGAGCAATATGAAAATGATATTAAGAATCATTTCCATTTACAATAGCCTCAAAAATGATAAAACATTTAGCAATAAATGTAACCACGGAAAGGAAAGGCTTGTCCTCTGAAAAGTACCAAACCTTGTTGAAAGAAATTAAGGAAGCCCTAAATAAATGGAAAGACATTCCATCTCCATGGATTAGAGGACTTCATTGTTAAGATAGCAACACTCTCCAAATTGCTTAACAGATTCAATACAAGCCTTTCAAAATCTGAGCTGCATTTTTTGCAGAAATGGACAAGTTTATCCCACACCTCATATGGAATTGCAAGAGACCCTGAATAGTCAAAACAGTATTCAAAAAGAAAAATAAAGTTGGAAGATTCACATGTCCTGATTTCAAAACTTACTACAAAGCTACAATAATCAAAGATGTTTATCGATCAGTTGAATAGAATTGAGAGTACAGCCCTGGCGCGGTGGCTCAAGCCTGTAATCCCAGCACTTTGGGAGGCCGAGACGGGCGGATCACGAGGTCAGGAGATCGAGACCATCCTGGCTAACCTGGTGAAACCCCGTCTCTACCAAAAAATACAAAAAACTAGCTGGGCAAGGTGGTGGGCACCTGTAGTACCAGCTACTCAGGAGGCTGAGGCAGGAGAATGGCGTAAACCCGGGAGGCGGAACTTGAAGCAGTGAGCTGAGATCCAGCCACTGCACTCCAGCCTGGGCGACAGAGCGAGACTCCGTCTCAAAAAAAAAGAAAAAAAAGAAAAAAAAAAGAATTGAGAGTACAAAAATAAACCTATACATCTATAGTCAATTTATTTTCAACAAGTGTGCTAAGACCATTAAATGGGGGATGCATAGTCTTTTCAACAAGTGGTGCTAGGACAGGTGGGTATCCAAATGGAAAGGAATGAGGCCAGGTCCTGTGGCTCATGCCTGTAATCCCAGCACTTTGGGAGGCCAAGGCAGGAGGATTGCAGGAGCCCAGGAGTTTAAGACCAGCCTAGGTAACATAGTAACACCCCAGTTCTGAAAAAAAAAAAAGAATAATAAATAAAATTAGCCAGGCATGGTGGTGTGTGCCTGCAGTCTCAGTTACTCAGGAGGCTAAGGTGGAACAATCACTTGAGCCCAGGAGTTCAAGGCTGCAGTGAGCTGTGATTTCATCACTCTACTGCAGACTGGGTGACAAAGTGAGACCCTGTCACCCAGGCTGACCCTATATGAAATGTTCAAAATAGTCAAATGCATAGAGATAGAAAGCAGATTAGTGGTTGCCAGGATCCAGAGGGGGGGGGGGAAAGGAGAATGACTGCTTAATGGGTACAGGGTTTCTTTTTGGGATGATGAAAATGTTATGTAACTAGATTATGATGATGGTTACACAATATTGTGAATGTACTAAAAAGTGCTGAGTTGTATACTTTAATTAAAATGGTGAATTTTTTTTTTTTTGGAGCTGGAGTCTCACTCTATTGCCCAGGCTAGAGTGGAGTGGTGCAATCCTGGCTCACTGCAACCTCTGCCTCCCAGGCTCAAGCAGTTATCCTGCCTCAGCCTCCTGAGTAGCTGAGATTACAGGCACTGCCACCATACCTGGCTAATTTTTTGCATTTTTAGTAGAGATGGGGTTTCACTGTGTTGGCCAGGGTGGTCTCGAACTCCTGACCTCAGGTGATCCACCCGCCTCAGCCTCCCAAAGTGCTGGGATTACAGGCATCAGCCACCGCACCCGGCCAAAATGGTCAATTTTATGTCATGTGAATTTTATCTCAATTTCTATTTTTATTGTTTGAGACAGAGTCTCGCTTTGTTGCCCAGATTGGAGTGCAGTGGCGCAGTCTCAGCTCACTGCAACCTCCACCACCTAGTTTCAAGCACCCACCACTATACCCGGCTAATTTTTGTATTTTCAGTGGAGACAGGGTTTCACCATTTTGGCCAGGCTGGTCTCAAACTCTCAAACTCCTGACCTCAGGTGATCTGCCTACATCGGCCTCCCAAAGTTTTGGATTACAGGCTACAACCACCACGCCTGGCCTTATCTCAATTTTTTTTTTTTTTTTTTTTTTTTTTTGAGACAGTTTCACTCTTGTCACCTAGGCTGGAGTGCAATGGCGCGATCTCGGCTCACCACAACCTCTGCCTCCCGGGTCCCGGTTCAAGCAGTTCTCCTGCCTCAGCCTCCAGAGTAGCTGGGATTACAGGCATGTGCCACCACACCCAGCTAATTCTTGTATTTTTAGTAGAGAGGGGGTTTCACCATGTTGGCCAGGCTGGTCTCAAACTCCTGACCTCGTGATCCGCCCGCCTCAGACTCCCAAAGTGTTGGGATTACAGGCGTGAGCCACTGCACCCGGCCCCTTATCTCAATTTTTAAAAGTGCATTGAAGTAATGAAGAGGGAACATGTTTTGATGCCTACCACACAAGCCTAGATTAGAAGTGGGGCTCTGCCATTCAGCCATGTGCTTTACCTGCCTTGGTTTTCCTATCCGAGAAACAGAAATAACACTATATTCCTCACCAGGCCATTCTGATGACTCAGTGACAACACAGACAAAGGCCTTAGCACAGAATATGTATTCAACCAATATTTATGAAATAATAACCACAGGAATAATAATCATTAACATCCATGGAACCCTCACTCTGACAGACAGCTTACATAGAATATCTCATTTTTTTTTTATTTTTATTTTATTTTTTGAGACAGGGTCTCACTCTGTCACCCAGGCTGGAGTGCAGTGGCACGATCATGGCTCACTGCAACCTCTGCCTCCCAGGCTCAAGCGATCCTCCCACCTCAGCCTCCCGAGTAGCTGTGACCACAGGTGTGTGCCACCACACCCAGCTAATTTTTGTATCTTTTATAGAGACAGGGTCTCCCTATGTTGCCCAGGCTGGTCCCAAACCCCTGGGCTCAAGTGATTCTCCCACCTTGGCCTCTCAAAGTGCTGGGATTACAGGTGTAAGCCATCACGCCCAGCCAGATTATCTCATTTAATCATCCAACTAAAGTTCTATGAGGCAGGTATAGATTACAGCTGAGGAAACAGAAGCTTGGAGAGGTTGAATAACTTGCCGAAGATCACACCATTATTGAGTGGTCTGGTTGGCACTTGAACCGTGAGAAAATAACAGAGAATCTTCACTCAGCACTTTATGCTAAGCCAGACAGTGAGCTGAGGATTTTACATGCATTACCTCATTTAGCCCACACAACAACTATATGAGGTAGGCTTTATTGTTCCCATTTTATACGTTAACAGAGGTTGGACAGCTTGCCTAAGATTACACACTTGTACGAGGCAGAGCTGAGATTCTTACTGTAAATGCAACCCATTTAGCCACTGTACTATTCTGCCTACATGCCAATGAATGAATGAACAGACATTCACACATACAAACAGGTAAATAAATAAAGTGTGGTGGGCCTGGGAGCAGGTCTGACCTCCCAGGGGAGTGGGGCAAAGTAAGCAATGGGGGCAGGAAAGGCCTGGCCCAGCAGAACTTGAGGGGTTAAGGGAGGAGTGAGGGGGAGGCGGGTGAGATTGTTGACCCTGAAAGGACCCTACACTCATGCTAATGGTGGGTTACAGGGCGTACTCCATACCCATTTGACCACATGCAGGCCATGCAGCAGGCCCTAGATGGCCACACAGGCTCTAGTCAATGACTGTGACTCCCTGGACTTTACCCCAGGGAAACCCACATCCTCACCCAGGCCCAGGCCCAAGGCATAGGTAGACTAGAAGTCTCCCTGCACGAGGATGGAAAAGTACACATCCAATCCTTTAGAATGTCCTGTTGGCTCTACCCTCAAAATATATCCAGAACCCTATCATTTCTTACCATCTTCATTGCTGTCACTCTGGTCAAAAGTACCTGCACTATTGCAGTAGCCTCCTGGTGGGCAGGATAATGGTCCTTCAAAGACGTCCATGTCCTCATCCCCAGAATCTCCTTAAACGGACTTTGCAGAAGTGTTAAGGAGCTTGAAATGGTCGGGCACAGTGGCTCACACCTGTAATCCCAGCACTTTGGGAGGCCGAGGTGGGCAGATCACGAGGTCAGGAGATCGAGACCATCCTGGCCAACATGGCAAAACCCCGTCTTTACTAAAAATACAAAAAATTAGCCAGGCATGGTGGTGTGTGCCTGTAATCCCAGCTACTCAGGAGGCTGAGGCAGGAGAATGGGGTGAACCCAGGAGGCAGAGCTTGCAGTGAGCCAAGATAGTGCCACTGCACTCCAACCTGGGCGACTGATCGAGACTCCATCTCAAAAAAAAAAAAGGAGCTTGAAATGATGAGATTATTCTGGATTATCCAGCTGGCCTCAATGTAATCACAAAACAGAAGCAAAAGGTTTCAGAGTCAGAGACTGGTAGGATGCTGCCCTTCTGGCTTTGAATGGAGAAAGGGGCCACAAGCCAAGGAATGCAGGTGGTTTCTAGAAACCGGAAAAGACAATGGAACAGATTCTCCCCTAGAGCTTCCAGAAGGACACAGCCCTGCCAACCACTTGATTTTAGTCCAGTGAGAACCATATCAGACTTCTGACCTCCAGAGTGGTAAGATCTGTGTTGGTTTAAACCACTAAGTTTCTGGTTCTTTATTACAGAAGCAAGAGAAACCTAATACTCTTCCCCATTGGCCTTCCTGTCTCCATCTTTATTCCTTCCAGTTCATTCTCTACATGGTAAGCAGAGGTATCCTTTTAAAAATATGTGTTTGACCGGGCACAGTGGCTCATCCCTATAATCCCAGCACTTTGGGAGGCCAAAGCGGGTGGATCACTTGAGGCCAGGAGTTCAAGACCAGCCTGGGTAACATGGTGAAACCCCTCTCTACTAAAAATACAAAAATTAGCCAGGCATGGTGGTACACACCTGTAGTCTCAGGAGGCAGAGGCACGAGAATCGCTTGAACCTGGGAGTTGGAGGTTGCAGTGAGCTGAGATCATGCCACTGCACTCCAGCCTGGGCAACAGAGACAGACTCTGTCTCAGGAAAAAAAACCAAAACATATATATATATATTTTTTGACATCTGACATATATATACACACACACATATACATATATACACACACACACACATACACACATATATACATATGTTTTGACATTGGACATATATACATATGTCAGATCCAGTCACTGAATGCTCACAATCCTCCAATGGCTTTCCACGTCCCTCAAGTAAAACCCAAAGTCCTTTCAATGTCCCTCAAGTCCCTACATGATGTCATGGTTTTCCGTCACCTCCTTGCCCTCCTCCTTTCCAGTGCCTCACTCCAACCACACTGGCCTCTCTACTCTTCCTCAAACACACCAGCAACCCCCAAACTCTCAAAACCTCTACTCACCTCTACTTTTTTTCCTTCTCTGTAATACTCGTCACCTCCTAACATCTATAACTTACCTATTTACTTTGTTGTTTATCTTCTGCTTCCTCCACAAAGGATCTCCACAAATAATTGTTTTGCACATGATGTATCATTGAAGAACTATGCCTGGCACATAGTAGGTACTTAAGAAATATTTGTTCCATGAATAAATAAGTGGACTGAGGAAGCAGTGACCTGGGAAGCAGCCTTGCCTCGATGAGACTTTGGACAAGACCTTTTCCCTCCCTGGGACTGTTTATTCTCTGTGATTCCTCAAAGGAACCAAGGCCCTAAAAGTTGGGCCTTGGCCTCCTGCCTCTGGGTTCTGTGCCTAAGCCTACCCGAGGCACCCTCAGCTAGTAAGAGGTCACTCCCAGTCCTTAGGTGAAACCTGCTCACCTCCCTGATCACCACCCTTCAGGCCCTGAAAGCCTTGTGTGTGGGGGGTCACTTGCTGGCAGCCTTGGGGGTTGGGAGCACCAGTAGCTGCCACCTCCACTCCTTCTTCCCCAAGGGAGACAAAACTAGTCCAGCCAGTTCTCCTGGGTCACAGGGACACCTGCTCTGTCGCCGGAGACTTCCAAGCCACTTGCATTAGTCATTTGGCCCAGATATTCTCTGCTCCCTCTTTGAACAAAGGAAAATATCCTTTTATATCAGACATTACTTCCCTGGAGTCTGGGCCAGTCCTATCTCAGCCTACATGACAGATTCCCCCTTGGCCTCCCTTGGGTGAGAGAAGGGGGTGGGTAAAGTGGGCCGCCTTCTCTCAAAGTGCTGTTGTTTATTCACTTGACAAATATTGATCGAACAATTCCTGGGAAGGTCTAAGCACTGTAGATATATCAGGAACAAAACAGACAAAAGTCGATGTCTTTGTGGACTTTTTGTTTCTAATGAGGACAACAGACAATAAACAAATGTCTAATATAATGTCAAGGGTGATGAATAAAAATAAAATAAGGTAAGGAATTCGAGAATGATGGAGGTGGGGCTATGTTAGACAGATTGGCCAAGGAAAACTATCAGAGGAAATGAGTGTTTTTGTTTTTTGATTTTTTTTTTTTTTTGAGATGGAGTCTCACTCTGTTGCCTGGGCTGGAGTGCAATGGCATGATCTCAACTCACTGCAACCTTTACCTCCCTGGTTCAACTGGTTCTCCAGCCTCAGCCTCCCAAGTAGCTGGGATTACACACATGCACCAGCATGCCCGGCTAATTTTTTGTATTTCTTAGTAGAGACG
This sequence comes from Chlorocebus sabaeus, assembly GCF_047675955.1. Classification (NCBI taxonomy): domain Eukaryota; kingdom Metazoa; phylum Chordata; class Mammalia; order Primates; family Cercopithecidae; genus Chlorocebus; species Chlorocebus sabaeus. The sequence goes on along the minus strand of NC_132905.1, from coordinate 39,739,633 downwards.
GGGTTTTGCCACGTTGGCCAGGTTGGTCTCGATCTCCTGACCTTGTGATCCGCCCACCTCGGCCTCCCAAAGTGCTGGGATTACAGGTGTGAGCCACCACGCCTGGCCCAAATGTCCCAATTTTTTACATTTTCTAATTGCTTCTGGAGTAGAGGAGCATAGTCGATTTGTATATATTGATCTTGCTACTATTTCAGCACCCTTGCTATTATCTCACCCTTTCCAATCCTGATACTATTTCTTTCTTTTTCTTGCTCTATTATTCTGGCCAGGCCACTAATGTAATATTGGAGTCATAACAGCATAACATCCCTTGTGTCATTCCTGACGCGTAGCATCTCACATTTCACCACTGCGGTATATATTAAATTTGTTTTTAAATGTTGGCTTACTTTTTCAGACACTGTGAATGCCAAACTGTCTGGAGGCTGCCATGAGCGGCAATTTGTGATCTCTGCTTTACCTGAATTATTTCCCTGAATTGTGACGTCAACCTTGCCACGTAGGTACTATTATTCTGCACACTGACACGAGGAAACTGAGGTTCAGAGAGGTGAAGTGACTTGCCATGGTCACACAGCTAGGAGGGGGCAGAGCCAGAATTCAAACCCAGCTCTGCTTGATACCAAAGATTGTAATCTTTCTCTTTTTCTTTTTTTTTTGAGATGGACTTTTATTTATTTATTTATTTATTTATTTTTTGATACAGAGTTTACTCTTACTCTGACACTCACATGTCCAGGAGTTTACTCTGTCACCCCGGCTGGAGTGCAATGGTGAGATCTTGGCTCACTGCAACCTCCGTCTCCTGGGTTCTAGAGATTCTCCTGCCTCGGCTTCCCAAGTAGCTGGGATTACAGGCAAGCGCAACCACGAATGGCTAATTTTTTGTATTTTTAGTAGAGATGGGGTTTTGCCATGTTGGCCAGGCTGGTCTCAAACTCCTGACCTCAGGTGATCCGCCCGTCTTGGCCTCCCAAAGGGCTAGGATTACAGGAGTCAGCCACCGCGCCGGGTCAAAGACTGTGATCTTTCTGGGGATGGAATGAGACCCTGGATGCCTAGGCCAGCCCCTTTTTATGCTCCACTCTGTCCAGCATCTTGGAGTTCGGCGGCAGACCCTGGGGTCCTGGAGCAGCTATCACCAACTTTCTTATTTATTTATTTATTTATTTATTTTTTTGAGAAAGAGTCTTGCTCTGTCCCCCAAGCTGGAGTGTGGTGGCATGAACTCAGCTCACTTCACCCTCCGCCTCACGGATTCAAGAGATTCTCCTGCCTCAACCTCCCGATAGCTAGGACTACAGGTACATGCCATCACGCCTGGCTAATTTTTTGTGTTTTTAGTAGAGATGGGGGTTCACCATGTTAGCCAGGATGGTCTCAATCTCCTGTCCTTGTGATCTGCCCACCTCGGCCTCTCAAAGTGCTGGGATTTGTCACCAACTTTCTATTAAACATTATAGCTGATCTTGGTATGTCCTTATCTGTGGCCTGGCTCTGCTACCTCCCTGCTGTGTAACTTCGGGTTGCTTAGCCTTAATATTCCTGTTGCCTCATCTCAGCTGCAAAATGGGCTTAAAAGTAGCGCCTCCATTGAAGTGCTAGGGATGGTGCCAGGCATTTGATAACTAATAAATGTAAGTTCTTGTGATTACCAGTAGACATGTATGCCTGTGTACACTGACAGGAAGAAGCAATAGAAAAACCACTTAAATAGGAAGAAGTTGTCATTTTTTTTTTTTTTGAGACGGAGTTTCATTCTTGTTACCCAGGCTGGAGTGCAATGGCACGATCTCAGTTCACTGCAACCTCCGCCTCCCAGGTTCAAGTGATTCTCCTGCCTCAGCTTCCTAAGTAGCTGAGATTACAGACATGCGCCACCACGCCCAGCTAATTTTCTTGTATTATTAGTAGAGACGGGGTTTCACCATGTTGGCCAGGCTAGTCTCGAACTCCTGACCTCGGGTGATCTACCTGCCCCGGCCTCCCAAAGCAAAGTGCTGGGATTATAGGTGTGAACCACCACACCCGGCTGAAGATGTCATTCTTCACATTTCTTTCAATGCCATTGTTACAATTTTTTAAAATGTTCACTGTCTCCCACGACTCCTTCATTATGTAGAGAATAAAGTCCAGATTCCTTAACCCATATCTAAATCCCTCTCTGATTCATCAACCCACACTTCAATCGCAGAAAGTGGCTAAGAACCCATGGAGGCAGGCTGCCCCGGCTTGAGTCCCAGCTCTGCAGCTTTCCTGGCTGTGTGAGCTTGGGTAAGGAAGTTTGCCCCTCTGGGCCTGGGTTTTCTCAGCTGTAAAATACGGAAAGTAACAGCACTCACATGACAGGCTGAGGCGATGTGACTGTAAATAGCCTGGCACAGTGTTCCTCGTGTGGAGAAGCTGGAAGCATCAGCCATGATTATTACCCACCTACTCCTGTGAGACCTCTGGTCATCCTGGAACATCCGCCGGCCCCAGAACATAGCAGGCCCGGCGCTGTCCCACCCCAAGGTGTTTGTGCACGCCCTGCTCTCACACGGCACACCTTCCCCTATCCATCCACCCATCAAAGCACCCCAGGCCAAGGCCCAGCTCCAGGGGCATCCCCTCTGACTTCCTGTCCCCACCAGTCCCCCTTGGGCCTTTGTGCAGGCCGGTACACTTTCACACCTCACCCCCATCAACTCTGTCCCTCCTGCCACCTCACACCCTTCCTGAGGACGTGGGAAGCTGGGCCTGGCTCTGGGCTCCAGCCCTGAGTTCCAACACAGATGACTGAGGGACCTGCCAGCCTTCAAAACAATTCAGTCATCAAATGGAGTTGACAGCCCAGAAGGGTGGCTGTGAAGATAAACAGAAAACACTAGTCAAAGGCCCTTTTCTCTTCCTGCCTCCTCATGAGCCTGATCAACCTCCCACCTGGACTAGCTGAGGGGGAGGAGGAAGCACTGGACGTGGGGACGCTGACGGCCTCCAGATGCCCACGCGAGAGGAATTTCTGATCTTGATTACAACGGATTTGGAGGTGGCTAACAATCCCGAATTCCCACAAGTGAGTACAAACCCTGACCCCCGTGGGGTGTTGTCCTGGACCGTTTTCTGTGGATGGGTATTCCCAATTTCCTTTTTTTTTTTTAATCTTTGAGACAGGGTCTTGCTCAGTTGCCCAGGCTGGAATGCAGTGGCACAATCTCAGCTCACTGCAGCCTCGACCTGCTGGGCTCAAGTGATCCTCCCACATCAGCCTCCTGCATATCTGGGACTACAAGCACCGGCTACTACGCCTAGCTAAAAAAAATTTTTTTTTTTTTTTTTTTGAGACAGGGTCTCACTCTGTCTCCCAGGCTGGAGTACAGTGGCACGATCTCAGCTCACTGTAACCTCTGTCTCCTGGGTTCAAGTGATTCTCCTGCCTCAGCCTCTCAAGTAGCTGGGAATACAGGCGTGCGCCACCACACCTGGCTAATTTCTGTATTTTTAGTAGAGACAGGGTTTTGCCATGTTGGCCAGGCTGGTCTCAAACTCCTGACCTCAGGTGATCCGCCCATCTTGGCCTCCCAAAGTGCTGGGATTACAGGCATGAGCTGCTGTGCCCAGCCTTGCTTCCCTCATCACCTCCCCAGGGCTCCCTGTGTGAGGGGCCCGGGACCCCTCAGCCGCCACAAGCTGCAGATGGGAGTGCTGCCACCTAGGGGCAAAGAACGAAACTGCCACAGCTTGGCCCATGCCACCCGGACACATATTATGACAAAAACATTTATTGAGCACTTTCTTCGTGCCGGGCACCATGCCGAGCCCCTGGCGCACTTCATCACACTGGATCCCCAGGACAACCCTATGAGGTAGTAGTATTGTAAGCCCCATTGTACAGATGAGGAACATGGGGCTCAGAGAGGTGAAGTGACTTACCCAAGGTCACACAGCAAATGCATGGCAACTCTTGGATTTGAAGCCAGATCTGTCTCATAGCTGCAGTCTAACCGTCACACCTGAGTGCCTCCTAAAAGCTACATCACAGAGCTGTCTGAGGACACTGTGGGGAACCGTCTGTGAAAAGGTCCAACACATAAACTCCGAAGAGTTTATGGCAGGCCTCCTGAAGAACAGCGGACTAGAGGCCACCCAGAGGCAGCCTGGAGGCAGAGTGGGGAGGAACGCCCTGTCTTCTCTCCCAGGGGCCCCAACCACCAGCCTAGACTAGCGAGACTCTGGGCTGCTCAGGTTTCAGCCATTTCTTTCCTGCCGCTGTGGCTCTGCCCAGAAACTGTAGGCAGCCCTGCCCCGACCCTAGAATGTTGCAGGGTTTTCCAGCAGGAGAAGGGACACAGGTGGGCGACCATGGGCCAGGGTTTCTGAATGACATTCAGCAGGATTTCTGCCAATGGCTCAATGGCTCACTTCCACTGGTAAGGATCAGCAGTCTGCTCCCAGGGCCCTGGACCCAAACAGGAGCATCAGGCCTGCCCAGGAAACACACCTGAGGTTCGTCACTCCGAGGCCTGGATGTAGACAGGCACAGCGAGCATGGCACATGGGCCCTCGGCCCCGGCCTGCAGCTCCGCCAGAGCCAGGTTGGAGCCCAGCCCCTCAGCGTGTCCAGGTACCACCAGCTCAGGTTCCGCGCCCACTGTACCACCCACAACGATGGACAGCACGGCATCCGGCTCTGCGAAGGGCGGCTTGCCAGGGACAGCCTCGGGCACCAGCCCAGCCCCTGCATCCTTCAGCTCCTCCAGCCCCAGCGGGTCAGGCAAGGGGGTCACCACCTTGCGCCCACCACTGCCGCCATTGCGGGGGGCTGCCCTCCTCTGGGGGGGCCGCCGGGTTTGCAGGTCCTTGTCCTTTTGGGGGCCGAGACGACAGCGGTGATCTTTGAGGTATTTGTGGCGGGAAAAGCCCTTGGCGCAGCCAGCACAGCGGAACTTGTAGTTGCCCGTGTGGGCACGCTGGTGCTCGGCGAGGTGGGCACGGCGGCTGAAGGACTTGCTGCACAGGGCGCATTTGTGGAGCTTCATGCCTGGAGGGCAAGGGAAAGTCAGTGAAAAGCATCCAGACCTTCACCCGGCAACGGTGCCTTGCACTGGGAATAAAATCCAGGCTCTTACCCGACCAGTGCCTGTGTGATCTGGCCCCAGCTCTTTCCACCCTCGTCGTCTGCCTTCTCCCAGCCACTCTCTGTGCCAGCCACACTCGCTCTCCTCAGAGATGCCACGCTGGCTCTTGCCTCTGCGCCTTTGTACTTGCCATTCTCCTCTGCCTGGAACAGCCACTCACTCCCTGCACCTTGGCTTGCTTTGCCAGGTCATCTCAGGCTCAGGGAGGGGCAGTGACGCCTGAGGCCACCCACAGGAACGTGGCAGCACCAAGACTCCAACCCAGCTCTGTGTGTCCAAGTCATTGACCTACTCTCCCAGTTTTCACACTTTCTTTAGTGACTGACTTCTTTCTGTAAATCTTCTCAAACAGGGGAGACTTTACCCCCTAGGGGACTCAGCAATGCCTAGAGACATTTTTGATTGTCACAGCTGTAGGGGGGATGCCACTGACACCCAGTGGATAGAGGCCAGGGATGCTGCTAAACATCCTACAGGGCACAGGACAGCCCCCAGGACAAAATTATCTAGCTCAGACCAGGCGCCGGTGGTCACACCTGTAATCCCAGCACTTTGGGAGGCTGAGGTGGGCAGATCACTTGAGGTCAGGAGTTCGAGACCAGCCTGGCCAACATGGTGAAAACCCCATCTCTACTAAAAATACAAAAATTAGCTGGGCGTGGTGGCAGGCACCTGTAATCCCAGCTACTTGGGAGGCTGAAGCAAGAGAATCACTTGAACCTTGGAGGCAGAGGTTGCAATGAGCTGAGATCACACCACTTTACTCCACCTGGGTGCCGGAGTGAGGCTCTGTCTCAAAAAAAAAAAAAAAAAAAACAATTATCTGGCCCAAAATGTCAGTGGTGCCAGGGTTGAAGAACCTTGTTCTAGACCTCAGCTGGCATGTGGAAAGCCAGCCAGTCTGCTCTGAGGAGCTGCTGAGAAACTGAGGAGTGACTTGAAGACCCCTGCCCTGCCTTATCAAGGAAGCTTCCTGGCCATGTCTTGAACCCGCCCGGAATCTGATTCCCTCCACACCTGGTTCACACTTCTATCACACTGGGCACTGCTCTGACTGAGTCATCTCTGCTCAGGTCAGCTTCCTCCTTGGACTGGGGGACTGTGTCTGATTCATCTCTGTTCATCCTAAAGTCCCTAATACAGGCCTGGCTCATAGCCCACATAAGTGAAAGTGCTGGCTGGAATGTGCCAGGCAGGGAAAACAAGCCTCACAGGATATGTCTGCTCTTTCTCCTCCTGGCGGGTCTATCCCAGTGAACTAGAGCTGAACCAGACCCTCCTGGCAGGCCCAAGAGCCACCTACCAGAGTGGGAGAGGATGTGGGCCTTCAGCTTGTCCGGCCGGTTGAACTCCTTACTGCAGCCTGTGTGTGTCCTAAAACCCAAAGCCACCAGTCAAGGGGAGTTCACTAAGCTTAGGATGCTCTTGCTGGCCCCTCCGCTAGCCCTGGGCACAAGGGACAGCCTTGTCCACCCTAAGGGCTGGACAAGGAGGTAGGGTGGGGAGTGAGGTAGACGGGGCCCAGGACAGGATAAAAGGAGAGAGGCTTGGCCGGGCACAGTGGCTCACGCCTGTAATCCCAGCACTTTGGGAGGCAGGTGGATGGATCACTTGTGGTCAGGAGCTCAAGACTAGCCTGGGCAACATGATGAAACTCCATCTCTACTAAAAATACAAAAATTAGCCAGGTGTGGTAGCAGGCGCCTGTAATCCCAGCTACTTGGGAAGCTGAGGCAAGAGAATCGCTTAAACCCAGGAGGCAGAGGTTGCAGTGAGCCAAGATCATACCACTGCACTCCAGCCTGGGCGACAGAGTGAGACCCTGTCTCAAAAAAAAAAAAAAAAAAAAAAAAAGGCCAGGCGCAGTGGCTCACACCTGTAATCCCAGCACTTTGGGAGGCCGAGGCGGGCGGATCACAAGGTCAGGAGATCGAGACCACGGTGAAACCCCGTCTCTACTAAAAATACAAAAAATTAGCTGGCGCGGTGGTGGGCGTCTGTAGTCCCAGCTACTCAGGAGGCTGAGGCTGGAGAATGGCGTGAACCCAGGAGGCGGAGCTTCCAGTGAGCTGAGATCGCGCCACTGCACTCCAGCCTGGGCGACAGAGTGAGACTCTGTCTCAAAAAAAAAAAAAAAAAAAAGGAGAGGCCTGCCCTCAGTCCCACCCTCCCGGGCAGCGCCCCTGGAGAATCTGCCCCGCTACCCGCCCCTGCATGGCAGTCTCTACTCACGAGAAAGGGCATTTGTATTTCTTGAAGGGCTCGTGGATCAACATGTGTCTCTTCAGTTTGTCCTTGCGGTTGAACGCAGACTCGCACACTGAGCATTTGTAGGGCTTCTCGCCTGCAGCAGACACAGACAGGGAGAGCCAGCACTCGCCAGGAGTCGGAATCCAGGGCACAAGGGTCCCTGCTGGGCCCCTCAGGGGAGCAGCTCCTCTAGGGAGGTGGCCAGGGGAGAAAATAGCCTCTCTCATTCTTCGGTGGCTTTGTTTTGCCAGGGACAAGACAGGGCTATTTTGATAGGATGCTCAGGAGAGGCCTCTCTGATGAGGCCATGCATGAGGAGAGACCTCAGGTCATCCGGGAGATGGTCCAGGCAGCAGGGAAAGCAGGTACAAAGGCCCTGAGGCAGGAGCGCATTTGGCGGTGCTAATGAACAAGAGGGAGGCTGGTGTGGCCAGAGAACAAGGCAGAAGGTGAGGGCAGCAAGCCAGCCAGGCCCACAAGGGAGGACCTGGGAGGCGGAGCTAAGGACTTGGTTTTTGTTTTTGTTTTTGTTTTTGTTTATGAGACAGAGCCTTGCTCTGTCACCCAGGCTGGAGTGCAGTGGCGAGATTTCAGGTGAGTCACTGCAACCTCTGCCTCCTGGCTTCAAGCAATCCTCCCAACTCAGCCTCCTGAGTAGATGGGATTACAGGTGTGTGCCACCACACCCAGCTAATTATTGTATTTTTAATGGAGATGGGGTTTCACCATGTCGGCCAGGCTGGTCTCAAACTCCTGACCTCAAGTGATCCACTCGCCTCAGCCTCCCAAAGTGTTGGGATTACAGGCATGGGCCACCGCGCCCTGCCAGGACTTTGGCTTTTACTCTGAGCCAGAAGAGAAGCCACCAGAAGGTCTGAGTAGCGCAGGGATGGGCTTTGATGTAAGCTTTTAACCGGCTCCCTCTGGCTGCGTGTGGAGAGCAGACTGAGGGGGTGAGGGTGGAGGCGAGGATAACCAGGAAGTGGCCCAGAACAGCCATGTTGGGAAGCCAGAATCGGCAGCCCTTGCCACTGGATTGGCTGTGGCTGTGAGAGGAGGAGGGGAGTCGAGGATGAATCTGAGGCATGGCCTGAGTAGCAAGGTGGCCTCATGGCATTTATGGCAATGGGGTCCACCCTGGGGGATGAGGAATCACACCTTATCTAACTGAATCCTTCCAACAAATCAGGAGGCACCGACTCCCATCATCCTTATTTCACAGATGAGAAAGAAGACTGAAGTTCAGAGAGGTGAAGGGACTGGCTCAGGGGCTACCCCTATGGTTGGGGGAGCTAAGATTCCAGCCCAGCAGCGTGATCCAGAGCCCATCTGAGCTACCCCAGATCTTCCTGCTGTTAAACCTGTCCTGGGGCAGCTTTCGCCTGATGGGCTACCTGAGGAACCCACAGGAAATCAAGGGAGGTGCCTGCAGAGTTGCCGTGGGGTCACAGCCTGCCCTTTAGAAGGAGCTGTTTCTGGGCTGCTGTGACTTCCTGCCATTATTTCCTCTCTGTTCTCCCTCGGCAATGAATAAAGTACTTCTGAAAAAACATCAACCCAGTTGATACGGAAATGCTGGTCCCTACAATGGAATGCTCTGTGGTCATTAAAAAGATTAAAAAGGTCAATCTGTGTTTCCTGATCTGGAAAGATCTCCTGGACATATTGCTAGTGGGAAAAGAAAGCAGTAGAATAGCTTAACACAATCTCATCTTTCATAGAAAAAAATATAATCCTTACTGGATATGTAAGCTCCAACAAAAAAAAAAAAAAAAAGAAAGAAAGAAAGAAAAAATACAACCCGCATACCCCCAAAAAAGCCCTAGCCATGTGTCTCTGTAAATAAACTGAAGATGCAGGGAGAAAGATGGGGAGGTATGGGGAGAGGACAGACCAAAGTGTCAGTGGCAATTACAACTTGAAGGGGAAATTTAACATTTTACTTTATGTATTCCTATATTGCTTCCATTTTTATAATAACCATGTATTTTTGTGTGTGTGTGTGTGTGTTTGGTTTTGGTTTTGGTTTTTTTTGGTTTGTTTTTTTTTTTTTGAGACAGAGTCTTGCTCTGTAGCCCAGGCTGGAGTGCAGTGGTTCGATCTTGGCTCACTGCAACCTCCACCTCTTGGGTTCAGGTAATTCTCCTGCCTCAGCCTCCCAAGTAACTGGGATCGCAGGTGTGCACCACCACACTCGGCTAATTTTTGTATTTTTAGTAGAGATGGGGTTTCACCATGTTGGCCGGGCTGGTCTCGAACTCTTGATCTCAGGCGATCCACTCACCTTGGCCTTCCAAAGTGCTGGGATTACAGGTGTGAGTCACTGCACCTGGCAGCATGTATTACTTTTGAATAATAATTTTTAAAAGCCATAAAGTGCAACTTGGTAATATCAAACTTACAATGCATTACTTATTTTCCCTTCTTTATTGTGGAGAAATATACATAACAGAAAATTGACCATCTTAAGCTTCTTTTAAGTGTATAATTCAGTGGCACTAAGTACATTTGCACCATCATGCAACCATCACCACCATCTGTCTCTAGAATTTTTTCATCATCCCAAACTGAAACTCAGTATTACACATGCATTTTAACCTAGCATTTCCACTCCTAAGGATATACACTACAGATACACTTCCAAAAGGTTGCCAAGGGACCAACACAGCATTTTGTGTACAAACTAATAGCTGAAATGTAATTTAAGGGTTCATACATAGGCTGGGCACGATGGCTCACGCCTGTAATCCCAGCACTTTGGGAGGCTGGGGCAGGGGAATCACCTGAGGTCAGGAGTTTGAGACCAGCCTGGCCAACATGGTGAAACCACGTCTTTACTAAAAATACAAAAATTAGCTGGGTGTGATGGTGGGCACCTGTAATCCCAGCTACTTGGAAGGCTGAGGCAGGAGAATTCCTTGAACCCAGGTGGTAGAGGTTGTGGTGAACTAAGATCGTGCCACTGGATTCCAGCCTGGGTGACAGAGCAAGACTCAGTCTCAAAAAAAAAAAAAAAAAAAAAAGTTCATACACAGAGAACTGGCTAAATACAAGATGAAAAATTAATTGAGGAAGACTACCCAGATGTGAAAAAGAAGGTGCTGTTGGTAACATCTTTCTGGGGGGGCCTGGGGGAGGGGGACCCACAGAATTTAGCCTCCAGGGAAACTGTAAGCAAACACTCCTCGGGGAACATCGCCAAGGTATACGATCAGAAAAAAGGGCATATCAGTTATAGTATGTGCTCACTTTTGCAAACGTAAGCAAGCGTTTTATATACGTGTAAAATAAAACTAGAAGAATGCAGACTAGACCGCTAACAGTTATCTTTGGAGAAGAGAATTAGGAGTATTTTGCAAACTGCAAACTACAAGTCACACCCTGTTGGTGGTTATTTTAAGAATTAAACATAGGCTGGGCGTGGTGGCTCACATCTGTAATCCCAGAATTTTGGGAGGCTAAGGTGGGTGGATCACCTGAGGCCAGAAGTTTGAGACCATCTTGGCCTACATGGTGAAACCCCGTCTCTACAAAAAATACAAAAATTAGCCAGGCATGGTGGCGGGCACCTGTAATCCCAGCTACTCGGGAGGCTGAGGCACAAGAATGGCTTGAACCCAGGAAGCGGAGGTTGTAGTGAGATCACACCATTGCACTCCAGCCTGGGTGATAGAGTGAGACCCTGTCTCAAAAAAAAATAAAAATAAAAAATAAAAGAACTAAAATTGAACAGGACAAAATAGAAAACCCTGTTTTGTAAAACTTTTGTTGCAGTATATCCTATGTGTATATATGTGCTTCTTGGGTTGCAATATGAAATGTATTTTTTACCATAGGTCATAGGAAAGAAAAAAAAAGAAAAAACATTGGGTTGTTCATCTCAAGTGAGAGGGAGTTTCTTTGTACTATATATGCTTTTGTCCTGTCAAGGATTTTCCCTCAGGTTTTCTCAATCTTTAGATCCTTTTCAATTAAAAAACAATTTTTAAAATAAAATTTAAAAATCTAAAGATTAACAGAAAAGAAAATGTCAGTGTGTTTCAACTGGGGAACAAGGAGCCGGCGTTTTGTCCAGGTTTGAGTGGGAACATACAGTGAGAGCAGTGTCCCCACCACAGGGGGCAGAGTCAAGAGTCCCTAACACAGGCCGGGTGCAGTGCCTCACACCTGTCATCCCAGCACTTTGGGAGGCCGAGGCAGGTAGATGACCTGAGGTCAGGAGTTCGAAACCAGCCTGGCCAACATGGTGAAACCCTGTCTCTACTAAAAATACAAAAAACTAGCTGGGCTTGGTGGTGGGAGCCTGTAATCCCAGCTACTCAGGAGGCTGAGGCAGGAGAATCGCTTGAACCCGGGAGGCAAAGGTTGCAGTGAGCCAAGATCTACCACTGCACTCCAGCCTGGGCAACAAGAGCAAGACTGTCTCAAAGAAGAAAAAAAAAAAGTCCCTTCCACACAACCTCCAGGGGCTCTTCTCTGCTCTAGTGGTGGTAGGAACCCCTTGTTCATCAGTTAAGGAAGGTGGGTCAGGGGCCAGGAAGGAGAGAGGAAGGAGGAGCAAGGGAAGAGGCTGGAGGGTGGCAGGAAGGCTGGAGGGAGATAGAGAGCAACAGAGAGAAGGAGGGGTAGGGGGCTGGAGGGAGAGGGGAGAGGACAGCGGAGGGAGGCTGGAGGGGGCTAGAAGGAGATGGGGAGAGGGAAGGGAAGGGAGGCTGGAGGGAGATGGGGAGGAGGAAGGAGAAGGGGGCTGGAGGGAGATGGGGAGGAGGAGGGAGAGGGGGAGGAGGAGGGAGAGGGGGAGGAAGAGGGAGAGGGGGAGGAAGAGGCAGACAGGGACTGAGAGAGATGGGAGAGAGATGGGGAGGGGGAAAGGGGCTAGAGGGAGATGCGGGGAGAGGGGCTGGAGGGAGATAGGGAGGGGGAGGGGAGACGGACTGAGTGAGATGGGGAGGGAGATGGGGAAGCAGAGGGAAAAGTGGCTGACGGAGACAGGAAGAAGAGCCAGATGGGGATGGGAAGAGAGAGAGAAAAGGATGAGGAGAGGGTGAGGAGGAGGAGAGGGGCTGGGCTGGAGTTCTCAGGAGCAGGGTACCCACCTGAGTGGATGTGAGCGTGCAGTTTGAGGTAATGCTCCCGCCGGAAGAACTTCTTGCACACCTGGCACTTGAACCTGCCCCCACTACCGTGGGTGGGCAGATGACGCCGCAGGTAGCGTTCACAAGGAAACACCTGGCAGAGAAGAGGGGCCTTCAGGTCTGACTCACCGGGCCCCCCTCCCCTGGCCATCTTCTGAGCTCAAAGGTCCCTTGTTTCCAGCCCCCATAGAGACACCTTCCTTTCTGGCTACCAGTGGCCAGGACCCAAAATGTCAGACTCAGCCCTTAGAACTTCATGGCTCCCCACAAGCCCGGACAAAACATGCCTGCCCTGAGCTTTTGCCCAGATGTTCTTCCCACCCAGACGGCCTTTCTCTCTTTACTGACAAACTCTTACACATCCTTCAAGACCCAACTCAGGTGCCACTGCTTCTGTCAAGCCTTCCCTAGCTCCCTGGTGCTATGCCCGGCAAAGTCAATTCTGCCTTTGAACGTCCACCCACACTTTTAAGTCAGCATTTAACCCACTGAATGACAGCCCTTTGCTTACAGGAGCTCCAAGTGGGCAGAGAGGGGCTTTCATTCCCCAGTACAGAGTCTGGGTCAAATGACTGACAAGTAAAAGAATTAATGGAAAATGAGCAAATTACTAAAGAAATCAATGGAAAGGTAATTTTTAACTTTTATTTATTTTATTTTATTTTATTTTATTTTATTTTATTTTATTTGAGATGGAGTTTTGCTCTTGTTGCCCAGGCTGGAGTGCAATGGTGCGATCTCGGCTCACTGCAACCTCTACCTCCCAGGTTCAAGCGATTCTCCTGCCTCAGCCTCCCAAGTAGCTAGGATTACAGGAGCCAGCCACCACTCCCGGCTAATTTTTATTTTTGGTAGAGATGAAGTTTCTCCATGTTGGTTAGGCTAGTCTCGGACTCCTGACCTCAGGTGATCCACCCACCTCAGCCTCCCAAAGTGCTGGGATTACAGGCGCCCAACACACACCCAGCTAATTTTTGTACGAAAGGTAATTTTTTTAAAGCCAGAAAACACAGAAGTGAAAATCTCTTTCCAATCCAGGCAAAGGAAGGGCATGTATTCACACATTCTTTCATTTTGGTGGAGCATTGGTCAGGGGCACAGACCCAGCTGCCCCACTGCTTATTAGCCCCATCATTTCCTAGGTAGGTGGCCTTTCTGCCTTGGTTTCCCCTCCTGTAAAGGGAGATAGTAGTAGTACACCTATCTCCTAGTAAATTCCGGTGAAATGCTCAGAACAGCATCTGGCATGTGGTTCTTACTCAATTCATAGTATCCTTTACTTGGACCACAACTTCTAAAGCTTAAAATTAGGCTAGATAATTAGAAACATCTAGAATGAGGCCAAAGTGAAACCAGGGCTGTCCTGGAAAATCTGCCACATATGATTGTAAGAAAATGAGTAGAGTGGGGCTGGGTGCGGTGGCTCACGCCTGTAATCCCAGCACTTTGGGAGGCCGAGGCAGGCGGATCACGGGGTCAGGCGATCGAGACCATCCTGGCTAACACAGCGAAACCCCGTCTCTACTAAAAATACAAAAAATTAGCTGGGTGTGGTGGCAGGCGCCTGTAGTCCCAGCTACTCGGGGAGGCTGAGGCAGGAGAATGGCGTGAACCCGGGAGGCGGAGCTTGCAGTGAGCCGAGATCGCACCACTGCACTCCAGCCTGGGAGACAGAGCGAGACTCTGCCTCAAAAAAAAATGGAAAATGAGTAGAGTGAAGTAGCAAGTTAAATACACCAGGGAGACGTAATCAGCAAAATCCAAACTGCGGGGAACACCGCTGGACCAAATGGCCCAGTTTCTTTAACAAATAAATTCAGAGGAAAGAAAACAGGGAGCAGTGGTGGGGGGCAGGCGGGGCTGTAGATTAATAGAGACTTTTCTTGTATCAATCAATTGCAATCCATGGAACTGATTCAAATAAACTTTACAAAATGATGAGGCTTTGAGACAACTAGAAATTGGAGCACTTCCTGGATGTTTGATGTTATTAGGAACAGGCTTTAGTGAGGCTTCCAGAGTCACTGAAAAGAATCCAGGCTGGGCATGGTGGCTCATACCCGTAATCCCAGCACTCTGGGAGTCTGAGGTGGGAGGATCACTTGAGGCCAAGAGTTTGAGACCAGCCTGGGCAACATAGTGAGCCCCATCTCTACAAAAAATTTAGGCTGGCTGCAGTGGCTCATGCCTGTAATCCCAGCACTTTGGGAGGTCAAGGTGGACAGGTCCCTGAAGCCCAGGAGTTTGAGACCAGCCTGGGCAACATGGTGAAACCCCATCTCTACAAAAAATACAAAAATTAGCTGGGCATGGTGGCACATGCCTATAGTCCCAGCTACTCAGGAGGCTGAGCCCAGGAGGTTGAGACTGCGGTGAGCCATGATCAAACCACTGCACACTAGCCTGGTGACAGAGTAAGACTCTGTCTCAAAAAAAAAAAAAAAATTAAAAAGAAGAGCCAATTGTAATAAGGATAATCTTACATCAGGAAGCTGGGAGGCTGCTGCTCAGACACTAGGCCTGGGACCAGGACAGCCTGCCCTGCCTGGCTCCAGCAGCAGCCCCGACAGGGCCACATCTGGAATGTGATGGATGAGATGGCCAGACAGAGACACTGTGTCATCTGTGGAGCAGCCCCTGAGCCCTGCCTGCGCGTCCTGTGGTGAGAGAGGAGAAGGAAAGGGTGAGGTGTGCACCCCACCCCACCACCTCCTTGCCCCTATTATGGCGTGGGGCCCCAGAAAAGAGGACAGTGGCACCCACCTTCTGGCAGTGTGGGCAGGGGAAGTTGTGAGTGGCGGTCTGCAGGTGGTGCTCCAGGGCTTCGGGAGTGGAGTATTTGTTGACACATTTGACACACCTAAGTGGAAGGAGCAGGAGAGGTGAGGGAGGAAACACAGCAGGCATAGGAAGCAGCCCACGGCCACCCCAGGGCCAACGTCAGGAGGCAACATCCTCCAGTTAATTCATTCCAAATCCACCCACTCTTCTCAATTGCCACTGCCCGTCCTCATCTGAGCGCCGTCGCCTCTTGCTCGGACTTGTGCAGCAGCCTCCTCGCTGGCCACCCTCTCCCTGCCTTGCCTCCAGTAGTCCATTCTCCACAGGGCGGCCAGGGGCACCTTTAAAAATGAAACTCAGGCTGAGCACAGTGGCTCACACCTGCAACCCCAACGCTTCGGGAGGCCAAGGTGAGAGGATTGTTTGAGCCCAGGAGTTCAAGATCAGCCTGGGCAACATGGCAAGACCCCTATCCCTATAAAAATTTAAAAATTAGCTAGATGTGGTGGCTTCCCAGCTACTCAAGAGGCTAAGGCAGGAGGATCGCTTAAGCCCAGGGGTTTGAGGTTACAGTGAGCCATGATTATGCCACTACACTCCAGCCTGGGTAACAGAAAGAGAACCTGTCTCTATTTTAAAAAGAAAAAAAAAAAAAAAGGCCTGGTGTGGTGGCTCACACCTGTAATCCCAGCACTTTGGGAGGCCAAGGTGGGTGGATCACCTGAGGTCAGGAGTTCAAGAACAGACTGGCCAATGTGGTGAAACCCTATCTCTACTAAAAATACAAACATTAGCCAGGCATGGTGGCACCTGCCTGTAACCCCAGCTACTCAGGAGGCTGAGGCAGGAGAATCGCTTGAACCTGGGAGATGCAGGTTGCAGTGAGCCGAGATCACGCTACTTGCACTCCAGCCTGGGCGACAGAGTGAGACTCCATCTCAAAAAAAAAAAGAGATTGTCACAGAGTCTGACATAGTTTGTATCTATGTCCTCACCCAAATCTCATGTTGAACTATAATCCCCAGTGCTGGTAAGGGAGGAGACCACCCCTCATATCGTCTTATGCCCAATTTCTGCCTCCAAAGAAAGAAGAAGTAAAAACTAAAAGGCAGAAATGAAATCCACAGGCAGACAGCCCAGCACCACACCCTGGGCCTGGCAGTTAAAGATCGACCCCAACCCAATTGGTTCTGTTATCTATAGATTACAGACATTGGAGAGAAATGCACTGTGAAAATCCCTATCTTGTTTTGTTCCGATCTAATTCTAATTACCGGTGCATGCAGCCCCCAGTCACATACCCCCTGCTTGCTCAATCAATCACGACCCTCTCACAGGCACCCCCTTAGAGTTGTGAGCCCTTAAAAGGGACAGGAATTGCTCACTCAGGGGCTCGGCTCTTGAGACAGGAGTCTTGCCGATGCCCCTGGCAGAATAAACCCCTTCCTTCTTTAACTCAGTGTCTGAGGAGTTTTGTCTGCAGCTCGTCCTGCTACACTGGAGGTGAGGTCTGGTGGGAGGTGATTGGTTCATGGGGGTGGATTTCTCATGAATGGTTTAGGACCATCCCCTTGGTGCAGTCCTCAGGATAGTGAGTGAGTTTCGTGAGATCTAGCTGTTTACAAGTGTATGGAGCCTCCCTCTCCCTCTATCTGGCTCCTGCTCTGGCCATGTGACATGTCTACTCCCCCTTCTCCTCCTGTCATAAGCAAAAGCCTCCTGAGGCCTCCCCAGAGGCAGATCCGCTAGCTCAGACACTGTGCTTCCTGTACAGCCTGCTGAACCATGAGTCAAATAAGCCTCTTTTCTTAAAAACTACCCAGTCTTGGCCGGGCGCGATGGCTCACGCCTGTAATCCCAGCACTTTGGGAGGCCGAGGCGGGCGGATCATGAGGTCAGGAGATCGAGACCATCCTGGCTAACACAGTGAAACCCTGTCTCTACTAAAAACACAAAAAATTAGCTGGGCGTGGTGGCGGGCGCCTATTGTCCCAGCTACTCGGGAGGCTGAGGCAGGAGAATGGCATGAACCGGAGGGGCAGAGCTTGCAGTGAGCTGAGATTGCACCACTGCACTCCAGCCTGGGCAACACAGCGAGACTCCATCTTAAAAAAAAAAAAAACTACCCAGTCTCAGGTATTTCTTTATAGCAGCGCAAGAACGGCCTAACACACAGTCAAAAAACACAACTGTGCCAAACAGCTCATAAACATGTCCTCACAACAGTAGTCTGAGGCCACAAACCACTCTGAAGGGAGAAGAGACACCGCCATCTCCCCATCATGAAAACACGTGCCAGCTAAGGAAGAAAGGGGATTATCAGACAAAAAAAGAAAACATTTGCCAGCAAACTGGCCTATTTACAATGAGTTATCAGTGAGGAATGTCACAGGTAGGGGAAAAATTCAAACCAAAAACAAAAAGGCAGGCTGTGTAGAGTACTGCCTGTGGGAAACCCCGGGCAGGCTGCACCTGTGAGGGGCCCAGGGGAGCCCCACAGACCGCACTCTGAAACCACACACTAGCCAGGCGGGTGGCTCACACCTGTAATCCCAACACTTTAGGAGGCCAACGTGGGCAGATCACACAAGGTCAGGAGTTTGAGATCAACCTGGCCAACATGGAGAAACGCCATCTCTACTAAAAATACAAAAATTAGCCAGGCGTGGTGGCTCACACCTGTAATACCAGCTACTCGGGAGGCTAAGGCACAAGAATCACTTGAACCCAGGAAGGCAGAGGTTGTGGTGAGCCAAGATTACGCCACTGCACTTCAGCCTGGGTGACGGAGAGAGGCTTTGTCTCAAAAAAAAAAGAAAAAGAAAAAGAAAAGAAAAAGAAAGAAACCACATACTAAATGCCTCCAGGTAGCAAGAAAGGGAAGGTGGGGTGGGAATAGAGGTACCAGGAGGGCAGAGACTTAACTAGCTAGTGAGATGGGAAAGGACAGAATCTCACAGGCTTCAGGGGCTGGGTTTGGGGGAGACATAGGTTTGTGTGGGAGATAATTTACCAATAGCCAGGATAATTAAAATCTCCTGCCAGAAACAGCGCCTGAATTAAGTCATCCAAGGTAACATCACCAGTAATGGAGCAAATCAACATCACATGCCTCCTGATATGACACACAGAGGAGGACACAGAATTTGTTGTGACATTCCTGACAAAAGTGCGTACCCTGAATTTAATCATGGGGTAAAATCAGGCAAACCCGAACTGAGACATTCTACAGAATACCCTGTCTATACTCTTCAGAAATATCAAGGTCACGAAAGACAAAGACAGAAGGAGGAACTGTTCCAGCTTACAGGAAATGAGAGAGATGAGAGAGACATGATAATTGAATTCAACATGTGATTCTGGGCCAAAAGAAACCTTTTTTTAAATTCTTTTTCTCTAAAGCATGTTATTGGAACAACTGGAAAATTCCAAATAAGGCCTGTAATTAGATAATAGAATTGTACTGATATTAACTTCCTGATTTCTTTTTTTTTTTCTTTTGAGACAGAGTCTCACTCTGTCACCTAGGCTGGAGTGTAGTGGCCCGATCTCAGCTCACTGCAACTTCCATCTCCCAGGTTCAAGGGATTCTCCTGCCTCAGCCTCCCAAGTAACTGGGAATACAGGTGCCCGCCACCATACCCAGCTAATTTTTGTATTTTTAGTAGATACGGCATTTCGCCATGTTAGCCAGGCTGGTCTCGAACTCCTGACTTTAGGTGATCTGCCCACTTCAGCCTCCCAAAGTGTTGGGATTACAGGCATGAGCCACCGTGCCTGGCCTGATTTTTTTTTTTTTTTTTTTTTTTTTTTTTGAGATAGCATCTCACTCTGTCCCTCAGGCGGGAGTGCAATGGTGCGATCTCAGCTCACTGCAACATGTACCTCCTGGACTCAAGCAACTCTTCTGCCTCAGGCTCCTGAGCAGCTGAGATCACAGGCATATGCCACCATACCCAGCTCTTTTTTTTTTTTTTTTTTTTTCCATGTAGTCCAGGTTGGTCTCAAACTTCTGGGCTCGAGCAGTTTGTCAACCTCAGCCTTCTAAAGTGCTGGGATTACAGGCATGAGCCACCGCACGGAGCCCAACTTCTTGATTTTGGTAACTATAATATACTACGCTTATGGAAGAGGTTATCCTTGTTTTTAAGAAATACAGGTCAGGTGTGATGGCTCATGCCTGTAATCCCAGCACTTTAGGAAGGCCAGGCAGGAGAATTACTTGAGGCCAGGAGTTCAAGACCAGCCTGCGCAACATAGTAAGACTCTGTCTCTACAAACAAACAAACAAACAAACAAATTTAGCCAGGAGTGGTGGTGCCTGCCTATAGTCCTAGCTACTGGGAAGGCTGAGGCAAGGGGACCACACCTGTGAATAGCTGATGCACTCTAGCCGGGACAACACAGTGAGACTCTGTCTCTAAAGAAATAAAAATTGGCCAGGTGTGTGGCTCATGCCTATAATCCCAGACCTTTGGGAGAACAAGGCAGGTGGATCGCTTGAGCCCAGGAGTTCCAGACCAGTCTGGTCAATATAGTGAAACCCCCTCTTTATAAAAAATAAAAAATTGGCCGGGCGCGGTGGCTCAAGCCTGTAATCCCAGCACTTTGGGAGGCCGAGACGGGCGGATCACGAGGTCAGGAGATCGAGACCATTCTGTCTAACCCGGTGAAACCCCGTCTCTACTAAAAAAACCCAAAAAATTAGCCGGGCAAGGTGGCGGGCGCCTGCAGTCCCAGCTACTCGGGAGGCTGAGGCAGGAGAATGGCGTGAACCCAGGAGGCGGAGCTTGCAGTGAGCTGAGATCCGGCCACTGCACTCCAGGCTGGGTGACAGAGCGAGACTCCATCTCAAAAAAAATAAAAAAATAAAAAATAAAATAAAATAAAAATAAAAAATGAGCCAGGCCTGGTGGCACGGCACCTGTGGTCTCAGCTACTCGGGAGGCTGAGGTGGGGGATTGCTTGAGCCCAGGAGGCAAAGGCTGCAGTGAGCTATGATCACGCCACTGCACTCTAGCCTGGGTGACAGAGTGAGACACTATCTCAAAAAAAAAACAAAAAACAAAGGCCAGGTACAGTGGCTCATGTCTGTAATCCTAGCACTTTGGGAGGTCAAGGCAGAAGGATGGATCATTTGAGCCCAGGAGTTCGAGACAAGCCTTGGCAACATGGCAAAACCCCGTTTCTACAAAAAAATTTTTAAAAAAAATTAGATGGGCATGGTGATGTACATTTGTAGTCCCAGCTACTTAGGAGGCTGAGGTGGGAGAATCACCTGAACCTGGGGAGGTCAAGGGTCAAGGCTGCAGTGAGCCATGATCATGCCACTGCATTTCAGTCTTGGTGACAGAGTGAGACCTTGTCTCTAAACAAAAAATTAATTATATTAAAATTAAAATAAATACGTAAGTTATGAAACAAAGGACAGCTTTAAAACACATATTGAAGGCCAGGCATGGTGGCTCGTGCCTGTAATCTTAGTACTTTGGGAGACTGAGGAGAGTGGATTGCTTGAGCCTCGGAGTTCTATGCCAGCCTGGGCAATATAGCAAGACCTTGTCGCTACAAAAAAATACCAAAATTAGCTGGCAGTGGTGGCACACACCTGTAGTCCCAGCTACTCAGGAGGCTGAGGGGGACGGATTGTTTGAGCCAGGGAGGTCAAGCCTACAGTGAACCATGATTGTGCTACTGTACTCCAGCCTGGGTGAGACAGCAAGATCCTGTCTCAAAAATCAATCAATCCATAATCAAATTATGACAAAATAAAACGTTTAAAAAGAACATTTTTTGAACATGATTGTCTGTGATATGGGGAAGTGGGTCACAGTGGATGGAGAATTCCTATTCACTCTATGCCCTATGATAGTTTTAAAATATTGCACTGTATACACATAATTAGTTTTTGAAGTAGATAATTAATCTTAAAAAAAAAAAAAAAAAAAAAAAAAAAGGCCAGGCGCAGTGGCTCACGCCTGTAATCCTAGCACTTTGGGACACCAAGGCGGGTGGATCACAAGGTCAGGAGATTGAGACCATCCTGGCTAACACGGTGAAACCCTGTCTCTACTAAAAATACAAAAAATTAGCTGGGCGTGGTGGCAGGCACTTGTAGTCCCAGCTATTAGAAAGGCTGAGGGAGGACAATCGCTTGAACCTGGGAGGTGGAGGATGCAGTGAGCCAAGATCGCGCCACTGTACTCCAGCCTGGGCAATAGACGGAGACTCCGTCTCAAAAAAAAAAAAAAAAAAAAAAAAAAACCCAAAACAAAACAAAAAAACTTTTGAACTCTGACCTGCAAAATCACTTCTAGGAACTGACAAAAGAGCAAAGATGTACTTCCGAAGTTGTTCCCTGTATCTTTATTATACTAATGACAAACTGAATATAACCTCACTAACCAACAACGGGAGATGACGTAAGTAAATCACAGAACATCCATGCACAACAGAATACTAAGTAACTGTTTAAAGAATGTGGCAGGTCTATTGTTGCTGAAATGCAAAAACGGTCCATATTACTGGTGTTTTTGTTTTTTCCCTGACACAGGGTCTCACTAGTGCAGTGGCATGATCATGGCTCACTGCAGCCTTGAACTCCTGGGCTCAAGCAATCCAGTTCAGCCTCCCAAGTAACTGGGACTACAGGCACATGCCACCATGCCTGGCTAATTTTTGTATTTTTTATACAGGCAAGGTTTCACCATGTTGCTCAGGCTGGTTTTGAACTCCTGGCTTCAAGTGATCTGCCTGCCTTGGCCTCCCACAATGCTAGGATTACAGGCATAAGCCACCATGCCCAGCTATAATTACTGTTTTAAGTGAAAAAGTTTTAAGTGATAAAACTACATGTACAGTGATCCCATTAAATCAGTCTGTTTGTTGGACATCACGCTACAGGAAGACAGTGTGATGAATTTTCACCAAATTCAGTGACCGTATTTGGAATCATCTGACTCAAATATAGTCTGTGAAACTTATACCCATATCCATATCTGTAAACATATTTATTACACACATATACCAAAGGATAGCTACCAAGAGGTTAATGGTGCAGTGGCAATCCCTGGGTGACAGTTTTGTTTTTTTGTTTTTGCATGGGTTTTTACAAAATTCTTTTCTCTGCATTGAACATTTGCACTGAACATTGACTTTTGCAATTGGGGGAAAAATCAATAAATCTTATTTTTCTTTTTTTTCTTTTTTGAGACGGAATCTCTCTCTTTGTCGCCCAGGCTGGAGTGCAATGGCACGATCTTGGCTCACTGCAACCTCCACCTCCCAGGTTCAAGCGATTCTCCTGCCTCAGCCTATGGAGTAGCTGGGACTACAGGAGTGTGTCACCACATTCGGCTAATTTTTGTTTTTTTTTTTTTTTTTTTTTTTTTAGTAGAGACAGGGTTTCACCATGTTGGCCAGGCTGGTCTCGAACTCCTGACCTCAAGTGATCCGCCCTCCTTGGCCTCCCAAAATGCTGGGATTACAAGAGTGAGCCACCACACCCGGCCAAATCTTATTTTTTAAAAGAAAATATTAAACATATAGTAAACATATAGTGACATGACTAAAATTCATTTGAGAGATTTGGGGAAAGTAGACATAGGCAGGCCAAGGCAATGTGGCTGACAGGGAACAGAAACCAGAATGACAGGGCTTGGACCTCTAAAAATATGATGAAGCCCCCACAGCCACTCAAATGTCATTATGAGATAGAATCAACTCTCATGGTGTATAAGCCACTGTTATTTTAGGTCTCTACTGCACGCAGCCAAACCTCTACTTAAATAACACGAATAATAATAATTGCAGCAATAACATTTATTGAGTACCTACTATGTTCCAGGTACCATATCTAAGAGCCTCAGCCTTGTCTTACTTGATCCTTATAAATAACCCAATAGGGCAGGCACTACTGTGATCCCCATTTCACTGAGGAGAAAACCGAGGCTCAGAGTGGCTGAATACTTTGCCCAAGGTCATCCACTGGATTTGCAGTCAAGACAGGATTTAAGCACAGGCCAATGGCTCCAGAACCCTTACCATTACCCATGACACCATTTCACCTTCAGGCCATTCAGATGGGGGCCTGGCTCATTGGGCCTTACTTTTGGGACAGGACAACAGCTCCAATGTCTACAAAGGGCCACTGGCACCATGACCCTACAAGGGGACTGCACAGGGTCATCAGCACTGGGCTTAACCTTCAACCTGCAAACTCCAAGACCAGGGCTGTGAGGCTTCCAAGATCTCACACTAGGGTTCGAATCTAAACTCTGCTGATGTTGTTACTCTGGTGGGCAGGCCACTTCTCTTTGAACCTCAATGTCTTCATCTTCAAAATGGGGAGAATACCACCTTCCTCCCAGGACTGCAGGGATTCATGTCACTAAGGGCAAAGCTTGGCACAGAGCAGGTGCTTCCTTCCCTTTACTTGGCATCTCACTCCAGAGTCACACAGCCACAGGAACTCACAGATAACCCACAAATCGGAAGGGCAAGAGCCAAAGAAAATTTCTCGAGTGCAAATGGGAATAAGTCATCACTGCCAGAAATCTCTGCCCCTTGGCTGGCCAAAGCTTTGCCCGGCTTCCCTGCCTCTCTTGCCCCATTTCCCAGAGTCTTGGAGGCAAGTTACCCTACACTGCATTTCTTGAGTTCTAG
The DNA here is from genome assembly GCF_047675955.1 of Chlorocebus sabaeus. Lineage (NCBI taxonomy): Eukaryota > Metazoa > Chordata > Mammalia > Primates > Cercopithecidae > Chlorocebus > Chlorocebus sabaeus. Next base: position 39,715,683 of record NC_132905.1, on the reverse strand, counting down.
CTCCTCTGCCAACTTCTCAAAGCTCTTGTGATTTCTACATGGCCCTTCATGCCTTGGCCCCACTTTTTCCCACAGGCCCCATCTAAACATCTCCCTCCCACTTCCACTCTACGTAACAGTCACAGTCATTCTATTTTTTTTTTTTTTTTTTTTTTTTTGAGACGGAGTCTCGCTTTGTTGCCCAGGCTGGAGTGCAGTGGCCGGATCTCAGCTCACTGCAAGCTCCGCCTCCCGGGTTTACGCCATTCTCCTGCCTCAGCCTCCCGAGTAGCTGGGACTACAGGCGCCCGCCACCACACCTGGCTAATTTTTTGTATTTTTTAGTAGAGACAGGGTTTCACCGTGTTAGCCAGGATGGTCTCGATCTCCTGACCTCCTGATCCATCCGCCTCGGCCTCCCAAAGTGCTGGGATTACAGGCGTGAGCCACTGCGCCGGCCTAACAGTCATTCTATTAATAAACCACTTGCTATTGTATTTTAAACTTGTGGTTCCTCCTGCTAAGAACACACTCCACCCCATCCATTGTCTACCTGGCAAACTCCTATTCATCCTTCAAAACCCAGTTCAGATGTCACTGCTCCTGGGACAGCTTCTCTAGCCTGCCTCCCCTTGTGGTACCTCTATACCTTATAAACATATATGACAGCATTTTATCAAGTGACAGGGTGCTTTTGTTTACACACCTGTCACCCTGAGCAGCCCATGCATTTTAAGCTCAAGGTATTTACTTATCTCTGAACCCAGAAGCTTCACCCAGGAGTTACAGGGGCCTCATTAACAGAATCACCAAATCTCTGCAGGTACAAGTTTGTACAGAGAAGCAAAAACCATTGTAACAGGAAAATATTTGGTAATGAACTGGAAGGAGGCCCCAGACAAACACCACTCCTGGCCCTTTGCTACTATCTACCCCCATGAGCTTTGTGAGGCAGCTGCTCCCAGATGATGCAGGCACATGCACAGCAAAATGACTGCAGATGGGGGATTTCACGACATCATCAAAGTGATGTTGCACATCTGCAAAGAACACCATCAACAAAGGAAGATCCGGCAAACAGACCAGAAAACAACTGAGGCAGAGAAACTCAACAAGGATGATCAGAGGTCAGTAGCTCCAAAGACTACAGGTGCGTGCCACCACACCTGGCTAATTTTTCTATTTTTGTTGAGACAAGGTCTTGCTATGTTGCCCAGGCTGGTTTCAAACTCCTGGGCTCAAGCCATGCTCCTACCTCAGCCTCCCCGAGTCCTAGGATTACAGGCGTGAGCCACTGTACCCGGCTTTAACGTGAAGATCTAAGGATAAAAAGCACGTTGCAAAACTGAGGGAGCTTTTCATCATTTCTGCCAAAGGAACCCTCTTCACGACCACAATGGAAGACTGAAGTGATATAAATGATTATCAGAATAAATTACCCCAAATAAAATCCATACTTGATCCATTACTTGTTCATTCTAAGAATCAGCACATAGGCTGGGCACAGTGGCTCACGTCTGTAAACTTAGCATTTTGGGAGGCTAAGGTGGGAGGATCACTTGAATCCAGGAATTTAAGACCAGCCTGAGCAACATGGCGAAACCCCATCTCTACAAAAAATACAAAAATTAGCTGTGTGGTGGTGCATGCCTGTTAGTCCCAGCTACTCAGGTGGCTGAGGTGGGAGGATCACCTGAGCCTGGGGAGGCTGCAGAGAGCTGTGATGGTGCCACTGGACTCCAACCTGGACAACAGAGCAAAATCCTGTCTCAAAGAAAAAAATCAAATAAAAATAGGAATCAGCATATAGCTTCAACTTTAACCTAGGTCTTACAGATTATAAAACAAATGAATATTATTTTTATGATTTTTGCTTTTAAACATGTTACTGTTCATTTTAAAATGTATTTTATTTTGTAGAGATGGGGTCTCATTATGTTGCCAGGCTGGTCTCGAACTCCTGGCCTCCTCCTGCCTTGGCCTCCCAAAGTACTGGGGTTACAGATGTGGGCCACCACACCCTGCTCATTCTTTTTTCACTGTGAGAACTGGCGTACCACTTCGATTGTAAGCTAAATTTTGTAGATTATGAGACAAAATAATATTGTCATAATTGTTTAGTTTGGAATAAAATGCTCAAACCTTTTTCCACTATGAACAAGGAAATATAGGTTCCTCTTTTTAAGGATTTTTTTTTGGGAAAAATGTCTGCCAAGACATAAGAATGATATAAGGAGAGCCAGCATCCTTTCTTCCACCAGTGCCAAAGCCCAGAACCCACTCTGCCAGGCTGGACCCCAGCCAGGAGCCTCGGTTTCTCCTTTCAAGTATCTCACTGGTCCTGAGCAGTCAGAACCACCAAGGCCACAGGCCCTGTGCTCCCTGCCCACCCACCCGTCCACCCAGGGAGAGGGAAGCGGGAGGGCACATACTTGTAGACGGCGCTGTCCTTCTTGGGGCTGTGCTGTGGCAGGAGGCTGTGGGAGTACTGGTGCACGCCCAGGTCATACAGCGAGGGGAAGTCCTTGCCACAGAGGTGGCAGCGGTAGCTCAGCTCCTCCTGGTGGCTCTTGATGTGCTCCAGAAATGTGTCGAGCTTTGGGAACGTCTGGGCACAGCTTTTGACCACACACTTGTACACCTTGAGGGAAGATGCTGGGCAGGTGACAGGAGGCAGGAGAGCTTCCTCCACTGCAGCCCCTGGCCTGTGGCATTGGCCCTGGACTGCTGGTAGATGACTTGACCACTGCTCCCTCGGCTCCCCTGCTGATACTGGATCCCAGGGTTTTTATTCATTCATTCATTCATTCATTCATTCATTTTTGAGACACAGTCTCACCCTGTCACCCAGGCTGGAGTGCAATGGCACAATCTTGGCTCACTGCAACCTCCACTTCCCAGGTTCAAGCAATTCTCCTGCCTCAGCCTCCCCAGTAGCTGGGATTATAGGCACGCACCACCATGCCCAGCTAATTTTTGTATTTGTAGTAGAGACAGGGTTTCACCATGTTGGCCAGGCTGGTCTCGAACTCCTGACCTCAAGTGATCCACCCGCCTTGGCCTCCCAAAGTGGTGGGATTACAGGTGTGAGCCACTGGGCCCAGCCCCTGGTTTTACTTTGATTAGAGGGTTCCCTCCTCTCAGCCAGTCATGATGGCCCTACTACCCTTCCCTCAGGTTCTGTGTGGCATGGGTATATTTAGAAAAATTATTCAAGACCTGGATATACAGTGAAAAGATGATAGTGTACCCTTTCAAAGTCATACTGGAATAGCGGCTCTCAAACTGATGCGGGCCTCAGAATTACAGGTTGCTGAAGGCTGCACTCCCGCTGCCCCCGCCATTCCGCCCACCCCACCACCACCCCCGCCACCCTGAGAAATCTGACTCAGCGGGACTGAATACGTGCATCACTAACGAGGAATCCTCAGGGGATGCTGGCGCTGCCGCCGGGAAGCTTACTTTGAGAACTGCTGTCTAAGGAGCCCATCTATAGCCTGCCCACAGTCATCTCACTCTACGGGATGTGGCTACTTCTGACTACTTCGCATTGATTAGGACTCTACAGTTAAATGTTAATTTGTTAATTTGTAAAAAACTGATCCAATGTCATTGATTTGTGTCAGGTAAAGAAGATAACCCCAAAGGTCACAGGTTTTGTTGTCTTGCAGGACATTAACCAGATTTGTATGTAATTTGGCAATCGACTTCAGTATCTCTTTTTTTCATTGACAGTTATTAGGCATAGCTATCCGTGTCTCACGGCCTCTGTTGAACAGGCTTTGTCTTCCTTCAGGTTCCCTCGCTAATGAGTTAAGTAAAATTCTGACTCACTTTTGGGTCTCATTTGTATGAGAAGTATGTTTTTAACAACTTGAAAATTATACTTTGGGCCGGGAGCGGTGGCTCAAGCCTGTAATCCCAGCACTTTGGGAGGCCGAGACGGGCGGATCACGAGGTCAGGAGATTGAGACCATCCTGGCTAACACGGCGAAACCCCGTCTCTACTAAAATACAAAAAAAATTAGCCGGGCGAGGTGGCGGGCGCCTGTAGTCCCAGCTACTCGGGAGGCTGAGGCAGGAGAATGGCATGAACCCGTGAGGCAGGGCTTGCAGTGAGCTGAGATCCGGCCACTGCACTCCAGCCTGGGCAACAGAACGAGACTCCGTCTCAAAAAAAAAAAAAAAAGAAAAGAAAATTATACTTTGATAAATAGTACATAAGTCCTGGTTGCCTACACAATATCATGCACTCCTTCTACCTAACAAAGTGAACCCTGATTTGCTCAGAATAGCAACATACCTAGTTAAAACACTCAATCCAGGCCGGGCGTGGTGGCTCATGCCTGTAATCCTAACACATTGGGAGGCCAAGGCAGGCAGATCAATTGAGCCCAGGAGTTCGAGACCAGCCTGGCCAACATGGTGAAACCCCATCTCTACTGAAAGCACAAAAATTAGCCAGGTGTAGTGGTGCATGCATGTAATCCCAGCTACTCGAGAGGCTGAGGCAGGAGAATCCCCTGAACCCAGGAGGCGGCGACTGCAGTGAGCTGAGATCAAGCCACTGCACTCCAGCCTGGGTGACAGAGTGAGAGTCTGTCTAAAAAAAACAAAAACACGGGCTGGGCGCAGTGGCTCATACCTGTAATCGCAACACACTATGAAGCCGAGGCAGGTGGATCACTTGAGGTAAGGAGTTCGGGACCAGCCTGGCCAACATGGTGAAACCCCATCTCTACTAAAAATACAAAAATTAGCTGGGTGTGGTGGGGAGGCACCTGTAATCCCAGCTACTTGGGAAGCTGAGGCAGGAGAATCGCTTGAATGCAGGAGGTGGAGGTTGCAGTGAGCCGAGATCGTGCCATTGCACTACAGCCTGGGTGACCAGAGTGAGACTCCGTCTCAGAAAAAAGAAAAAAAAAAAAAAAACACTTGATTCTGGTTCCCTTGCATCTAGTGTCAGCCATGTGACTCCTTTCTAACCAATGATATACAATCAGTAGTCTTTGAGGACAGCATCACCTCCAGAACACAAAGGCAAAAGCTTCCCAGGAGAAATCCCCTCTGCTTTCTGTGTTTGTCTTGACTGGAATACACATGTGATGGATGGAGACATAGCAGCCATCCTGCAACCTTGGGGATGAAGTCCATAAGCTAAGAATGGCAGATCAGACAGCTAGAAGCCTGAGTCTACGGTGACATATCTGACCTGCTCTATATAAGCCCAACACTGCCTACTTAGGGACTTCTTCTTTGAATTTATTTGATGTGAGAGAAGTAAAACCCTATGAAGTCAGTTTTCTATCATTTGTAGCATAATAATGCATTCTTAAATGATAGAGCACATGTACTGGGTTTGACCAAAAAGAGATCTACAAAGTGCTTCTAGGAAAAGCTTTCTTGCTGCTATAAAAGATACAGAAGAGATAACCCCTTTTGGTTTATAGATAACAGTAGGTCTGGATTGGTGCCCAGAAAGAGTGACCACCGGCCAGATGCAGCAGCTCATGCCTATAATCCTAGCACTTTGGGAGGCCAAGCAGGCAGATCACTTGAGGTCAGGAGTTCAAGACCAGCCTGGCCAACACGGAGGTGGAGGTTGCAGTGAGCTGAGATCACACCACCGCACTACAGACTGGGCGGAAGAGTAAAACCGTCTCAAAAAAAAAAAAGTGATCACCATCCCAGGACAGGAGGACAAGGTGAGCCATCAGGAGAGGTCAAGGCCATACCCTGAGATGGCAGAGACCAGAGCTGGAAAGATACAGGGTCCTTACGCTGGGTGGAGTCAGCTGTCTCAGTTCTGGAGGTGAGTCAAAGTTTTCTGTGATTTGCCCCAAGGGTAACCTTACTTAACTCCATCAATCCCCTGCTCGGAATCTAACTGGGGGGAATAGAGCCGTGGAAGGTCTGACTCACTGGTTCCTACCCCTTCCTAGGCAGCATTCAAGACCCTAGCACCAGTGAAAGGTCAGGACTGGTGTGCTGTGGGCCCCTGCTGCCACCACCCACCTACCTGCTCGTTCTTATGCTGGGTCATGTGAGACTTGAGCTGGAAGTAGGTGCTGAATTTGCTGGGGCAGAATTGGCACAGGTAGGAGCTGTCGATGAGGACCACCTGCTTGGGCTCCAGCTTGTCCCCCTCTTCCTCACCGGCAATGGGCAAGGCCTGGGGCTGTGGTGCACCCGGCAGGGGCTGGCCCAACCCTATGGAGAAAGCCAGGGAAGTCAGGACAAGGAGCCAGCCCATTCAGGAAGGACGCACAGAACCCCTACCCTGTGCTCCTCTGTGTTCACCCAGCACCTGCTACCCGCTTTGGGTCGGACTCTGTGCTTAAGGTGCTGCACTCACACTCAGCCGGTGTGCACTGATACGGCCAACCCCAGGCTCAAATACAGAAATGCTTCCTTTCTGAATGAGAAACAGCTGCTGCCTCAGGCCTCCCCTCTCTGGCCTTCCCCTCAGACATTGCAGATCTCTCCACGGTTGTTAAAAATTCTGAACACCATCCTAGTTGTAGTCATAATGCCTCCCCAGTCCCTTCTAATTGTAATCATCTGTCCGGGTGCGATGGCTCACATGTGTAATCCCAGCACTTTGGGAGGTCAAGGCGGATAGATCACTTGAGGTCAGAAGTTCGAGATCAGCCTGCCCAACATGGTGAAAGCCCGTCTCTATGAACAATACAAAAATTAGCCAGGCGTGGTGGAGGGTGCCTGTAATCCCAGCTACATGGGAGGCTGAGGCAGGAGAATTGCTCAAACCTGGGAGGCAGAGGTTGCAGTGAGCAGAGATTGTGCCACTGCACTCCAGCCTGGGTGACAGAGTGTGATTCTGTCTCAAAAAATAATAATAATTGTAATCATCAGCTGGGTGCAGTGGCTCACGCCTGTAATCCCAACACTTTGGGAGGCCAAGGCGGGTGGATCACCTGAGTTCAGGAGTTTGAGACCAACCTGGCCAACATGGTGAAATCCCATCTCTACTAAAAATACAAAAAAAATAGCTGGGCGTGGTGGCGCACACCTGTAATCCCAGCTACTTATGAGGCTGAGGCAGGAGAATTGCTTGAACCCGGGAGGCAGAGGTTGTAGTGAACCAAGATTGCGCCATTGCACTCCAGCCTCAGCGATAAGAATAGACTCCATTTCAAACAAACAAACAAAAAAAATTGTAATCATCTGTTTCATCATCCTTCCCTCACTACACTGTTCCTCACTTCCCTTGATATCAGGGACCTCTGGCCTCATCCCTGCAGGTCCGGTGGCCGGGCACATAGTAGGCCTCTATAAAAGTTTGCTAAATAGTTAAACCTTTGATGCTAGGCACTAAAGGAGCTTCAAAAGAAATGGAAGAAATGATTTATTCTGTAGGGCCGTGTGGTGGCTCATTCCTATAATCCCAGCACTTTAAGAGGCCAAGGAAGGAGGATCCCTTGAACCCAGGAGTTCAAGACCAGCCTAGGCAACATAATGAGACCCAATCTCTACAAAAAATAAACAAAATTAGCTGGGCATGGTTGCATGTGCCGGTGGTCCCACCTACCCAGGAAGCTCAGGTGGGAGGATCACTTGAGCCCAGGAGGTTGAGGTTGCAGGGAGCCACCACCATGCCACTGGTCTCCAGCCTGGGTGACAGAACAAGATCTTGTCTCGAAAGAACATTTTTTTAAAGAAAAAAAAAAAAAGGAGTTCACAAGAACTCAGAGGGCACACAGTAGGGCTAGTTCCAACAGGAAGCCTGAAAGAAGGTCAGATAAAAGTGGCTACACATTGTTTTCCCAGCAAAACACTCCCTTCATTACCTAGCACGTGGCTGGCATTGCTCACCCTTGGGGCTACATGGGAATGGCTTAGACTCTGGCCTTACACTGTCCAATAAAGTGGTCCTGAGCCACACGTGGCTACTGAGAACTTGAAATGTGGCGCCAGGCATGATGGTTCACACTTATAATTCCGGCACTTTGGGAGGCTGAGGTGAGAGGATCACTTGAGCCCAGGAGTTTGAGACCAGGCTGGGCAACAAAGCAAGACCCTGTCTCTACAAAAAAAAAATTTTTTTAACAATTAGCCAGGCACAGTGGTGCACCCCTGTCCCAGCTACTTAGGAGGCTGAGGAGAGAGGATCACTTGAGTTCAGGAGTTCGAGGCTACAATGAGTTATGATTGCACCACTGCACTCCAGTCTGGGGTGACAGAATGAGACCCTAACTGGAAAAAAAAAAACAAAACAGAAAGAAATGTATCCAGTCCATATCCAAATGTGCTATACATGTATTTACCTGCTGGATTTCAAAAATTTAGTAAAAAAAAAAGAATATAAAGTATATTTAATCTTTATATTATATGTTAAAATAATAATGTTAATATATTAGGTTAAATACCAGGAGATGGAGGTTGCATTGAGCTGAGATCATGCCACTGCACTCCAGCCTGGGCAACAGAGCAAGAATCCATCTCAAAAATATATATATATACACACACACACACACACACACACACACATATTTAAATATATATATATGGTTATATATATAATATATATGGTTAAATATATATGGTTAAATAAGATATATAATTAAAATTAATTTGATCTTTTAAAAAATTGTTTTTAATGTAGCTACTAGAAAATTTTATTTCATTTATTTAAGATTATTTTTGCCACTAAAGATAGAACTTATAGATTTTTTTTTAAATAGAGATGGGGTTTTACCATATTGCCCAGGCTGATCTTGAACTCCTGAGCTCAAGAGATCCTCTCACTTCAACCTCCCAAACTGCTGGGATTACAGGCGTGAGCCACCATGCCCAGCTGAACATTTTAAATTACGTATGTTGTTCATATTCTATTTCTGTTGGGCAGCAATGCTCTAAACCTAGTCAAGTTCTCAGTCTTCATGCAAGAAAGAAACTCAACCAATATCAGGGGTAGGAACATTAGCTCAGGGACAAATGATGAGAATCTCACATGTATAAAGAGCTTTGGAGACCAACTAACCATGGAGGTCAAATAGCTTTCAACTTCTGATCAACTATACTGACTGCCTGGAGCAACACATAGAAAACAAATTCCGAGCAGGGATGGTGAGGGAAGGCAAGGGTTGAAAAACTACCTGTTGGCCAGGAATGTGGCTCATGTCTGTAATCCCAGCACTTTGGGAGGCCAAGGTGGGAGGATCACTTGAGGTCAGGAGTTCGAGACCAGTCTGGCCAACATGGTGAAGCCCTGTCTCTACTAAAAATACAAAATTAGCCAGGTGTGGTAACGGATGCCTGTAATCCCAGCTACTCGTGAGGCTAAGGCAGGAGGATCACTTGAGCCTGGCAGGCAGAGGTTGCAGTGAGCTGAGATAGCACCACTACACTCCAGCTTAGATGGCAGAGTGAGACGCTGTCTCAAAAAAAGAAAAAAGAAAAACTACCTGTTGGTACAATGTCTAGTATTTGGGTGATGGGTACACTAGAAGCCCAGCCACCACCATTACACATCTAATACCCATGTAACAAACAAGCACATGTACCCCCTAAATCTAAAATTTTTAAAATAAACATAACTAAAAATAGAAAAGGTAATGCAGTGTGCTATGATTTTACAAGGGCAACAATGCCACTAGATGACAGACATTTCCAGCCCCATTATTATAATCTTATGGGACCACTGTCACATATGCCATCTGTTACTCATGGAAACATCCTTACATAGCATGTGACTGTATTACTATGGTGGTTGTCAAATCGTTATTTTCTAATTTAATCACTATTTCTACTTTTATCAGTTCACATTTCACTATAAGAAAGGGCTTTCTTTAAATGTGGCACATACATACCACGGAATACTATGAAGCCATAAAAAAAAATGAGTTCATGTCTTTTGCAGGGACATGGATGAAGCTGGAAACCATCATTCTCAGCAAGTTAACACAGGAACAGAAAACCAAACACCATATGTGCTCACTCACAGGTGGGAGTTGAACGATGAGAACATATGGACACAGGGAGGGGAACATCACACACTGGGGCCTGTCGGGGGGTGTGGGACAAGGTGAGGGAGAGCATTAGGACAAATACCTAACGCATGCAGGGCCTAAAACCCAGATGACGGGTTGATAGGTGCAGCAACCACCATGGCACACGTATACATATGTAACCAACCTGCACGTTCTGCACATGTATCTCAGAACTTGAAGCACAAGTTAAAAAAAAAGGCCTTTCTTTTATCCCCTATTTATTTATTCATTCATTTTAACAGTATGGGCTCATAAATTTTTATTTTATAGTAGTCTCCCCTTATTTGCAGTTTTGCTTTCCATGATTTCAATTACCCTAAGTCAACCATGGTCTGAAAATATTAAATGGAAAATTCCAGAAATAAACAATTCATAAGTTAAAAAAAAAAAAAAAAGATTCTGAGGGGAGATCCAGGCTCAACAAAAAATGGGTAGGTGATTGAATAGTGATATCTGCCATGGGTACAGTATTAGAGTAATGCCACACATGTTGTATGTTTGTCATCCTTCCTTTCATCTTATGCCACATTTTATAGATAAAAGTAGATTGAAGCCTAGAGAGGTCATGGGGGTTTCCCAAGGTCACACAGCTTGCAAAAAAATCTGTGAAGCAGCAGAAGAGAGGTGTGGGGAGCATGGCGTTCCCTACTTCCACCCACCTGTGTTTTCCTCGTCCTCCTGCCTGCTGGGGTTCAGGGCCATGACCTGTACGGTCACAGAGTTTCGAGACACGGTGCCACCACTGTGTCCCGGAGGCCACACCTTGTGGGTCTGCATGTGTTTCTTAACATTAGACTTCTGGGCAAAGGCACGGCCACACGCAATGCACTGGAAGGGCTTCTCACCGGTGTGGCTGTGGAAGACAAGCTTGTCAGTGCCCTCCTGCAGGAATGGGGACGAGGCCTCAGCCCAGGAGCTCACAGCCACCAGGAAGGCCCAGAAAGAATATCCAGATGCTGCTGGCCACCATTCTGACACCACAGGGACAAGCCCCCTCACTGAGGCAGGCAGACCAGAAATGGAAAGACCCTGGGTTCTGGGTCACATTACTGAGCTGCTCATCAACAAACCCTGGAGCCGCCCTCTTCTGGCCATCTCATACTGTGAGAGAACATTTCCTAATTGTTCAGGCCCATTTAAATGAGGACTCCTGGCCTGGCACAGTAGTTCACACCTGTAATCCCAGCACTTTGGGAGGCTGAGGCAGGTGGATCACTTGAGGTCAGGAGTTTGAGACCAGCCTGGGCAACATGATGAAACCCTGTTTCTACAAAAAATACAAAAATTAGCTAGGTGTGGTGGTGCGAGCCTGTGGTCTCAGCTACTCAGAAGGCTGAGGTAGGAGGATAGCTTGAGCCTGGGAGGTTGAGGCTGCAATGAGCCGAGATTGCACCACTGCATTCCAGCCTGGGCAACAGAGCAAGGCCCTGTCTCAAAAAAGAGAAAAAAAAATTAAATTCATTAAAATAAAACAAAACACAAAATTCAGTTTCTCAGTCTCACTAGCCACATTCCAAGTGCTCAACAGCCATGTATTGTCAGTAGCTACCATATTGGACAGTGCCAATTTGAGCATTTCTTCTTCTTTTTTTTTTTTTTTGAGACAGAGTCTCACTCTGTCACCCAGGCTGGAGTGCACTGGCGCGATCTCGGCTCACTGCAACCTCCGCCTCCTTGGTTCAAGGGATTCTCCTGTCTCAGCCTCTGGAGTAGCTGGGTCTACAAGCACCTGCCACCATGCCCAACTAATTTTTGTATTTTTAGTAGAGACGGGGTTTCACCATGTTGGCCAGGCTGGTCTCAAACCCCTGACCTCAAGTGATCCACCCACCTCAAGATTCCCAAAGTGCTGGGATTACAGGTGAGCCACCGTGCCTGGCCCAATTTGAGCATTTCTATAGCTACAGAGAGTTCTATTGGACAGTGACAGCACTCATGTAGACCAGTTCTTAACTGAGGCCAGTTTTGCCCTCCAGGGGACATCTGCCATTTTTGATTGTCACAGCTGTAGCTGCAGTACTACTAGCATCTAATAGTTAGAGGCCAGGGATGCTCCTAAACATTCCAAGATGTGCAGGTCAGCTCCCTACAGGAAAGAATGATGTGATCCAAGACCCAAAATGTCAGTAGTGCCAAGACTTAAAAACCCTTGTCTAGATAGAAGCTGTTGCCGGCCATGGCTGGAATCTGAGGTTTGCTCTCTCTCTCTCTCTGTTTCTCTCTCTCTCCCTCTCTCTCTCTCCCCTTCTGTTATAAGAGATGAGCATGTATACCAAAGGTGTTAAAGACCAAATTATACCAAATTGAGGTTTTCTCTATGACTCCCTAAGGACTGAAATTGCAAAGGGAATAACTTTCCCACTACATCTTTCAGAACTTTTCAACCCCATATTCATGAACCACCAAAAATCATCTCATTGGCCGGGCATGGTGGCTCACTCCTGTAGTTCAAGCACTTTGAGAGGCCGAGGCAGGCAGATCACCTGAGGTTGGGAGTTCGAGACCAGGCTGACCAATATGGAGAAACCCCCATCTCTACTAAAAATACAAAATTAGCCGGGCGTGATGGCACATGCCTGTAATCCCAGCTACTTGGGAGGCTAAGGCAGGGGTATCACATGAACCCAGGAGTCGGAGGTTGCAGTGAGCCGAGATCGCACCATTGCACTCCGGCCTGGGCAACAAGAGCAAAACTCAGTCTCAAAAAGAAAAAAAAAAAAATCATCTCATGTACCAGTGCATCTCACTGTGTAAGAAACGCTGAACAAGCCCACCCTCCCCTTCCACAGATGGAAAAACCAAGGCCCAGAAGGGATCCCCGCATGGTTAGTCTGGAGTGAGCACAGAGTCCACAGAGTCCTATTTGCAAAGTACGGTAGCCCTGGCAGGCCAGTCTGTTCTGCAGAGGGGAGGCCTGAGACAGCCCTAACACATCTGTGAAGCCCCTCTGGGTTCAGTGCTTTTCTTCCCCTACACGGCCCATCCCTGACCTTCCCAGTCTCTATGGGCAGGTCCCACAGCTTTCACAGGTCCCTCCCACAGCTCCTGAGATAGAAGAGGAAAACCACCCAACCTGGACTACAGCCTGAACACGCAAGTGCAGCCTGGGTCACCCCACAGGCTAGGGGCCGAGAAGGGAGTGTCGCTTCCAGCGCAGATGGTCCCAGCCACACCTGCCCAGGAGCCACCTGCCTCACCACGCATGTATACCTTCGGATGTGCTGCTGCAGGTCAAAGTTTTTGGTGAATGACTTGTCACAGTATGAGCACTTGAGTTTCTGAGCCTTTGGCTTCCCTGCAGCTGAAAGACAAGTGGAAGGAGGGGACAATGAGGCTGGGGGGGCAGCTCAGGGCACCAAGAGTAGCCTCTGGCTACTGTACCTGAGCCGGACAATGCACACCCCAGGGAAGTCTACACATATGCACAGGCCAGGGAGGAGACATGGGAGAGCTTCACAGGGCCTGGGAAGGAAAGCCTAGGATATGCTCCAGCTGGGAAAGCAAGACAAATCCTTCAAAGGCTCCCCTCTGCCCTACAATCAAATCCACCCTCTTTGCCATGGCCCACAGCCTCTGCATCCCCTCACTCCTGACAACCTCATCATTCTGTCCATCCAGCTGCAGTGAACTCCCAGCTAATCTTGCTAACCTTAAAAGACCTCAAGCATGTTCCTGCCTCTGGGCCTTTGCACCTGCTGTTCCCCCTTGCCTGGAATGCTTGTCCCACAGATACCCACAAGGCTGCTTCCTTCTCCTCCCCACGTGAATAGTTAGAAGCATTTTCCAGCCTCTCCTCTCCCTAGTTGTTCTCAATCATAAGACCCATTAACCTCCTCCCTGGAGCAACCCAGAAATATTTATTTATTTATTCCCTGTCTCTTCCATTAAACTGAAGGCAGAAGGAATCACAGACCAAGAGACTATAGTCCAGTGCCTGACACAGGGCCTGGCACAAAGATGCTCAATACATCATTGCGAAAGGAAGGAAGGGAAGGAGTAGTTGACTGGAAAGCCGCTGAAAAATTCTCAATTTCTATCCTCTCCATCTGCTGCCTGCTCTGACACCACCTCCCACCCCATACTTAGCATCTGCATTAGGATGGCAGATACTACTGCTTGCCTAATAGCCACTCTCTCCTTCACTCCTCACAAATCCCATAATAGGAGTATCAATGTCCCCAGCCAAAAGAGACACTTCCCAGCTTCTCTTGCAGCTAGGTATGGCCACGTGACTAAGTTTTCGGAAATGAGATATAAGCAAAAATATCAAACAGAACTTCTAGAAGCTGGGAGAAGCCCCTTTTATCCTTCCCTTTCCCTTCTTCTTACTGCCTGGAATATTAACGTGATGACCGGAGCTCCAGCAGCTATCTTAGACAATGAGGCACCAGGCTAACTGATACCATGTTTGGAGGTGGTGGAAACAGAAAGACAGAAGAAATGAGGGTGCCTGGTGCCCAGGCAGTCACATGATCCCCAGATTGTCTGGCTTCTGGCCTTGACTTATACAGGAGAGACACAAAATTCTATCATTTTGAAGTCATTGCTGCTTTGAATTTTCTATTACATGCAACCAAAGTTGAACTACCATAAAAGGGAAGACCAGAACCAAGCAGCTTGTGGATTGGCCAATGCTGAGGAAAGATGCCCATGGCAGGCTGGGGGCCCACCTTCCGGGAGTCCCCTGGCACCTTTAGCCCGTCGGGTCTTCAGCGTTGGTGGAGAGTCAAAGGTGGCCACCGTGCCCCCGGTGGCGCTGGTCATGGGGGCAGCGGGGTTTGGTCCTTTGGGTTTGAATCCCTGTTTGCCAGGGCTGTACACTGCGGGGGTGGGGTATACTGGAGCCTCCACACACTGGTTTGGCACCTAGAAGGACAACACAGTCAAGGAAAAAGCCCTGCCAGGGGAGGGGAAGAGCTCCCAGCCAGGGACACTCTCCCTGCCTCCCTGGCTGACCTCAGCCACTCTCCCCTACATCACCATCACAGCCCCTCCACCTGGCCCGGTCACCCAAGTCACTCCCAAGCCCCCTTAGAACTTCATGAAGCCAGGAGGCCAGAACAGCTATGGAGCCAGGCTGCCTGGGTTCAAATCTTGACTCTTCCACTTAGCACCTAAGTGACCTTAGGCATCTTTTTAATTTCTCTGTCTCAGTTTCCACATCTGTAAAATGGGACTCATCATAGTACCCCTTTCACGCGGTTACTGTGAAGATTAAATGAAGCAACACATAAAGGGCTTAGAACAGTGACTGGCACAGAGTGAGCATGCAATACACATTAGCTGTTATTATTGCCATGCCTATTCTTATCAGTGGTACTTTCCTAGCATAAGAGAACTAGGTGGCTGGGCACGGTGGCTCACACCTGTAATCCCAGCACTTTGGGAGACCAAGGTGGGCAGATCACCTGAGGTCAGGAGTTTGAGACCAGCCTGGCCCACATGGTGAGACCCCGTCTCTACCAAAAATACAAAAATTAGCCAGGTATGGTGTTGTATGCCTGTAATCCCAGCTACTCAGGAGGCTAAGGCAGGGGAATCGCTTGAGCCTGGGAGGCGGAGGTTGCGGTGGGCCAAGATCGCGCCACTGCACTCCAGCCTGGGTGATGGAGTGAGACTCTGTCTCAAAAATAAAAAGAGAACCAGGAAGTCAGAGGGGTCTGTACTCCCCCAGCTGCTCCAATTCCTGACTGACACTACCCAATGCCACAATAGCAGGCTTCCCTTCACTGAGAACTGAAACCACAAGAAATTACCAAATGAATTCTGAGGCATTCAGATTTAGTTAACACTAAGCTTACATCCCCATACTGGGACATTGTAAAGAATTCATTTATTCAGCCTTTTTTTTTTTTTTTTGCTTGCTCTGTTGCCCAGGCTGGAATACAATGATGTGATCTCGGCTCACTGCAGCCTTGACCTCCAGGCTCAAGCAACCCTCCTGCCTCACCCCACTAAATAGCTGGGATAACAGGCACACACCACCACGCCCAGCTAATTTTTGTGTATTTTGTAGAGACGAGATTTCACCATGTTGCCCAAGCTGGTCTCAAACTCCTGAGCTTAAGTGATCCACCCACCTCGGGCTCCCAAAGTGCAGGGATTACAGGCGTGAGCCACTGTGCCTGGCCTATTCATCATTCATTGGTCTTCCTGAGGTGTCCTATCCAAGATTTCTGGTCAGGCACAATGACTCATGCCTGCAATTCCAGCACTTGGGGAGGCCAAGGAAGGAGGATCGCTTGAGCACAAGAGCTTGAGACTAGCCTGGGCAACATAGGGAGAGCTGATCTCCACAAAACATTTAAAAAATTAGATGGGCATGGCAGCGCATGCCTGTAGTCCCAGTTACTCAGGAGGCTGAGATGGGAGAATCACCTGAGCCTGGGAGATCGAGACTGTGGTAAGCCGTGATGGCACCACTGCACTCCAGCCTGGGTGACAGAGCAAGACTCTGCCTCAAAAAAAAAAAAAAAAAAAAAAAAAAAAAAGAATTCAACTCAGCAAAATACCCAAAGTTGAAAAAATATTTCGGACAAATACAAATAAATAGAAGCTACAGTTGGAATAATAAAATCAGACAAAGCTGAAAAAAAAGGTAAAAAAATAATAATAACAATTATAAAATCTGGCCGGGTGTGGTGGCTCATGCCTGTAATCCCAGCACTCTGGGAGGCTGAGGTGAGAGGATCACTTAAGGCCAGGAGATGGAGACCAACCTGGGCTAAAGTGAGACCCCCATCTCTAATTTAAAAAAAAAAAAAAACCCTCTGCAGAAATACCTTGCCTGGTTTCTATTTTCCTGACCAAACCCTGACCAATACAGCACTCAAATATTTGTTGGGCCAGGTGCGGTGGCTCACACCTGTAATCCCAACACTTTGGGAGGCCGAGGCAGGCAGATCACCTGAGGCCAGGAGTTTGAGACCAGCCTGGTCATCATGGCAAAACCCATTTCTACTAAAAATACAAAAAAATTTAGCTGGGTGTGGTAGCTCACGCCTGTAATACCAGCTACTTGGGAGGCTGAGGTACGAGAATCACTTGAATCTGAGAGGTGGAGGCTGCAGTGAGCCAAGATCGCACCACTGCACTCCAGCCTAGGCGACAGAGTGAGACTCTGTCTCAAATAAATAAATAAATACTTGTCACGTGAATAAATTCAGCCATCACTCAACGCATTACTGAGTAATTAATGTGACTGCCACTGGCATAGGCTCTTATTATCCTCAACAGCTCTTCAGGGAGAGTTCCCATTTTAGAGGAGTGCAAACTGAGGTCAGACAGTCCAGTGTAAGGTATCTAATCTAGGAGTGCTCTGCTAGGTGCTAAGGATGCAAAGTCTAGTAAAACTCAGGCCCTGCCCTCAAATATCACCCTCATCTATATGGAAAATCAACAGCAGCAGCTCCTGCTGTGCTGGTCCTCTCTGGGCTGGTCCCCTCTGACTACAAGCCACCAGCATTATCTCAGCATCCTGTTAACTTTTTCTCAATGCAATAAATTCCCTAGAGAAGCTTGCTCTATTCTCCCAGGAGAGGGCAAATCCCCTTGCAGCCCCTCAGAACATCACATGAATGCCTTGTGGTGGGATCTTCCCACTGGTCTGGGCTCTCTTTATACAGAGACTACCTGACAGGGGATGTCCGTGGCTGGATTCTATGGTGAGTCTGAGTTAGTGTGATTTCTAGTGCAGTGAGTTGTTTCTGTCATAACCATACCCTCCAGCACTGGTGTCTTGGAAGGTTCTGTGAACTCAGTGCATTTTGAGTAGATGGTCTGTAGCTTAGAGCTCATCGGCAGGGAATTACTATGGTACATTGATTGTATTACGGACCCAGTTCTTCACCCCTCCCCATACCCATGCCTTTGCAGTGTGACTTTGCAGCTCCTCCCATCAAGAGGTGGCATCTATTTCCCTACCTGCACTATCTAAGCTAGCCTTGTGATCTGCTTTGGCCAGTAGAAGTGATTCTGTGTTACTTACAAGCCTAAACCTCAAAAGGCCTTGGGCATTTCTGCCTGCATTTTTGTACTTCCACCATGGCCATGAGAACCTAGTGGAGGATGAGAGTCACGCAGAACAGAGCTGAGTCACGCCACTTGTCCCAGCCCAGGCCATCCTAGAGCAGCTGACAGCCAGCCAACCTTCAGACATGAGTGAGCCCAGCCAAGACCCACAGTTCTCTAGCTGACCACTGCAAACACGTGAACAATAAACACTTTTGCTATATGCCACTGATGCCTGATGGATATTTCTTACCCAGCAATAGCTAACTGATACACCTAGCTTATTAAAAACTGTAAGAGACACTTAGGCAGATAATTTTTTTGAATCTTTTTTCATTTTTTGCCCAAAAAGGTAGGCATTCTCTGACTGTTCTGAGCATTACCTACAGACAGCTTATATTTCTGCTACAACCTGCACTCCATTCCACCTTCTCATGGCTTGCATCTTACATCTGTGGGTGTGATGCTTTGATTAAAGTCCTTCTCCCCCGTGATGTGGCCGGGACTGGATCTGGTTTTCATGGTATCCCCAGCACAATGCCTGGCACACAGCTGGTGCTCAGGATGGGTCCAGGTTGGCCATGATGTCCATGACCAGTGTCCTCTTCCACCCTGCCCCCTCTGCTCACCTCCAGGGGTGGGTAGGGCTGCATCCCCAGTGCCTGGATCTCCACCGTTCCACTCCCAGCCAGGGGCGCAGCAGCACTGTACACCTCCACCACACCGTTCCCACCAGGGCTGGGACGCCCGGGGGGGCCCAGGCTCTGGGGTGGAGGCGGCGGGGGCTGAGGTGGTGGCGGTGGGGGCAGTGGTGGAGGAGGTGGAGGAGGGGGTGGAGGCTGAGTGAGGTAGCTGGGCACGGAATGCATGTTCAGGCTGCTCTGAAATCAGAAAAGAAAAAGTGTTACAGCCTCTTGATACTAGTTGTCTTATTTATTGGGGAGGAAGGACATTTGCTTTAGCCAGCCAGGTGGAAAGAACAGCTACTCACCAGGCAGCTCAGGGGAGGGGCTAAGAGAGGATGGGGAAACAAAGTCATGGGAGAATTCGAAGGAAGCCTCAGCTTGGTGCTGCTATCCCTTTTCCCTATGAAACTGGCAAAAATGACCTCACTGATACACAGAAGAGTTAATACAACAGCCTAATAATGTTGCTATCTTAAGAAGGGCTTCCCGCCCGGCACGGTGGCTCAAGCCTGTAATCCCAGCACTTTGGGAGGCCGAGACGGGCGGATCACGAGGTCAGGAGATCAAGACCATCCTGGCTAACCCGGTGAAACCCCGTCTCTACTAGAAAATACAAAAAACTAGCCGGGCGAGGTGGCGGGCGCCTGTAGTCCCACCTTCTTCGGAGGCTGAGGCAGGAGAATGGCGTAAACCCGGGAGGCGGAACTTGCAGTGAGCTGAGATCCGGCCACTGCACTCCAGTCCGGGCGACAGAGCAAGACTCCGTCTCAAAAAAAAAAAAAAAAAAAAAAAAGAATGGCTTCCCTTTCCAACTTGGACCTGGCAGAACGGCTCCCACAAAGAAGGGTGGCGAGAAGAAAAAGGGCCATTCTGCCATCAACGAGGTGGTGACCCAAGAATATACCAAAAACATTGACAAGTGCATCCATGGAGTGGGCTTCAAGAAGCGTGCCCCTCAGGCACTCAAAGAGATTCAGAAATTTGCCATAAAGGAGATGGGAACTCCAGATGTGCGCATTGATACCAGGCTCAACAAAGCTGTCTGAGCCAAAGGAATAAGGCATGTCCCATACCGGATCCGTGCGCGGTTGTCCAGAAAACGTAATGAGGATGAAGATTCACCAAATAAGCTCTATACTTTGGTTACCTATGTACCTGTTACCACTTTCAAAAATCTACAGACAGTCAAAGTGGAAGAGAACTAATCGCTGATCGTCAAATACCTCAAATAAAGTGATAAAATTGCAAAAAATAAAAATAAAAAAGGGCTTGCTTGCAGCACTAGCTCGTGACTGGGACCTGAGAACCAGGCTTGTGGGACACCTCCTTTGCTGACAAGGCTTGTTTTGCCACCTGGGGCACTGTTCTATGGTACCAGCTTACGTAGACTGTTTAGACAAAATATGTGATTCATGGTGAACACTTCCTTCTCTTCTGGGAGTCTGGAATTTTGGTCATGGTGGCTGATCACCTACATGACCAATCCCTAACAGAAACCCTGGCCTTGGGCCTGGCACAGTGGCTAACGCCTGTAATCTCAGCACTTTGGGAGGCCGAGGCAGGTGGAGTCCAGGAATTCGAGACCAGCCTGGGCAACATGGCGAAACCTCATCTCTACTAAAAACATAAAAACATTAGCCAGGCATAGTGGTGCACACCTGTAGTCCCAGCTACTTGGGAGGCTGTGGGAGAATCACCTGAGCCCAGGGAGGTGGAGGTTGCAGTGAGCTGAAATCGCACCACTGCACTCCAGCCAGGGCAGTTGAAGTGAGACCCTGTCTCAGAAAAAAGAAAAAAAAAAAAACCCTGGCTTTGGAGTCTTCAGTGTGTTTCCCTGTGTAGCAACCCGGCACACATGTTTCTAGACTTCACTGCTGCAGGAAGAAGTGTGCTCTGTGCAACCTCTCCCCTCCTCCCAAGACACAGAACTCTGGATTCCTCCAGATTCCAAAGTGTCTTTCTCCCTTGCTGATCTTGCTGTGTGTTCCTTTGCTGTAATAAACCACAGCCATGAGTACAACCACCTCTGAGTCCCGTGAGTCTTTCGAGAGAATCATGAATGTGTGGGTAGTCGTGAAACGCAGCCAGTAACTTCTAGAAATTTATGCTACAAAAAAAAACCAAGCAGGTGGGCAAAGACTTCTGTACATGGATGGTGACTCCAGCCATTTTTATAACAGCAAAAAACAACAATGACCTACATGTCTATACATAGAAACTTGGCTAAACAGAAGATGGCCTATCCATATGGTGGAATCCTTTGCAGTTGTTAAAATGATGGTACTGCTGGGTGCAGTGGCTCATACCTGTAATCCCAGCACTTTGGGAGGCAGAGGGAGGAGGATCACTTGAGCCCAGGAGTTCAAGACCAGCCTGGCAACATAGTGAGACTCTGTCTCTAAAAAAAAATTTTTTTTAGGCCAGGCATGGTGCGGTGGCTCATGCCTGTAATCCCAGCACTTTGGGAGGCCAAGGCAGGCAGATCACCTGAGGTCATGAGTTTGAGACCAGCCTGACCAACACAGTGAAACCCCATCTCTACTAAAAATACAAAAATCAGCTGGGTGTGGTGGCACATACCTGTAATCCCAGCTACTCAGGAGGCTGAGGTAGGAGAATCACTTGAACCTGGGAGGCAGAAGTTGCAGGGAGCCAAGATCACACCACTGCACTCCAGTCTGGGCAACAGAGCAAGACTCTGTCTCAAAAAAAAAAAGAAAAAAAAAAAGAACAAAAACAAAACTCAGGCTGGGGCAGTGGCTCATGTCTGTAATCCCAGCACTTCGGGAGACCAAGGTGGGAGGATCACTTGAGGTCAGGAGTTTGAGACCAGCCTGGCCAACATAGTGAAACCCCGACTCTACTAAAAATACAAAAATTGGCTGGGCACAGTGGCTCCGCTCATGCTTGTAATCCCAGCATTTTGGGAGGCCGAGGTAGGGAGATCCCCTGAGGTCGGGAGTTCGTGACCAGCTGGACAACATGGAGAAAACCTGTCTCTACTAAAAATACAAAAAAAAAAATAGCTGGCTGTGGTGGCACATGCCTGTAATCCCAGCTATCGGGAGGCTGAGGCAGAAGAATCACTTGAACACAGGAGGCAGAGGTTGCAGTGAGCCAAGATCGCACCACTGCACTCCAGCCTGGGAAACACAGTAAGATTCCATCTCAAAAAAAAAAAAAAAAAAAAACAAAAGAAGTCAAAATAGTTGCACTGTATTGATAAAGCCCCACATGTTCTGGGTCCCCACCTAGATGTAGCAGCTTCCCACCTATAGCAGAGCTAAACAAGGGGAAGCTGATAGCCTCCCTCAGCATCAGGGAGAGCTGGGGCCAGGCCCCCTTTGTTCTACAAGATTCTGAATCTGCAGGAGTTAATGTACAGGTCTGGAATCAAGACCCTGTGAGAAGCCCACACCTTCTTACCTGCACAGGTGGGGGGCCCTGGGGCATGGGCTGGTCCAGGGATGTGAAGGCTGACATGGCAGACATGAGCACATCATCGCTCACCAAGATGTTCCCCTGCACCAGGGTCTGGATCAGTGGGGACGGGGGCACTGTGATGTATGTGGAGATCTGGACAGTGGGAGAGACAGAATGAGTGAGACAGAAACAGAGAGAGAGAGACAGAGAGACAGAGTGTGTGCATGTGTGGACATGTCTGAGGCTCTGTAAGTAAGCCGAGGGTATGGCACAAAAGATCCCGGTTCTGGAATCCCACAGACCTGGATTCCATTTCTACCTCTGCTGCTCCCTGCTGTGTGACCCTGAGCAAGTCACTTTACCTCTCTGTACCTCCATTTAATTATCTACCGAATGAGGAGGATAAGGCTGGGCATGGTGGCTCACAACTGTAATCCCAGCATTTTGGGAGGCTGAGGCAGTTGAATCATTTGAACCCATTTTGGGAGGCTGAGGCAGGTGAATCACTTGAACCCAGGAGTTCAAGACCAGCCTGGGCAACATGGTGAAACCCTGTCTCTACAAGACAAATATAAAAATTAGCCAGTGTGGTTTTGTGCACAGCTGGTGTGGTTTTAGAGACGCTGTCTCTAAAAATAAACAAACAAAAACAGAAAGAAAAAACAAATGAGGAGAATAACTCACATCTCTCTGCAAAGTACATACCCTATGACTCAGTAATAATACTTCCTTGTATCAGCCGGGCACGGTGGCTCACACCTGTAATCCCAGCACTTAGGGAGGCCGAGGTGGGCAGATCACGAAGTCAAGAGATCAAGACCATCCTGGCCAACGTGGTGAAACCCCATCTCTACTAAAAATACAAAAAGTAGCCAGGCATGGTGGTGCACGCCTGTAGTCCCAGCTACTCAGGAGGCTGAGGCAGGAGAACCGCCTGAACCTGGGAGGTGGAGGTTGCAGTGAGCTGAGATCGCGTCACTGCACTCCAGCCTGGCGCCAGAGTGAGACTCCGTCTCAAGAGAAAAAAAAAACACTTCCTTGTATCTATCCTAAAGAAACACTGAACACATGTCCACAGAAGTCCACAAGTATCTTAGGTCAAGAAGAATATCCGGTCTGGCGCGGTGGCTCATGCCTGTAATTCCAGCACTTTGGGAGGCCAAGGCAGGCGGATCACTTGAGGTCAGGAGTTCGAGACCAGCCTGGCCAACATAGTGAAACCCCGTCTCCACTAAAAATACAAAAATTAGGCCGGGCGCGGTGGCTCAAGCCTGTAATCCCAGCACTTTGGGAGGCCGAGGCGGGCGGATCACGAGGTCAGGAGATCGAGACCATCCTGGCTAACAGGGTGAAACCCCGTCTCTACTAAAAAATACAAAAAACTAGCCGGGCGAGGTGGCGGGCGCCTGTAGTCCCAGCTACTCGGGAGGCTGAGGCAGGAGAATGACCGGAACCCGGGAGGCGGAGCTTGCAGTGAGCTGAGATCTGGCCACTGCGCTCCAGCCTGGGCGACAGAGCGAGACTCCGTCTCAAAAGAAAAAAAAAAAAATACAAAAATTAGCTGGGCGTGTTGGCGGGTGTCTATAGTCCCAGCTACACGGGAGGCTGAGGCAGGAGAATCACTTGAACCTCAGAGATGGAGGTTGCAGTGAGCCAAGACCAGCCTGAGCTACAGAGTAAGACTTTGTCTCAAAAAAAAAGATAACAGAGGGTGAGGGGAATATTTTCTACTAGCAACACTCATAGTCAAGCAGTGAGAAAAATGACTATGTTTTATGCCAGAAGATGCCTGTTTCAGTCTCTGTGTCCTATAGGTCTGGGGTGAAGGCTTTCATTGTGATGACAGAAATGATACCTGTAAAATGAATGAAGATAATGTTCTAAAGAAATAAGGAAAGAAAAGGAAGTCAGTTGAAACTCTGACCCCTTGACCTGGCATCCTGAGATATGCCCAGCCTCCTTTATGAGGGATCCTTTAATCTCTCTATGAGCCCGCCACCCAGGGTGTCTTTGCTCCAGAACCATGTTTTTGGCTGAGGGCTCTGGAAGCTTCCCCAGATGCCTCCAGCCGGGTCCTCTGCTCTGGCCTCCAGACTTGGAAATCTACATTGTCTACTTCCTCACTGCCTCCGCTTAAAGGTCGCAGGCATCTCAGCTTCAACGGGCCCAGTTGAACTCCTGACATCCCCTCAAAACCTTCTCCTCACAGCCTCCTCCTTTCAGTCAGTGGCAACTCTAAATCAGGAGTCCCCCGTGACCCTTCCTGATCTCACACTCCTCACCCAGTCAATTCACAAGTTCTGTCAGCAACACCTTCAAAGTGTTTCTAAAATGTCATTTTCTCACCACCTCCACTGCCAACATGCTGGTCAAGCTACCTGCATCCACTGCCTGGATTTGTGCCACAGCCCCTCAACGGGTCTCCTGGCCTTCTCTCTTGCCTTCCCTCAAAACCTATTCTCTGTCCAGCAGCCAGAGTGACCTGATTAAAGTCACCATGTCCCTCCTCTTCTTAACAGCCTCCAATGGCTCCCATCTCATTCTCAGTAAAAGCCGCAGTGGCTGGGCATGGTGGCTCACACCTGTTATCCCAGCACTTTGGGAGGCCGAGGCGAGGGGATCACAAGGTCAGGAGATCAAGAGTATCTTGGTCAACATGGTAAAACCCCATCTCTACTAAAAATACAAAAATCAGCCGGGTGTGGTGGCGCGCACCTGTAGTCCCAGCTACTCTGGAGGCTGAGGCAGGAGAATTGCTTGAACCCGGGAGGCAGAGGTTGCAGTGAGCTGAGATCACTCCACTGTACTACAGTCTGGGCAACAAGAGCGAAACTCCATCTCAAAAAAACAAAAAAACAAAGCAAAAAAAAAGCCCCAGACCCTACATGATCTGCCAAGACCCTCCTGCTGCCTCTCCTATCACCTCCCACCTTCCTACTTACTCACTCAGTCCCAGCCACTCTCACCTCCTCGTAGTTGCTGGAACAAACCCGGCACACTCCCGCCTCAAGGCCTCTGCATCTGCTGATCCCTGCACCTGGCTCCCACTTCTCCAAACCAGCTGCATGACTCATCCCCACACCTCCTTAGGTCTATCTGGTATGTTCTTCCTACTGATTTAAGTCACTGCAGAAATTATATAGTACTATTGTTTTAGATTTTAAAAATAATAATATATTATCTACTATTATTCTACAATTTGATTTTTCATACAAAACCTTTTATCTGCTATATAGTATTCTTCCCAGTCACCTCTTCACAGAGCCCTTCCCCAAGCACCACAGACAATATGGCAAAACCTCCCACCCCCATCTGGCATCCCCTATCTCTCTGCATTTAACGTGCTGAAAACAGTACGTGTGCACCATCCATCTCGCCCCATTCCGCAAGGGCAGTGATTTGGTCTGTCTTATCCATTGCTACAGCCCCAGTGCCCAGCACAGTGCCTGAGCATGACAGGCCCTCAAAAAAGACACATTGAATGAATGAATGAACAAATACCTGGCGACTGGCAGGAGGTGGGGCCTGCTGGACTGCTGCGGGTGCTGCCGAAGGTGTGTAGATGCTGTTGGTGGCCAGGGAGACTGTTGCCAGGGCGGGGGCATTCCCCTGGCACTGTTCCCGCTTGTGGGTCATAAACGCTGGCAGCGAGTTGAATTGCTTCTTACACTTCCCGCAGAGAAAGACATCCTCATCATCTGGGGTCACACCCGCAGGGTAGTGGGAAGAGGCCACAGACAAAGGTCAAGTAATGAATAAAAAGCAAGAATATGTCAAGGGGCATCACAGTATGAAGCAGGAGAACTGCAGCTGACCACAAGCAGCAATCTGGGAGGAATGCCGCGACTCGACATGCAGGTGTCAGTCATCAACTATGTGCTTCCTAGGAGTTTTCAAAACCACACAGGTGGCCAGGTGCAGTGATTCATGCCTGTAATCCCAGCACTTTGTGAGGCCGTGAAGGGTGGATCACCTGAGGTCAGGAGTTCAACACTAGCCTGGTCAACATGGTGAAACCCCATCTCCACTAAAAATACAAAAATTAGTTGGGCGTGGTGGTGCACGCCTGTATCCCAGTTACTTGGGAGGCTGAGGCAGGAGAATTGCTTGAACCTGAGAGGCTGAGGTTGCAGTGAGCCTGGATCGTGCCACTGCACTCCAGCCTGGGCAACAGAGCAAGACTCCATCTCAAAAAAAAGAAAAAAAAAAACAAGTTCCTGCAGGGATAGCCGTATGCGGCCAGGTACCAATTAATTAGAAATCAAAAAACAGTAAAGTGTGTTCACTACAAAGTTGAGAACTTCAGAATCTTTATCCTGTCTGAATTTATTCATCAGTCCCCAAATGCGCCACCTGATCATACTCCTCCATGCCTTTGCATCCACCGTTCGCCCTGCCAGGCTGCCTCTCTGTGGACAACTTGTTCTGCAAGGCTCACCTTGACTATTACTTCTTCCAAAAAGTCTTTTTTTCTTTTCTTTTTTTCTTCTTTTTTTTTGAGAGAGAGTTTCACTCTTGTTGCCCAGGCTGGAGTGCAGTGGCGCAATATCAGCTCTCTGCAATCTCTGCCTCCCAGATTCATGCGATTCTCCTGCCTCAGCCACCCCAGTAGCTGGGATTATAGGCGTGCACCACCATGCCCTGTTAATTTTTGTATTTTGAGTAGAGACGGGGTTTCACCATATTGGCCAGGCTGGTCTTGAACTTCCTGACCTGAAGTGATCCACCCACCTTGGCCTCCCAAAGTGCTGGGATTACAGGCATGAGCCACTGCACGGGCCTCTCCAGGAAGACTCATCAAAAGCCAGTGGCTGTAGTTCCTTCCTCTGGCACACCTATCATATAACAGTTTTCTTATCAATACCAGACTGTGAGTTCCCTGAGGGAAGGAAATGTGTCTTATTTATCACCATAACTATAATATCTCCTGGAAACAGAGGAGGTTCTCAATGGATGTTTGTTGAATGAATGAAAAACTAAATGAATGATTAGCTACAGTTAACACCATCCATTGCTGAGGGCCTACCACAGGTATGTAGTCACTGGGTCAAGCACCCAACACGTGGTAGCAGAAATGTCTAATTGTTATTCAATTCTAATTGTACCCTTATTTATTTATTTATTTTTTTAAGAGACGGGTTGCCAGGCAAGGTGGCTCACACCTGTATTCCTAGCACTTTGGGAGGCCAACGTGGGTGGATCACTTGAGGTCAGGAATTCATGACCAGCCTGGCCAATATGGTGAAACCCCAGCTCCACTAAAAATACAAAATTAGCTGGGCATGGTGCCGCATGCCTGTAATCTCAGCTACTCAGGAAGCTGAGGCAGGAGAATCACTTAAACCCAGGAGGTGGAGGTTGCAGTGAGCCGAGATCACACCACTGCACTCCAGCCTGGGCAACAGAGCAAGACTCTGTCTCAAAAAAATAAATAAATAAAAGGGCAGGGCATGGTAGCTCACACCTATAATCCCAGCACTTTGTGAGGCCAAGGCAGGCGGATCACCTGAGGTCAGGAGTTCGAGACCAGCCTAGCCAACATGGCAAAACCCTGTCTCTACTAAAAATACAAAAATTAGCCAGGTGTGATGGCAGGTGCCTGTAGTCCCAGCTACTCAGGAGGCTGACACAGGAGAATCACTTGAACCCAGGAGACGGAGGTTGCAGTGAGCCAAGATCGTGCCATTGCACTCCAGCCTGGGCAACATGAGCGAAACTCCATCTCAAAAAAAGAGAGACACGGTCCTGTTGTGTTGCCCAAGCTGCAGCACAGGGGCTATTCACAGGCATGATCATAGTGCACACCACTCTCAACTTGTATCCTTCTTATATAATAATACAAATTTCAGTGGGAAACATGGCTTCCTAGTTAAGTAATATATTTCCCAGGCTTCTTTGCAGCTAGGAATGTCATGTGACAGAATTCTGACCAATGGGACAACAACAGAACTGTACGGTATCTGCAACTTCCCCACAAAAGGAAAAGAAAAGGGTATGGATAGGGCACTGTGGTTCATGCCTGTAATCCCAGTACTTTGGGAGGCTGAGGCGGGAGGATTGCTTGAGCTCAGTAGTTCGAGACCAGCCTGGGCAGCACGGTGAGACCCTGTCTCTATTTTTTTTTTTTTTTAATTAGAAGTTTTTTGGACAGGCATGGTGGCTCACGCCTGTAATCTCTGCACTTTGGGAGGCTGAAGTGGGTGGATCACCTGAGGTTAGGAGTTTGAGACCAGCCAGGCCAATATGATGAAATCCTGTCTACTTGTCCAGGTGCAGTGGCTCACACCTGTAATCCCAGAACTTTGAGAGTACGAGGCAGGTGGATCACAAGGTCAGGGGTTCAAGACCAGCCTGACCAACATGGTGAAATCCTGTCTCTAATAAACATACAAAAATTAGCTGGGCATGGTGGCGGCGCCTGTAATCCCAGCTACTCAGGAGGCTGAGGCAGGAGAATTGCTTGAACCCGGGAGGCAGAAGTTGCAGTGAGCCGAGATCACACCACTGCACTCCAGCCTGGGTGACAGAGCAAGACTCCATCTCAAAAAGCAAAATAAAACAAAACACAGCACAAGGGTATGACTTCCACTTCCCTCTTTCTTCCCTTCATGTTGGTTGGAATGTGCAAATCAAAGTGGGAGCTAGAGCAACCATCCTGGGCTGCAGCTTGAGGGCAGTAGAGCCACGGGAAAGAAGGAGTCTGAGTCTCATCATGCCCACCTCAAATGCCCAAATGCCCATCAGGACTTCACATAACACAGAAACAACCTTTAATCTTGTAGAAACCATGGTAAACTTCAATAGCTAGAACCAAATCCCAAGTACTCTCATAAGATTCCTATGAGGCAGAACAATTGTCCCCATTTTACAGACATAGGAACTGAACCACAGAGAAATTAACTCACTTGCCCAAGGTCACAGAGCTAAGAACTATAAGAACAATAATTAAAACCCAGCTGTTTAGCTCCTTGTCCCTAGTGTGATTCCCAAGTTCACAGAAATGTTTGTGGAATGAATAAATGAACAGTCTCACATAGAAACTTCCAAAAGAAGGTTCTTACAGGCTGGGTGCAGTGGCTCATGCAGGTAATCCCAGCACTTTAGGAGGCTGAGGTGAGATCACCTTAGGTCAGGTGTTTGAGACCAGCCTGGCCAACACGGTGAAACCCCATCTCTATTAAAAATACAAAAATACAAAAAATTAGCCAGGAGTGGTGGCACACGCCTGTAATCCCAGCTACATGGGAGGCTGAGGTATGAGAATTGCTTGAATCTGGGAGGTGGAGGTTGCAGTAAGCCAAGATCGTGCCCTGCACTCCAGCCTAGAGGACAGAGTAACACTCCGTCTCAAAAAAAAAAAAAAAAAAAAAAAAAAGGCCCTTACAGTCCTGGCCCATAAACAGGAGAAATTCATGCTCAGCCTATTCTTTCCACAGAAGGGAAGTTGAATAATCACCTCTAGGGCAAAGGCACAGGCATTGTTGTCAGGCATTGGGGCCCTTAGCCATTCCCTGCATCACCATCCCATCTCCCCACATTTACTAAGCAATTGAGAGTGGCGTCCTCAGAGCTAAGCAGAGAAAGGCATGAGCCCAAAGATCCAGGCTGGGAGGTGGGGGAGAGGTTTAGGCACCAGAGCATGTCCTGGGGACCAGAGCAGGCATTTCACTCCCACAGCCCAGCACGAGCTCTACCTACTCTTCGCAGGGAGCCATTCACTCTCCCACTGGTAAACCTGAGCAGATACTCACCCAATGGCTGGATAGCAGGCGGCGCGTTGACACTCTGGCCTGTTGGATCAGGGACTGCTCCTTGGCCATCCAATAATGACTGGACAGCCAGAACGGTCTGATTGTCCATTCCTGAAAAAAGAAATGCAGCCTCTTTGGAAGGTAGGCCCAGCGTCATGCTCTGACACTACCCTTACAGGCCAGACCCACGGCAAAACCCCTGTGGCGGCTGGGTACAGTGGCTCACACCTGTAATCCCAGCACTGTGGGAGGCTAAGGCGGGAGGTCGCTTGAGCCCAGGAGTTTAAGACCAATCTAGGCAACATAGTGAGACTCCACCTCTACAAAACAATACAAAATTTAGGTGGGCGTGGTGGTGCATGCCTGTGGTCCCAGCTACTAGGGAGGCTGAGGTAGGAGGACTGCTTGAGCCTAGAAGGTCAAGGGTACAGTGAGCCATGATCATATCACTGCACTGCACTGTACTTGCTCTTGACAGAGCAAGACTCTGTCTCAAACAAAACAAAACCCTGTGGCAAGGATGGCTGGCTATGCCCCAATATACATTCTCTCCTGTTTCCACTGTGAGAGAGCCCAAGATTTTGGGCTGGAAAGCTGGCCCCCAAATAAAGGTGACACTTCCCAGGCTCTCTTACAGTTAGGGAATGACTAAGTTCTGGTCAAAGGAATATAAATGTGCTATGTGGCAGCTTCTGGAAAGTTTTCTTAAAACTGCCTGATATGTGACCCTCTTCTTTGTCCCATCCTCCTTTCCACTTTCCAGAATAAGAATATGGTGGTAGCAACTCAATCCACCATTCTGGATCATGAGGACCAACCTTAGGATCATAGGATAAAAAGCTGGATGAAGCCAAGTGCGGTGGCTCACGCATGTAATCCCAACACTCTGGGTGGCCAACGCGGGCAGATCACCTGAGGTCAGAAGTTCGAGACCAGCCTGGCCAACATGGTGAGACCCTGTCTCTACTAAAAATACAAAATTAGCTGGGCATGGTGGTGTGTGCCTATAATCCCAACTACTTGGGAGACTGAGGCAGGAGAATGGCTTGGACCCAGGAGGCAGAGGTTGCAGTGAGCCGAGATCGTGCCACTGTACTCCAGCCTGGGTGACAAGAGCAAAACTCTGTCTCAAAAAAAAAAAAAAAAAAAAAAAAGCTGGATAAATCCTGGGCCTCTGAGAACCTTGTAGAACACAGCCATCCTCCTATCCTAGACTGCCTTCCTCTGGAATTTCATGTGAAAGAAATAACCTTCCAGCCTGTTGAAGCCACTGCGACGTGGGGCCTGTCTTACTCATGGCTGACTCTAATCCTAAGTGACAAAGTCCCTCCAGAAATCATGTTAGCCAGTCGTCCTCATGCACACCCCGCAAACCCCACAAATCTGTGTGCACGCGGGCATCCTTGTCTTCCTTGTTTCTCAACGTGTGCTTGTCTTTTTTGTTCCGCAATAAACAATAGACTCTGAATTGGTGGCTGGGGGGTCGAGAAACTGATTTCTTCCATGTTTTCTAATCAGTTATTACAGTTGAAGTTCACAGTAGTACACTGTCTGGCCATGTCACTAGCCGGATGAGAGGCCTCCTCACATCTCAGTAGCCACCAAGGCACACTGCGCCCCTCCCGAAAGACGCAGATGATGCCTCCTCTCTATGACCCCACAGCCAATGCTCTGCCTCCAACCTCTCAGCTCTTACGGGGATGTCTGCCCCAGCTTCTAACTACAACACAAATTGAAACCATCAGACCAGCTATCTCTGGCGAGGTGTGGTGGCTCACGCCTGTAATCCCAGTACTTTGGGAGGCAGGGGCGGGTGAATCAAGAGGTTAGGAGTTCAAGACTAGCCTTGCCAAGATGGTGAAACCACGTCTCTACTAAAAATACAAAAATTAGCTGGGCATGGTGGTGGGCGCCTATAATCCCAGCTACTAGGGAGGCTGAGGCAGAGAACTGCTTGAACCCGGGAGGCAGAGCTTGCAGTGAGCCAAGATCACGCCACTGCACTCCAGCCTGGGTGACAGAGTGAGACCCCATCTCAAAAAAAAAAAAAAAATTGAAACCATCAGCTCCTGCAGCCAAACTGAATCCATGCTTTCCCTTGTCACAATGCAGGCTGTGTCCCTCCTGACGCCAGCCCTCCCCCCCATCTCCTCCTGCTCCTCAGAAGCCACTCTCCACCAACTCTCACCACACTGTGCCTGGGAACCATCCACAGCTACACACGATCAGCCTCTCCAGAGTGCCTTCCTGCGAACTCACCTTTCCATCTCTCCTCCCTTCAACAGCAAGGATCCCATGAGGGTCACCTACACCTTCTATCTCTTCTACCACCTTCCAGTTCTCCTCCCCCATTCTAGTGGGACTTAAGCCCTCCACCATCTGGAACTACCTCTGAAAAAACGGCAAAGTGAGAAAATCATGACAGTGAAAGACACCTGACCTAACCAACCCCCATCTTGCCTTTAACCTCCAAACTGCCCTTAGTCATCCCTGGGCTTGGGCCAAGATAACTATCGGAGAAATTTAGTTCATAGTTTATTTTTTATTTTATTTCATTTTTGAGACAGAGTCTCGCTCTGTCGCCTAGGCTGGAGAGCAGTGGTGCAATCTCGGCTCACTGCAAGCTCCGCCTTCGGGGTTCACACCATTCTCCTGCCTCAGCCTCCCGAGTAGCTGGGACTATAGGCACCCACCATCACGCCTGGCTAATTTTTTTTGTATTTTTAGTAGAGACAGGGTTTCACCGTGTTAGCCAGGATGGTCTAGATCTCCTGACCTCACAATCTGCCAGCCTCAGCCTGCCAAAGTGCTGGGATTACATGCAGGAGCCACCACGCCTGCCCGGCCTAGTTTACAGTTTAAATGATAATAGCCTTTCCCCAAAACTAACCCTCCTTTGTAAAGCTAATGAAAGACCACCAGGTTAGGAGGATAAGAGGATCCTAAATTCTGCTAAATTGTAGACATAAATATTACCAGTCATTATTCCAGAGGTCACAAGATTTGCAACTTCCCCAATTATTCCTGCAGATAATATCATTATCATTATTATTATTTTGAGATAGGATCTCCCTATGTTGCCCAGGATGGTCTCAAACTGTTGCGCTCTAGGGATCCTCCCACCTCGGCCTCCCAAAGTGCTGGGAATACAGGTATGAGCCACCATGCCTGGCCAACATTTTCTTTTTTTTTTTGAGACAGAATTTCACTCTTGTTGTCCAGGCTGGAATGCCATGGCGCAATCTCGGCTCACTGCAATCTCCGCCTCCCAGGTTCAAGTGATTCTCCTTCCTCAGCCTCCCAAGTAGCTGGGATTACAGGCATGTGCCCCCACGCCTGGCTAATTTTGTATTTTTAATAGAGACAGGGCTTCTCCATGTTGGTCAGGCTGGTCTCGAACTCCCGACCTCAGGTGATCCACCCGCCTCAGCCTTCCAAAGTGCTGGGATTACAGGTGTGAGCCACCACGTCTGGCCCCAACATCATTATTATAGAACCTAAGATTGGCCTTTTGAGACATCTTTTCAGATTTTTGCATTTCTGACAACCAATGGCTCCACCCAGACCCGCCAACGAGTCCTGCAGCCCCACCCAGAAGCAGACTCTGCATGGAGGAGGGTCATTTTCCACAACCCTATGATTGCACCCCCAACCAATCAGCAGCACCCATTCCTTTGCCCCCCAAACTATCCTTGAAAAAAATCTAGTCTCTGGCCAGGTGCAGTGGTTCACACTTGTAATCCCAGCACTTTGGGAGGCCGAGGCAGGCGGATCACAAGGTCAGGTGATCGAGACCATTCTGGCTAACACGGTGAAACCCCATCTCTACTAAAAATATAAAAAATTAGCCAGGCGTGGTAGTCCCAGCTACTCGGGAGGCTGAGGCAGGAGAATGGAGTGAACCCAGGAGGCGGAGCTTGCAGTGAGCTGAGATCGCACCACTACACTCCCGAGTAGCTGGGACTTTAGGTGCGTGCCACCACACCTGGCTAATTTTTTCTATTTTTAGTAGGGATGGCGTTTCACCATGTTGCCTGGGCAACAGAGCGAGACTCCATCTCAAAAAATAATTAAATAAAAATAAAAAACCTAGTCTCTGAATTTTCTAGGAGGCAGATTTGAGTAATAACAAAATTCCAGTCTCCTGTTCAGTCGACTGTGTGAATTTAACTTTTTTTCTATTGCAATTCCCCTGTCTTGATAAATTGGCTGTATCTGGGCAGCAGGCAAAATGAACCCATTGGACGGTTATAGTTCCACCAAAACATTTCCCCATCATCACCAAAGACCATCTGGCAGCACCTGCCATTCCCTGAAACACTCCATTCTTGGCTCCAGGGCACAGCCTCCCTGGGTCTTCTCTACCTTTCTGTGCCTCCTTTACTCTCTTCTCCTGGCTACCCCCTAAGTGTTTCCATTTTGAGGAAATACTTTGTCCTTTGTTCCTTTGTCTGGACTCTCTCCTTTGCCTCTTGTGCTGTCCCTGGGCAGTCTCACTCACCCCGTCTACTTCCTTCCAATATCTCAAGTTTCAAGCCTGGGGTTCAAGCTCCCCGAAACAAGCTTCAGTGAATCTTCTACCATTTTATGTAAAAGTGTGAGTGCTTTAGCATTTGTATGCAAATCTGTACACAAATATTCAAAGCACTTTTAAGTATAATAGTAAAAAATTGCCGGGCGCGGTGGCTCAAGCCTGTAATCCCAGCACTTTGGGAGGCCGAGACGGGCGGATCACGAGGTCAGGAGATCGAGACCATCCTGGCTAACACGGTGAAACCCCGTCTCTACTAGAAAATACAAAAATCTAGCTGGGCGAGGTGGCGAGCGCCTGTAGTCCCAGCTTCTCGGGAGGCTGAGGCAGGAGAATGGCGTGAACCCAGGAGGCGGAGCTTGCAGTGAGCTGAGCTGAGATCCGGCCACTGCAGTCCAGCCTGGGCAACACAGCGAGACTCCGTCTCAAAAAAAAAAAAAAAAAAAAAAAAATAGTAAAAAATTTAGCCTGGGCAACATGGTGAAACCCCGTCCCTACTAAAATTAGAAAAAATTAGCTGGGTGTGGTGGCACGCACCTGTAGTCCCAGCTACTCAGGAGGCTGAGGCAGGAGAACCGCTTGAACTTGGGAAGTCGAGGTTGCAGTGAGCCAAGATGATGCCACTGCACTCCAGCCTGGGCAACAGTGAACTTTTGACATGGAATCTCCCCAGGTTGCCCAGGTGAAAACCTGGTGGTCTTTCAATAGCTTTACAAAGGCGGTTTAGTTTGGGGGAAGGGCTATTATCATTTAAACTGTAAATTAAATTTCTGCCAAAGTTAGCTTGGTCCAAGTCCAGGGATGACTAAGGGTGGTTTGGAGGTTAAAGGCAAGGTGGGGATTGGTTAGGTCAGGCGTCTTTCTCTGTCATGATTTTCTCACTCTTACAATTTTTGCAGAGGCAGTTTCAGAATGGTGGGGGGCTTAAGCCCCATTAGAGTAGGGGAGGAGGACCAGAAGGTAGTAGAGGAGATAGAGGGTGTAGGAAATGGTTCAGAAGAACATCTGAACTGTTTCCAGTTTTTACTTTTTTTTTTTTTGAGACAGGGTCTAAAAAAAATAGTAAAAACTGGAAACAGTTCAAATGTTCTTCAGTGAGTGAATGGTTAAATGGTGGAATAGTCATACTTTGGAATACTACTAAGCAATAAAAAGGAACAAACTATTGCTATACACAACTTGGATGAATCGCTAGGGAACTATGATGGGTGAAAAAAGCCCATCTCAGTGGTATATACTTTATGATTTCATTTACATAGCATTCTTGAAATCACAAAATTTTACAAATGGAGACAGATTAGTGGTTGCAGGCATCAAGGATGGTGGGAGAAGGGGAGGATTTAGGGTGTGGCTATAAAAGGGCAACCCCTTGGAGTGATGTCCTGTTCTGCATATTGACTGGTGGTAATATACTGTAGTTTTGCAAAATGTTACACCAGGGGAAATGGGGCAAACGGCATGTGGGATCTCTCTTTATTATTTCCCACAATAGCATGTGATTCTACAGAAAAAGTGATTTCAAAATAAAAAAATTTAAACAAATGCAGGGTGGGTACAGTGCCTCATGCCTGTAATCCTAACACTTTGGGAAATCAATGTGGGAGGATTGCTTGATGCTAGCAGTTCAAGACCAAGCTGGGCAACATAGCAAGACCTCATCTCTAGAAAATTTTAAAAATTGGCTGGGTGTGCTGGCATGCACCTATAGCTACCTGGGAGGCTGAGGTGGGAGGATCACTTGAGCGCATGAATTTGAGGCTGCAGTGAGCTATGAATGCACTACTGCACTCCAGCTTTGGAGATAGAGTGGGATCCTGTCTCTACAAATAAAAATACAAAAGGCTGGCTGGACACAGTGCCTCATGCCTGTAATCCCATCACTTTGGAGGCCGAGGCGGGTGGATCACTTGAGATCAAGAGTTCGAGACCAGCCTGGCCAACATGGTAAAACCCCATCTCTACTAAAAATACAAAATTAGTCAGGCGTGGTGGTAAGTGCCTTGTAATCCCAGCTACTCGAGAGGCTGAGGCAGGAGAACCACTTGAACCTGGGAGGCAGAGGTTGCAGTGAGCCAAGAGCTCACCACTCCAGTCCAGCTTGGGTGACACAGTGAGACTGTCACAAAAAATAATAATAATAATTAAGTTAAATTAAATTTAAAAGGCAGCCTGGGCCAGGCTCAGTGGCTCATGCCTGTAATCCCAGCACTTTGGGAGGCAGAGATGGATCACTTGAGGTCAGGAGTTCGAGACCAGCCTGGCCAACATGGTGAAACCCCCTTCTCTATTAAACATACAAAAATTAGCCGGACGTGGTGGCATGCGCCTGTAGTCTCAGCTACTCAGGAGACTGAGGTACAAGAATCACTCGAACCCAGGAGGTGGAGGCCTCATTGAGCCGAGATTGCACCACTGTACTTCAGCCTGGGAGACAGTGTGAGACTGTCTCAAAAACAAAAAAAGGCAGCCTGTGTAAAACTGAACTCGAGTTGGCCGGGCGCGGTGGCTCACGCCTGTAATCCCAGCACTTTGGGAGGCCGAGGCGGGTGGATCACGAGGTCGGGAGATTGAGACCAACCTGGCTAACACGGTGAAACCCCGTCTCTACTAAAAATACAAAAAATTAGCCGGGCGAGGTGGCGAGCGCCTGTAGTCCCAGCTACTCGGAGGCTGAGGCAGGAGAATGGCGTGAACCCGGGAGGTGGAGCTTGCAGTGAGCCGAGATCGCGCCACTGCACTCCAGCCTGGGCGACAAAGCGAGACTCCGTCTCAAAAAAAAAAAAAAAAAAAACTGAACTCGAGTTAAATGTCATCCTCCACTCCGAAGTTTGTTCTCACAGTAATCCTCATCAAGGAGAAGAGGGCACCACTGTCCACCCATCTACAGCCTCTGGGGCACCCCTTAGGTCTTCCCTCAACCCACTGCTCCCCCTCTCCACTCCCCATTTCTGGTTCTTCAGCAAGTCTAGCCTATTCTGCCTCCCCAGTACATTTCAAATAAACTTTCTTTCCATCCCCACAGTTGTTCCCCAGCCCAGTTCTCTGCTGTACAACCTCCACCCTGACCCCCCACTGCCACTCTGGCCCCCTCCAGTCTGTTCCAGAGCAGCTTCGGTGAACTTTATAAAACACACATCACATTGTACTGCTCCCCTGCTGAAAATCTTTTGTTAGCTCCACACTGATCCCAAGATAAAGTTCAGCTGCTCCATCAAACCCCATCTCTAGCAGCTCACCCACACCGAGCTTCGGTGAATCCCAGGAGACTTCTCTCCCCATGGCTGTGAAAATGCAGTTCCCACTGCCTGGGCCATTCTCATGCCCCCCCTCCCCGAGATCTCCACAGTCCTGCTGCCCTTTCTTCACCCAACATGCACCCCACTGTCCTAGGAATGGATTTCTCTTTAACTGTCTTCATTACTCAAAACACAAACACATCCTTGCAGTAAAAATTC
The DNA here is from genome assembly GCF_047675955.1 of Chlorocebus sabaeus. Taxonomy (NCBI): domain Eukaryota; kingdom Metazoa; phylum Chordata; class Mammalia; order Primates; family Cercopithecidae; genus Chlorocebus; species Chlorocebus sabaeus. The sequence continues at coordinate 39,677,838 of NC_132905.1, read as the reverse complement.
CAACAATGAGGAAGTCCAAACAGCCTAAAGAGAAAGTAAGCCTCACCCCATTCTACTGGCCTCTGGGAGGGAACTACCACTGACCCTGGCCTTCCTGATCCACCACCCCCTGCTTATGTTATTCACCGTAGGAATGGCCAGCTGAGGTCATCTTATTTTACATGACCTTTTCGGGAATTCTGTCATTTCTCTAATTGCTTGTTTTATAACTTCTCTCCTCCACCAGACTGCAGGGCAAGGACTACGGGGAGTGTCTGGCTCAGTGAGTCTTCTGAATCGGAGCCCCACTGGATGGAGGCAGGCCATCCCCCTTCCCCCCCATTTCCTGGTGCGAATTGTGATCCTTCAAGAAGAGAAGGGAGTCCTGGAGCAGTGGCTCACGCCTGTAATCCCAGCACTTTGGGAGGCTGAGGTGGGCAGATCACTTGAGGCCAGGAGTTCAAGACCAATCCGGCCAACATGGTGAAACCCCATCTCTATTAAAAATACCAAAAAAAAAAAAAAAAAAAAAAGGACAGGCGCGGTGGCTCATGGTGGCAATCCCAGCACTTTGGGAGGCCGAGGAGGGCGATCAGGAGGTCAGGAGATCGAGACCATCCCGGTTAACACGGTGAAACCCCATCTCTACTAAAAATACAAAAAAAAAAAAAAACTAGCCGGGCATTGGGGCGGACGCCTGTAGTCCCAGCTGCTCGGAAGGCTGACGCAAGTGAATGGCGTGAACCCGGGAGGCGGAACTTGCAGTGAGCCAAGATCGCGCCACTACACTCCAGCCTGGGCGACAGAGCGAGACTCGTTTCCAAAAAAAAAAAGAAAGAAAGAAATTAGCTGGGTGTGGTGGCACACGCCTGTAGTCCCAGCTACTTGGGAGGCGGAGGCACGAGAATCGCTCGAACCCGGGAGGAGCAGGTTGCAGTGAGCCGAGATCGCGCCACTGCACTCCAGCCTGGGCGACAGAGTGAAACTCCGTCTCAAAAAAATAAAAAAGTGCAGGGAGTGGCTGAGGATCTCCTAGGAAGCTGCAGGACTCAAAGCTTCAGCTTCATCCCTCCAGTCCAGCACTTCGAGTTTGTATCCTATCTGTATACTCATCTCATCCCACTCCTCCAAGACCAAACTTGGTCTGTATTTCCCACAATGTCTATTCTATGTCATGGCCCCGAGTCGCTAAGGCTGCCCTTCCTCCCCGACTCCCAGCAGGTGCACACATGGAGGTGCTCAGTGTTTGCTGTCTCCAAAGCCCACAATTTTGAGCCTGAGCACCAACCCCATCCTAGGTTCTTGCAGAGCACGGGACAGTCCGTCGGCACCCAGCGTTGGCTGGCGTGGGCCTGGGAGCACCACGTCCCAGCCGGGCACACCGCCGGCACCCACGGTGTCGGCTGAATTTGTAAAACTGCACCGGCCACGGTGCACACTTCAGGCGCCAGGTGTTTGCTGGCTTAGGTCCCTAAACTCTGAGTCCAGGCTGTGCACACAGGTGGCGCCTCTGCTGCTGTGGTCTGATTTTGAGACTACGTCCCAGCACGAGGCATACAATCCAATCTGCAGAAGTTCTTCGTGGTCAGGCCGCCGAGTCCCTCCGGCCCGCAGCTGCGGCCGCACCCCCGTCCCGGGCCCCGCGCGCCGTCTAGCCGCCTCCCTGGCCGCGGCTGTTCCAGATCGCCCCGCCGTCGCCTCCCGCGCGGTTCCCTGCCGGGAGCCCCTCCCGCGCCCGCCCGAGGCCGCTAAGGCTGGCGCTGTTCCGGGCCCGAACCCTCTCCCCGCCGGCCCGGCTCTCCCCGGCTGTTCCGGCCCCGGAGCTCCCCCGCCGGCCCTCAGCTCCCGCGCTGTTCCCGCCCGCGCCCCTCCCGCCCCACGGCTGTTCCGGCCCCGGCGCCCTCCGCCCCGCGGCCGCCGCGCGCCCTACGCCGGGCGCTGCAAGGGCGCGGCGGGAGGGAGCGGCAGCGCGGAACAGCCGCCTCCCCTGGCCCCGCTGCCCCTCACCCTCCAGGGCCTCAAAGATCGCCTGCGCCATCTTGGAGCCGCCGCCGTCGCCGCCACCGGAGCCGAAGCCCGGCTACGCGAGCATTGTGGGAGCCGCGGCGGCTGAGTCGGGGCCGCCAGGGGGCGCCCAGGAGCCGCTGCCTAGCCCCCAGCCATGGAAACCCAACCTCGGCTCGCGGGACCCCAGCATCCTTAGGCTGCCCTGGCTCCACTCGATAACCCAGTCACCGGGCCACCGAGTGTGGACCCCGCCTCACTTGAACGTCCAAGTCTACGCCGACCTTATATCCACCGCACACGCGGAACTTCCCATCCGTATTATCTAAACCCACATCCCCATCTCACCGGACCGGACCCCCTAACTCTGACACAGAACCCCCCATTCCCACTGCGTGTGAGTCCTCCAGGTCTGCAGCACGGACCCCGTTTCCACTAAGCACGGTATACCCCGACTCTGCAACAAACCGTGACCACTATCCCACCTCACCCAGACCACCCAACTGTCACAGGGATCCCCAAACTGCAACATAGATTCCCATCCCTCATCCCCTGTTGGAAGCGTACCGCCCTACTACTCCGCTCAATTCTGCCGGTTGGGAGCCCGCCTCCGCCCCCAGAGTAGCGGGGACTACCGGCACATGCCACCATCTCCTGCTAATTTTTATTTTTGTTTTTTGTAGAGATCAGGGTCTCACTATGTTTCCCAGGCTGGTGTCAACTTCTGGCCTCCAGTGATCCTCACGTCTCAGCCTCCCAAAGCACTGGGATCACAGGCGTGAGTCTCCGTGCTGGGGATCCCATCATCTCTTAAGTAACTCCATCTCTTCACCCTCCATCCCTGCTTGTCAGGACCCCATTTCTGTCACATAAACCCCCAACACCCACCCCAGCCACTCCTAGCCCAGCCTCTGAGGGGTCCTATCCTGGTCGCACAGAATGAGAGGTGCTCCTCACTGGGACTTCTCCCACACACACAGACCCCTCTCATCTTCATTCACCCTCCATCAACTGCTAATTAACGGCCTGCTGTGCACCAAGTCCGTAATATCGCCAGAGACACGGTAGTCCTTTCCCATGGAGTTAGAGGCGGGAATTTTTTCTTCAAGACACCACACCCTACCTCCCTTCCTGGGAATCTTGAAGGGCACACCCCAAGCTGTAAGCGTCCCCTTCCATTGCCTCGCTGGCAGGGTAAGGTCAGGGTTCCTTCCTCCCTTTCTCTAACATGCTCACTGATCCAATGACCTCAGATTCTCCCCTCTTCCCTGCAAGTTTCTCAGTATAACTATTCTTTGTTTGCATCACCAAAGCCTGCCAAGTATACCTATTCTTTGCTTTTGTTGGTTTTTTCTTTATTTATTATTTTTTGGTTTTTGAGACAGAGTCATGTTGTGTTGCCAGGCTGGAATGCAGTGGCCAATCTCCGCTCACCACAACCTCCGCCTCCCGGGTTCAAGAGATTCTCATGCCTCAACCTCCCGAGTAGCTTGGACTACAGGCGCCTACCACCATCCCCGGCTAATTTTTGTATTTTTTGCAGAGACAGTGTTTCGTCATGTTGGCCAGGCCGGTCTCAAACTCCTGACCTCGGGCAATTGCCCACTTCAGCTTCCCAAAGTGCTGGGATTACAGGCGTGAGCCACCACACCCAGCCTGTTTTAGTTTTATTATTCAAATAAGAAATGAGGCCGGGCGCTGTGGCTCAAGCCTGTAATCCCAGCACTTTGGGAGGCCGAGACGGGCGGATCACGAGGTCAGGAGATCGAGACCATCCTGGCTAACACGGTGAAACCCCGTCTCTACTAAAAATACAAAAAACTAGCCGGGCGTAGTGGCGGGCGCCTGTAGTCCCAGCTACTCAAGAGGCTGAGGCAGGAGAATGGCGTAAACCTGGGAGGCGGAGCTTGCAGTGAGTTGAGATCTGGCCACTGCACTCCACCCTGGGCAACAGAGCAAGACTCCGTCTCAAAAAAAAAAAAAAAAAAAAAAAAGAATATGTTCACATTTATTTGATTACTTTCAAAATATTTGTTGAGCACCTACTGTGTGCTAGACACCATTCTAGATGCTGGGGATGCAGGCATTAACCAAAAGACAAAAATCCTTGCCTTCATGGAGTCTCAATCTAGCTAAGTAAGATGGGCTGTAAACAAGGGGAAAAAAAGAGAGAGAGAGAAAGAGAAATTTTCTATGACTTTAAATACTTTTTTTCCGGAAGGAGAGGTAGCTACTTTTAGACAGAATGGTCAAGGGGAGCCTGTCTGAGGAAGTGGACCTGAGAAATAAGCTGGAGTCAGCAATGTGAAAAGAGAACGGAAAGGCAGACAGACCAACAAGTGCAAAGGCCCTGAGGCCAAAATGAAAGGAAGCCAAGAACTGTAAAGGGGCAGCCGAGGGTAACAAGTGATGTATGGGTAGAGGGAGATGTGGATAGAGAGATGGACTGGGCCACAGGAGGGTGGAGGTTTTATTCTGAGGGTGATGAGAGGCACTGGACAGTAAAAGATTCACTAACTCAAGCCTTGGCAGTTTCCCATATATTTCCATACCACCAGGTGCATATGCAGAGTAGATTTTCATCTTCTCTGCAGGCCTTTGCACATGCTATTTGCTCTTGCTAAAATGCCTAGAACAACAGGAGCTTGGCCAGGCGCCATGGCTCATGCCTGTAATCCCAGCACTTTGGGAGGCCCAGGTGGGCAGATCACCTGAGGTCAGGAGTTCAAAACCAGCCTGGCCAACATGGTGAAACCCTGTCTCTACTAAAAATACAAAAATTAGCCAGGCATGATGGTGCGTGCCTGTAATCCCAGCAACTTGGGAGGCTGGGGCAGGAGATTCGCTTGAACCTGAGAGGCAGAGGCTGCAGCGAGCCGAGATATGAGCTACATATGCCTGTAGTATACCTGTTGTCTCAGCTACTTGTAGCCGAGATCTGGGCTACAGAGCAAGCCTTCATCTCAAAAAAGAACCCCAACACACACAAATTGGACCCCAAGGCTTAGCACAGAGGCAACTTGGGAAATGCTTGACTGAAAGCTTGACCGATGGAACAACTGAATGAGTTTCAGGGACATAGAGCCCCACCTCTGGCAGGCTCCCCAGTCAGGCTGCCCCCACTCCAAACTTTCCACCCCTAACTGGCATCTCTTCATCCAGCAAACACTTATCAGTCACATGTCCAATTCCCTTGGGGCTACCTGAGTGGTGCTGAACAGAATCCAATCACAGCTTAGAGACTCCTGGGGTAAGTAATGTAATAATTCCAGGCAAAGGGTCAAGCAGGGAGGAGGGAGAGTGGGAAATGTCCAATGTCCCACTCCACAATGAGTGCTCCAGCCACCCTAGAAAAGTTAACTTCTCCATGGGGAGGGAAGAATCTCAAGGTGAAATCAGACTCCCAGCTGAGTCCCCACAAGGGGAAGAACGTGCTGACACACAAGGCAATGCTGGGTCCTGACATCTTGTTAGGTTGGTTGGTGTTGATAGTAAGCAGCAAAGCATGTGACTGTTATGGATTGAATTGTATCTTTCCTGTAAAATTCATATGTTGACATCCTAGTCCCTAGTACCTCAGAATGTAACTGTAACCTGAGTCTTTAAAGAGCTAATTAAGGGGCCAGGTGCGATGGCTCACATTTGTAATCCCTTTGGGAGGCTGAGGCAGGCAGATTAGCTGAGATCAGGAGTTCGAGACCAGCCTGGCCAACATGGTGAAATCCCATTTCGACTAAAAGTACAAAAATTAGCCGGGCATGGTGGCGCACACTTGTAATCCCAGTTACTCAAGAGGTTGAGGCAGGAGAATCACTTGAACCCGGAAGGCAGATGCACCACTGCACTCCAGCCTAGGTGACAGAGCAAGATTCTGTCTCAAATAATAATAATAAACAAATAAATAAAGAGCTAATTAAGGTTAAATGAGGTCCAGCCGGGCACGGTGGCTCACGCTTGTAATCCCAGCACTTTGGGAGGCCGAGGTGGGCCTTGGAGTTCAGCCAGGTCAGGAGTTCAAGACCAACCAGGCCAACACAGTGAAACCCTGTCTCTACTAAAAATACAAAAAAAAAAAAAAATTAGCTGGGCGTGGTGGCGGGCACCTGTAATCTAACTACTCAGGAGGCTGAGGCAGGAGAATCACTTGAACTCGGGAGGCGGAGGTTGCAGTGAGCCAAGATCACGCCACTGCACTCCAGCCTGGGCGACAAAGCAAGACTCTGTCTCAAAAAAAAAAACAAAAAAAAAACGTTAGGGCCGGGTGCTGTGGCTCACGCCTGTAATCCCAGCACTTTAAGAGGTCCAGGTGTGAGGGATCACTTGAGGTCAGGAGTTCAAGACCAGCCTGACCAACATGGTGAAACCTCATTTCTACTAAAAATACAAAAATTAGCTGGGCGTGGTGGTGGGTGCCTGTAATCCCAGCTACTCAGGAGGCTGAGGCAGGAGAATGGCTTGAACGTGGGAGGCGGAGGTTGCAGTGAGCCAAGATCACGCCACAGTGCACTTCAGCCTGGATGACAGAGCAAGACTGTGTCTCAAAAAAAAAAAAAAAAAAAAAAAAAAAAAAAGAGAAGAAAGAAAGAAAGAAAGAAAAGAAAGCACTCAGGAAACAATCCCTGGCACACAGGCAGTACTCAGTACTCAACTAAGTGCTCACTGGGCAAAGGTGAACAAACAGGCCCTGCCCTGAGGAACTCAGAGTTACATAAAATTAAAATAGTCACCAGACAATAAGTGTCCCCATTATTGCAACTCTTTACCCTTAGCACTGTGTGTGGCCCCTTGAGGGCAGAAACTTATTTATCTACGTGAGAAAGGGCTTAGCAAAAGAGAGCACCCAGGAAGAACTTGCAAAACCAGATAGTTTCCAAACACCTTCTGATGCCGGGTCATGTGTCAGGACTTAGTGATTGACTCTTCATGGGACCAGTAGAAGTAGATTTCTAGAAGTTCTGTTGGGTTCCTTTTCAAATCTGCCATTAAATAAATAGTTTTTTGCTCCCAATATTGATTTTTTACGTTTTAAATTTTGTAAGCACAATTTTTTTTTTTTTTTTTGAGATGGAGTCTTGCTCTGTCGCCCAGGCTGGAGTACAGTGGTGTGATCTCGGCTCACTGCAACCTCCGTCTCCTGGGTTCAAGCGATTCTCCTGCCTCAGCCTCCTGTGTAGCTGGGACTACAGGCGTGCGCCACCATGCCTAGCTAATTTTTGTATTTTTAGTAGAGACAGAGTTTCACCATGTTGGCCAGGCTGGTCTCGAACTCCTGACCTCAGGTGATCCACCTGCCTCAGCTTCCCAAAGTGCTGGGATTACAGGCATGAGACACTGCGCCCGGCCTGTATTTCCTTTTTGCCAAGGGTTTGGGGAGCACATCTATTTGGTTATCATCTCAAACCAGGTTCCCAGTTCTTAGCATGAGCTTTCTTGATCTATTATATCAGGCTCTACTCCCTGGGGTACAAAAAACTCATCAACGATCCCAACTTCCTAAGGAAGAGCTTTAAAAAAAAATCCTCTTTCCTTTTCCTTCAACTGTTCTGCTTAGCTCCAAGGCAGCCTTTTCTGTAGTTCCTTGGGGCTGGTGGTGAGGATTGTACAGTGGATTCATTTCACATTAGACTTGAGGGTGGTACCCTTTGGGGGTTCAGCTTAATGTGAGGAGATCTGCTATCTGGCTGCCCACCTTGGGAGGCCCTGGATTTTCACTTGTGTCCCCCTTGCCCTGTGTGGTTGACAAGCTGAAACTCGCAGGTTTAATATTGGTAAATGCCCTCATGTCATAAGTAGCCTTGGTGCTCCAATATCCCCACTCTTCCTGTTAACCATCTGGCTACCAGCTTTCACTCCATAATTGGCCTGAGCATTCCTCATATATATATATATTTTTTCCCTAAGATGGAGTTTCGCTCTTGTTGCCCAGGCTGGAGTGCAATGGCATGATCTCGGCTCACTGCAACCTCCACCTCCCGGGTTCAAGCGATTCTCCTGCTTTGGCCTCCTGAGTAGCTGGCATTACAAGCACATGCCACCACACCCAGCTAATTTTGTATTTTTAGTAGAGACAGGATTTCTCCGTGTCGGTCTGGCTGGTCTTGAACTCCGACCCCAGGTGATCCACCCGCCTCATCCTCCCAAAGTGCTGGGATTACAGGCGTGAACCACCGTGCCCGGCCACATTCCTCATACTTTTAAGCACTTCAGTTTGATACGGGGTCTCACTCAGTCACCCAGGATGGAGTATAGTGGCGTGATCACCGCTCACTGCAGCCTTGACCTCTCTAGGCTCAGGTGATCCTCCTACGCCTGTAGTTGGGACTACAGGTGTGTGCCACCAGGCCTGGCTAATTTTTGTATTTTTAGTAGAGATGGGTTTTCACCATGTTGCCCAGGCTGGTCTCGAACTCTTGGGCTCAAGAGATCCACCCACCTTGGCTTCCCAAAGTGCTGGGATTACAGGCGTGAGCTACCTACTGCACCTGGCAGAGTTTCAGCGTTTTGTTTTGTTTTGTTTTTGTTTTGTTTTTTGTGTGTGTGTTGTTGTTTGTTTTTTAATTTTTTAGAGACGGGGGTTTCACCATGTGGGCCAGGGTGGTCTTGAACTCCTGGCCTCAAGTGATCCGCCCGCCTTGGCCTCCCAAAGTGCTGGGATTACAGGCATGAGCCAGTGCGCCCAGTCACGGAACTTCAGTGTTTTTAAGAGGATATTTTAATATATTGTCTAACATAGTCATTATCTTCAGAGGAAGGATTAACTGAATAAAGTAGCCTACCATTACAAAAGAAAAATCCCGGAAAACCCAGTTTCAGTGACAAAATAGGCCCAGCACAACTCCCTCCTTTATTGACCTCTGAAATTGTCCCCTGACACCGAGGCAATAATATCACTGGTAAATACCATATGGCCCAAGTCCCAGGGGACACCCTCACAAGTCACAGCCACCACTCAATGTGTAGCTGTTATTCAGTGACAACTCCACACAGTGAGTGACATCATATGTTAATGTCACCTATCAATGCTCTGGGAGATGACAACCCAAAACTATGTGTTGCTTCAACAAGCAAGTGTTGAGTACCCACCATGTGCCCAGTGCTGGGGTTATAGCAGAAATTGAGACATTCTTCCTTCATAGAATTTACAGTTTGGTAAGGGCAATGGACAATGAACACGTAGTAAACAAGTAAGTCCAAAGTGTCAAAAGTTTTGTGAAAGAAAAAAACCACATAAGAACCAGGGTTGCCAGGCACAGTGGCTCATGTCTGTAACTCCAGCACTTTGGGAGGCTGAGGCGGGCGGATCACAAGGTCGGAAGTTTGAGACTAGCCTGGCCAATATGGTGAAACCCCATCTTTACTAAAAATACAAAAATTAGCCAGGCGAGGTGGCATTTGAGCTGAAACCTGAAGGATGAGAAGAAGCTCATCATGGGAAGAGCCCAGGATGGCGAATACCAGGCGGGGAAACAGCCAGTGCAAAGGCTCTGAGGTAGAAGGGTTCTTGGCCCAAGGAACAGAAGGGAGGCCATTTGGCTGGGGAGCAGTGAGGTGGCAAGTGCTGGAACGTGGGGTCAGAGGGAGAGGCAGAGACCAGATCACAGGACGTCTTCTCTCCTGGGCCTTGGGGAGGAGTTTGGCTTCTAAGAATAAGTGGAAGCCGGCTGGGCTCACGCCTGTAATCCCAGCACTTTGGAAGGCCGAGGCAGGTGGATCACCTGAGGTCAGGAGTTCGAGACTAGCCTGGCCAACATGGTGAAACCTCGTCTCTACTAAAAATACAAAAATTAGCTGGACATGGTGGTGGGCACCTGTAATCTACTAAAAATACAAAAAATTAGCCGAGCATGGTGGCGGGTGCCTGTAGTCCCACCTACTCAGGAGGCTGAGGCAGGAGAATTGCTTGAACCCTGGGGTGCGGAGGATGCAGTGAGCCCAGATGGCACCACTGCACTCCAGCCTGGGTGACAGAGCAAGGCTGTATCTCAAAACATACATACGTACATGGAAGCCATTGGGGGCCATGTGACTGACACTCTGAGAAGATCCCTATGGTAAAGGATACCCCAGTCAGATGGGGATCTGCTCCTCCCTGTATCATCACCTGTCGCCCATCCCAGCTCTAAGCAGGGCGACTCCTCCTTCTGAAGCCCTCCTTCCAAGTACACGCCTCCTTCCAAACCCACTAGTGAACCGAACATAGCCCAAGGGAAAATGCCTTCTGATTGGACAAATCGTGTGTGTGTGTGTGTGTGTGTGTGTGTGTGTGTGTGTGTGTGTGTCCTTGGGCGGATCCCACTGTGATTGGTTACAGGCTTTCCTTTCTCTTCCAGTCAGACAACTATCTCGATGAGTGCTATTGCCCCATGACACAAGTACGCTCTCTGATTGGCCTTCCATGCATGAGTGACGGCAGAAACAGCTTATAGACGCCACGACTTGGCGGCGCTACCGAGGGGCTGTAGGCGCTGCAGCTGGACCCTCGGGCTGTCAGTGCGCTTCCAGCTCCGCACCCCGAGCCGGTGCGCCGCCCGCACTATGGCAGCCCCGCCGCAGCTGCGGGCTCTGCTCGTAGCCGTCAACGCACTGCTGCGCAAGCGCCGCTACCACGCTGCGTTGGCCGTGCTTAAGGGCTTCCGGAACGGGGCTGTGTGAGTGGGGCCATCGGGCCGGGCTGGGGCTGAGGGATGTCCTGGCTGGGGTCGGAGGCGCGAGTTCAAAGTCCAACGCCGCAGTGCTGTGTGCCCTGGAGCAGTCCTCTTTTGTCTCTAAGTCTCGGAGGTCACTATCTATGCAATGGGAGCTGGATTTTGGGTTGCGCGCCTTCCCAGCCCTGAACTGGGTTTCCCACTGCACATTTTCTGGGTCTTCCAACCTTTGCAGCCTGGCCCTCTTGCTTTGACCTCCTCCCATGCCAGCTCCTGTATCCCCTTATTTGGGTTCAGTTCACCTCGCCTCGCGGTGTGTCTTTGGGCCTGACTGGCCTCAACGGCCCTGTTTGCACAATGGGGAACTAGGCTCTGGCCTCTAGCTGGCAGGCAGAAGCCTCCTGTTTATACTGTCCCCATGAAGCTGCCCGTGGACTTGCATCCTGCTTCTCACTCCTCACCTGTGGGACTCCAGCGCAAAGTCCCATTTGGCTAAGGGGGCTCCTGGGACTGACAATGAATGTAAAAGAAGCTGCAACTATCCTGGCATTCTACCTGCAAGAGAGGAGGTCTTGGGGTCATTGCCCTGGCTGGTGCCTAGAGGGGAGCTCAGCCTCCTTTAAACCTAGTGCTTAACAGCCACCATTTATTTTTATTTTTATTTTTTTATTTTATTTATTTATTTTTTGAGACAGAGTTTCGCTCTGTCGCCCAGGCTGGAGTGCAGTGGCACAATCTCGGCTCACTGCAAACTCTGCCTCCTGGGTTCACACCATTCTCCTGCCTCAGCCTCCGGAGTAGCTGGGACTACAGGCGCCTGTCCCCACGCCCGGCTAATTTTTTTTTTTTTTTTTTTTTTTTTGAGACAGAGTCTGGCTCTGTCGCCCAGGCTGGAGTGCAGTGGCCCGATCTCAGCTCACTGCAAGCCCCGCCTCCCGGGTTCACGCCATTCTCCTGCCTCAGCCTCCCGAGTAGCTGGGAGTACAGGCGCCCGCCACCTCGCATGGCTAATTTTTTTTGTATTTTAGTGGAGACGGGGTTTCACCGTGTTAGCCAGGATGGTCTCGATCTCCTGACCTCGTGATCCGCCTGTCTCGGCCTCCCAAAGTGCTGGGATTACAGGCTTGAGCCACCGCGCCCGGCCAATTTTTTGTATTTTTTAGTAGAGACGGTGTTTCACCGTGTTAGCCAGGATGGTCTCGATCTCCTGACCTCGTGATCCGCCCACCTCAGCCTCCCAAAGTGCTGGGATTATAGGCGTGAGCCACCGCGCCCGGCCGCCACCATTTATTGAGGTCCTATAGTGCCAGAACCCGGGACAAAGTAGAGAACAAACCAGAGAAAGTGGTTTGTGCCCCCCGGAATCGGCATCCTAGTGGCAACGTGGGATGGTGGGGAGGATATGGATGCCTTGGCTTGAACCCTGGTCCCACCTGCTCTGTGATCTGGAGGAAGTCATTTAGCCTCTCTAAGCCTCAATTTCTGTAAAATGGGGATGGTACTAGTACTTATACTATCAAAATTGAGTCAATATGTGTGAAATGCTTAGCACAGGCTGGCCACGGTGGCTCACACCTGTAATCCTAGCACTTTGGGAGGCCGAGGCAGGCGGATTATCTGAGGTCAGGAGTTCGAGACCAGCCTGGCCAACATGGCGAAACCCCATCTCTACCAAAAATTAGCTGGGTGTAGTAGCATGTGCCTGTAGTCCCAGCTACATGGGAGGCTGAGGGGCAGGAGAACTGTTTGAACCCAGGAGGTGGAGGTTGCAGTGAGTCGAGATTGGGCCACTCTACTCCAGCCTGGGAGACAGAGTGAAACTCCGTCTCAAAAGAAAAAAAAAAAGAAAGTAAGTTTCATGAGGCCATAACTTTATCTATTTTGTTCCTTGGTGTATTACTAGCACCTGGTATTTAGTAGTTTCTCAAATATTTATTGAATGAATGAATAAGTGTGCAAGATCAGAATTGCCATTGTCCCCATTTTCCAGATGAAAAGGCTATAGCGGCCGGGCGCGGTGGCTCAAGCCTGTAATCCCAGCACTTTGGGAGGCCAAGATAGGCGGATCACGAGGTCAGGAGATCGAGACCATCCTGGCTAGCACGGTGAAACCCCGTCTCTACCAAAAAAATACAAAAAACTAGCCGGGCGAGGTGGTGGGCGCCTGTAGTCCCAGCTGCTCTGGAGGCTGAGGCAGGAGAATGGCGTGAACCCGGGAGGCGGAGCTTGCAGTGAGCAGAGATCCGGCCACTGCACTCCAGCCCGGGCGACAGAGCGAGACTCCGTCTCAAAAAAAAAAAAAAAAAAAAAAAAAAAAAAAAAAAAAAAAAAAAAAAAGGCTATAGCTCAGAGGTAGACCCATTGCTCATGGCCACAGCACTTGGTCAGGGTTGGAGCCAGGATTCAAACCCAAGGATGCCTGGCCCCAGTGCCAGGCTCTTGGCTCCCATGGACACTCAAGAGTCAGGTAGAACTGGTTCCCACTGGTTCTGGCCAGATTATGTCAGCTATTGCTTGATCATCAGTGACCCTTTTGCCAAGTTTTTTTCTTTTTTGAGACAGAGTCTTGCTCTGTTGCCCAGGCTGGAGTACAGTGGCATGATCTCGGCTCACTGCACGCTCCATCTCTCGGGTTCAAGCCATTCTCCTGCCTCAGCCTCCTGAGTATCTGGGACTACAGGTGCCTGCCACCACACCCGGCTAACTTTTTGTATTTTTTAGTAGAGACTGGGTTTCACCATGTCAGCCAGGATGGTCTTGATCTCCTGACCTCGTCATCTGCCCGCCTCGGCCTCCCAGAGTGCTGGGATTACAGGCATGAGCCACCGCGCCTGGCCCTTTTTGTTTTTTTGTTTTTTTAGACAGGATCTCGCTCTGTCACCCAGGCTGGAGTGCAGTGGTGTAATCTCGCTTGGCTCACTGCAACCTCCGCCTCCCGGGTTCAAGCAATTCTGCTTCAGCCTCCCGAGTAGCGGGACTACAGGTACGCACTATCATGCTTGGCTAATTTTTTTGTATTTTTAGTAGAGACGGTTTTCACCATGCTGGCCAGGCTGGTCTCGAATTCCTTATCTCGTGACCACCTGCCTGGGCCTTCCAAAATGCTGGGATTACAAGTGTGAGCCATTACACCCGGCACCCCCACACATCTTTTTAAAAAGTTTTATGTTGAAATAATTTTGGATTTATAATTTCCTCATTTTACACAGTTATTGCTGTGCTGCACACACATCTGTACACCTTGCTCTAATAAGTTGTACGTCCATATCAGTGTGCATAAAGTTGCCTCATTCTTTTTTTTTTTTTTTTTTGAGATGGAGTGTTGCTCTGTTGCCCAGACTGGAGTGCAATGGCACTATCTCAGCTCACTGCAGCCTGCACCTTCCGGGTTCAAGCGATTCTCCTGCCTCAGCCTCCTGAATAGCTGGGATTACAGGTGTGCACCACCAAGTCCAGCTAATTTTTTTTTTTTTTTTTTTTTTTTTTGAGACGGAGTCTTGCTCTGTCGCCCGGGCTGGAGTGCAGTGGCCGGATCTCAGCTCACTGCAAGCTCCGCCTCCCGGGTTTACGCCATTCTCCTGCCTCAGCCTCCCGAGTAGAGGGGACTACAGGCGCCCGCCACTTCGCCCGGCTAGTTTTTTGTGTTTTTAGTAGAGACGGGGTTTCACCGTGTTAGCCAGGATGGTCTCGATCTCCTGACCTCGTGATCCGCCCATCTCGGCCTCCCAAAGTGCTGGGATTACAGGCTTGAGCCACCGCGCCCGGCATCCAGCTAATTTTTGTATTTTTAGTAGAGATGGGATTTCGGTATGTTGGCCAGGCTGGTCTTGAACTCCTGACCTCAGGTGATCCACCTGCCCCAACCTCCCAAAGTGCTGGGATTACAGGCATGAACGACCGTGCTGGGCCTTTTTTTTTTTTTTAAATTTAAAGATGAGGTCTTGCTCTGTCACCCAGGCTGGAGTGCAGTGGTGTGATCATAGCTCACTGTAGCCTTGAACTCTTGGGCTCCAGGAATCCTCGCATCTCAGCCTCCCAAGTAGCTAGGACTATAGGTTCACAACACCAGTTAATTTTTCATACTTTTTATAAAGACGGAGTATCATTACATTGCCCAGGCTGGTCTCAAGCTCCCGGCTCAAGCGATCCACCCACCTCAGCCTCCTAAAGTGCTGGAATTATAGACGTGAGTCACTGCACCTGGCCAAATTTTTTATTTTTTGTAGAGATGGGGTCTCACCATGTTGCCCAGGCTGGTCTTGAACTCCTGGCCTTAAGCAGTCCTCCTACCTTGGCCACCCAGAGTGCTAGGATTACAGGCATGAGCCACTGCACCCAGCCTTGGACATAGATTTGATTCCAGTCTTTTGTTTTTTCAAACAAGCCTGCAGTGAACATTCATGTATATTTGGGGAGACAGTAGTATGTGGCTCATGACCATTGTCTCAAGGGGGCTGTCCAGGATTTTTAGACCTTGTAGCCTGGTAAGACCAGGGTCGGTACCTGGAGAACTTAGTCAGAGATAGGGGTAGGGGTGGAGTTGTCCAATAAAGAATAAAAAAAGAAGAGATACTAATATTGACTGAGCTAGGAACTTCTACATGTGTGTAACTGCCAAAAGCCATTCTGTAAAATGGAGAATACCTTTTGTTGATGGGAAAAGGGAGGTTCAGAGAGGTTAACTGATTTATCCAAGTTCACACAGCAAAATATGGCAGGGCTTCGGCACCAAATACCACTGTCTTTCTACTATTCATTTGAGTATAGTTAAAACAATGAAAGTAAACATGGTCACATCATTCCTAGATCCCTAAATGAGGAGGAGAAAGGAGGGGTGGGGGAAGAGGTTTGAATCTTAAAAAGAGGCAATTATGTAACATTTAAAATATTTAATAATTTTAAAAGCAATGCTTAATCACAGATAATTTTGGAAGTATAGAAAAATTTAAAAAGCAAGCAAAAATAAATTTTATATTCCTCCAGTGCAGTGGGCATTGCTAATAACAGTGGTATATTTCCTTCCAGTTTTTTAAATTTTATTTTTGTTTTTGAGACAGAGTCTTAGTCTGCTGCCCAGGCTGGAGTGCAGTGGCACAATCTCGACTTGCCACAGCCTCCGCCTCCCGGGTTCAAGAGATTCTCCTGCCTCAGCCTCCCGAGTAGCTGGGAATATAGGTGCCTGCCACCATAGCCAGCTAATTTTTGTAGTATTTTTAGTAGAGACAGGGTTTCACCATGTTGTCCAGGCTGGTCTCAAACTCCTGACCTCAAATGATCTGCCCACTTCGGCCTTCCAAAGTACCAGCCTTTTTATAAATGCATTTTTACAAAGTTGAGGTCCTCCTTTGTATAATAGTTAGAAAGAGGTATAGTGTTACCTAACAGCTATTTTAGGGAATTTGTTAACTTTAAGATGAGCCAAGCTGAAGATAGAACCTTCTAGAAATGACATTGTCATGGGTAAGGGCTGTTCTGGCATCAGTCAGTCAACAGTTATTTATCAAGCACATGTTATTTGTCAGGTACCATGTGGGGTGCTAGGGACTATGCAGATGACAAGCCAGACACATTCCCTGTCTTCACAGAGCCCACAGTCTAGCACAGGAAAGAGATCATTACAATAGAATAAATAGTTAATAGCCGAGTCATTAAACTGGGAAGATGAAGTGCTGGAGAGAAGTTTTGGGATCTGTGGCAATGAAAAATTGTGCAAACCTAGGCTGGAGTAACAGAAGGCCTTTACAGAGGGCCCAGCTGAGACTGGAAGGCTGAGGGAAGGTGACTGGGGAGGAGCACGCCAGGTAGTGGGAACCGCCAGGACAAAGCCAGGAGCAGAGAAGGACCTGATGTGTCAGACGCAGTCCAGGAAGGACAGTGTGGCTGGAGCAGCTGAGGAGGGCTCTGGGGTGAGGTGGGAGCATTGAGCAGGGGCCAAGGCTGTAGCACTTTCAAGGCTGCAGGGAGGAGCTTGGAATTTGTTCTGTGAGTAGTGGAAAGATGTTAGAGGATTTTAAGCTGGCGTGATGTGATGAGATTGATGTTTTTAAAAGATGAGACTGGCTAGGACGGGCAGGGTGGCTCACGCTTATAATCCCAGCACTTTGGGAGGCTGAGGCGGGCGGATCACCTGAGGTCGGGAGTTCGAGACCAGCCTGACCAACAGGGAGAAACCCCATCTCTACTAAAAATACAAAATTAGCCGGGCATGGTGGCACATGCCTGTAATTCCAGCTACTTGGGAGACTGAGGCAGGAGAATTGCTCGAACCTGGGAGGCAGAGGTTGCAGTGAGCCGAGATCACGCCATTGCACTCCAGGCTGAGCAAGAAGAGCAAAACTCCGTCTCAAAAAAAAAAAAAGATGAGACTGGCTGCAGTGAGAATGTCAGGATAGAGCAGAGGGAGCAATTCTACAAAGCCAGTTGAGCAAGGATGGTGGACCTTTTACATGTACCATCACCTTCCATCAAAATTATAGGGCCGGGCACGGTGGCTCACACCTGTAATCCCAGCACTTTGGGAGGCCAAGGCAGGTGGATCACCTGAAGTCAGGAGTTCGAGACCAGCCTGAGCAACGTGGAGAAACCTTGTCTCTACTAAAAATACAAAAATTAGCCGGGCGTGGTGGCGTGTACCTGTAATCCCAGCTACTCAGGAGGCTGAGGCAAGATAATTGCCTGAACCAGGGAGGCGGAGGTTGCAGTAAGCCAAGATCATACCACTGCACTCCAGCCTGGGCGACAGAGAGAGACTCTGTCTCGGAAAAGAAAAAAGAAATTACAACGAGCCCTGTGACATTTAACATCCCTTTTTAAGGTTGGCGGATCACCTGAGGTCAGGAGTTCCAGACCAGCCTGGGCAACATGGTGAAACCCCATCTCTACTAAAAATACAAAAATTAGCCTGGCATGGTGGCTGGCACCTGTAATCCCAGCTACTTGGGAGGCTGAGGCAGGAGAATTGCTTGAACCCAGGAGGCGGAGGCTACAGTAAGCCAAGATTGCGCCACTGTACTCCAGCCTGGGTGACGGAGCGAGACTCCATCTCAAAAAACAAACAAAAAACAACCCTTTTTATGCTGATCATGATGGCACACACTTGTAGTCTCAGCTACTCAGGGAGCTGAGGCTGGAGGATCGCTGGAGCCCAGGAGTTCAGGGCTGCAGTGAGCTATGATTGTACCACTGCACACCAGCCTGGGAGACAGAATGAGGCTCTGTTGTTGAATAATTAAAAATAACATCCCTTTTTATGGTGCGGAAACTGAGGCTCAGAGAAGTTAAAGGACACGCCTGAGACCATACTACCAGGAAGTATCAGAGCCAGGATTTGCATCCAGCATGATCTCCCCTCCCAAAGTGGTGTCAGAATTTGGGATGGGGAGAGAGAACAAGCGGTCAAAAGGAGAGCCCAAAAAGAAAGTGCAACACAGTGACGTTATAGTAACTGTTTTCTTCTGTTTCTACAGCTATGGAGCCAAAATCCGGGCCCCTCATGCACTGGTCATGACCTTTCTCTTCCGGAATGGCAGGTACACATCCCTCAAACTGGGAGAGAAGGTGATCAGCCCTCAGTGCCAGGACAATTGTAATAGCTTCTTAGCTGGGTCTACCCTGTCCCCCCCATCACGCTTCCTACAGTTCAACTCTTTTTTTCTTTTGTTTTTTGTTGTTGTTGAGATGGAGTCTCTCTCTGTTGCCCAGGCTGGAGTGCAGTGGTGATCTTGGTTCACTGCAACCTCCGCCTCTGGGAATCAAGCGATTCTCCTGCTTCAGTCTCCTGAGTAGCTGGGACTACAGGCACCCGCCACCAGGCCTGGCTAATTTTTGCGTTTTTAGTAGAGATGGGGTTTCACCATATTGGCCAGGCTGGTCTTGAACTCACAACTTCAGGTGATCAGCTGCCTGGGCGTCCCACAGTGCTGGGATTACAGGTGTGAGTCACCGTGCCTGGCCCTAAAGTCCAACTGTGATCCCATTATCCCTGCTTGAAAACTTCCTGTGCCCTCCAAGGAAGCCCAGCTTCCAGGCCTGGCCTTCAGTGCCTTCTGCAGTCTGGCCTCAGCTGACCCCCTGTTGTGTCCACCCTGGGGTGCCTTTGGCACACAGAACTCACTGCCATTCCATGCACGTGCCATGTGTAGCTCCACCTGCACACGTCTGCTCATGCAGCACTCACGCCAGGAGAGCCTTTGGCTCGCACTCCACCTTTACTTCCCTCCTAGCAATCCAGACCAGTTCTCTGAGGATCACTTCCTCCTCAAAGCTCCCTGATCTCTCGTCTCTTGCTCAAGCCTCTTCACCTTCCTCTCATTTCCCGTAGCTCTTCCCTCAAGGCACTTCTCAGAAAACGGGTTGCAGTCTAGTGTTTAATGCATACAGGCTCACGTGGAATGTACAGGAATCATGCACTGCTAGCCTCCAGGCCAACTCCAACTTTCAAGATGTGCTCATTTTGTATTTTTATCTTATTTATTTGTTTGTTTTGTTTTTGTTGTCCTCCAAGTCATTTTTTAAAAAACTGAACTCATGTGTATTCAGCAGGTGTTTATTGAGCATCTGCTATGTGCCAGACACTGTTCTAGGTACTGGGGATACAGCAGTGAACAAAACAGGCAGTGACTCCTGCTGACATTCTAGCAGGGGGTGGCAGAAAATAAACCTAGTAAGGAGAGTCTGTGGTATGTTAGAAGGTGATATGGTTATGGAAAAGTGAAATTAGAGCAGGGAAAAAGGGAAAGGGCATCAGAAGTGCTGAGGGGACAGGTTGCACAATTAAATAGGGAAGGCCTCTATGAGAAAGTGACATTGGAGTAAAGACTTGAAGGAGACAGAGTTGTCCAGGTGGATATGAGGGGAAAGAGTGTTCCAGGCCACGGGCATAGCCAGTGCAAAGGCCTTGAGGTAGGATCCTGCCTGATAAGTGTGAGGAGGCTGGAGCAGAGGGACTGAAGGGGAGAGAGGACAGAGAGGCAGGTCACAGCTTGACCTGGGTCAGTCCTCTCCAGCTTTGGGTCATAGAGAGGAATTTGACTTTTCCTTTAAGTGCAATGGGAAATTGTAAGATTTTGAGCAGGGCTGCACCATTATTTGACTTACATGTTAACAGCGTGAGGGTTAAGAATCTGCTACCAGGCTAGGCGCAGTGGCTCATGCCTGTAATCCCAACACTTTGAGAGGCCGAGGTGGGTGGTACACTTGAGGTCAGGAGTTCAAGACCAGCCAGGCCAACATGGCAAAACCTTGTCTCTACCAAAAAATACAAAGATTAGGTTGGGCACAATGGCTCACGCCCGTAATCCCAGCAGTTTGGGAAGCTGAGGCAGGCAAATCGTGAGGTCAGGAGATCAAGACCATCCTGGACAACACGGTGAAACCCTGTCTCTACTAAAAATACAAAAATTAGCTGGGCACGGCAGCACACGCCTGTGGTCCCAGCTACTCAGAAAGCCGAGGCAGGAGAATTGCTTGAACCTGAGAGGCGGAGGTTGCAGTGAGCCGAGATCACGATACTGCACTCCAGCTTGGGCCACAGAGTGAGACTCCATCTCAAAATAAATAAACAAACAGATTAGTCGTATGTGATGGTGCACACCTGTAGTCCCAGCTACTTGGGAGGCTGAGGCAAGAGAATCGCTCAAACCCAGGAGGAGAGGTTGCAGTGAGCCCAGATCATGCCACTGGACTCCAGCCTGGGCAACAGAGCTAGACTCCATCTCAGAGAAAAAAAAAATTGCTGCCAGGTTAAGAACAGATTGGTGTGGGGGGAGGGGAGCGGGGCCACCCAAGGGCAGAAGCAGGTTCCCTCCAGGAGGCTGTGGCAGTGATGCAAGTGAGCCAATGTCGGGCTTGGACCTCAGTGGTGCTGGTGCAGGTGAGAAGAGTAGTCAGTCTCTAGACACATTTTGAAGGCAGGGTTAGTGCCAACATTTAAAAACTGGTAGATTCCACATGGAAATCGAGCTTTCCTGCCTTAGGACTGGCAACACTGGGGCCTGTGTTTGCATGGGGTGACAGCCAGCTGCTCCCGGCTGTCCCCAGCCACCTGGAAGATTTCCCCATGGACCCTCTCACTCATTCAGGGTCCTCGTCGAGCTTTAAGAGCACCTGAGTTTGCCATTCCTGAATTGGGAGGAGTAGACTCTGCTCTTTCTCTGTGTTGTCCTTCCTGCCCCCTAGTGATTTTTTTTTTTTTTTTTTTTTTAATTTTTAGAGACAGGGAATCTGTTACCCAGACTGGAGTGCTGTTGCGCAATCATGGTTCACTGCAGACTCAAGCAAACCTCCTTCCTCAGCCTCCCGAGTAGCAGGAACTACAGACATGTGCCACCACACCAGGCTAATTTTTTCTTTATTTTTTTTTTTATAGAGACGAGATCTCATTATGTTGCCCAGGCTGGTCTGGAACTCCTGGGCTCAAGGAATCTGCCCGTGTTGGCCTCTCAAAGTGCTGGGATGACAGGTGTGAGCCACAGGTGTGAGCCACTGTGTCTGGCCTCCTAGTAACTTTTTTTTTTTTTTAAGGTAGTCTCTCTCTGTTGCCCAGGCTGGAATGCAGTGGCGCCTACTCAGCACAGCCTCCCAAAGTGTTGGGGTTATAGGCGTGACCCACTGCACTGCACCTGACCTCTAGTGATTTTTAAGGGATAAAAAGAATAGCCTCCTCTATTTAAATGTTCACTTCTCAGGATAAAGACCAAACTCAGCATGGCCCCACTGCCTCTGCCCTGCACCTTCCCCACAAACTCTCTGGTTCTCTGCCCATGGCCACTGTGGCTTCTCTCTGCTCCGTTCCTCATACTCTCTGCCCCTCCTCTGGGCCTGGCACACGCTGAGCCCTCTGCCTGGGATGCAGCTCCCCTCCCCTCTTGACCTCCTTGACTTCTCATCGGGAAGATCCCAGCACCATCTCTTGTCAAGGTCAAAGTTCTTTTTTTTTTTTTTTTGAGGCAGAGTCTCGCTCTGTCGCCCAGGCTGGAGTGCAGTGGCCAGATCTCAGCTCACTGCAAGCTCCGCCTTCCGGGTTCACGCCATTCTCCTGCCTCAGCCTCCCGAGTAGCTGGGACTGCAGGCGCTCGCCATCACGCCCGGCTAGTTTTTTGTATTTTTTTAGTGGAGACGGGGTTTCACCGTGTTAACCAGGATGGTCTCGATCTCTTGACCGTCAAGGTCAAAGTTCTTTCTGTGATTATTTATTTCACATTTTCCTCTCCCAGTAGATCTCAAGCCCCTGAGGGCGGCGAGAAGATCTGTTTCTTCTCAGAATTGTATTCCCAGATCCAACACATGGCAGACACTCACTCCTTCACTTCTTCACATTTTTACTCAAAAAAACATTTATTAAGCACCTACTATGTGCCAGGCCCTGCAGATGAACAAGCCAGATCCAGACACCACCCTCCCGTAGCTGCTACTGGGGTGGGGGAAGATAATAAACAAGCATATAAATGTCGGCTGGTGACCATAGCTAGGAAGGAAAAGAAAATTAGGGTCAGGACAGGATGTGATGGGTATTCTATTCTGTAGGGTGATCAGGGAAGGTCTCCTTGGGGAAGTGGCACTGAGTCAAGGCCTGAATCAGGGGAGAGAGAGCATGAAGGGTAGAGGCCAGTGACTGAATGAGCATTACTCTCAGCTCTTTGGCAGGTTGTTAGGCATGCCCGGTGCTCAGTGGGGCTGCCGAGCCTGCACTCATGGCAGGGGCACCTGTGTTTGTGCAGCCTCCAGGAGAAGCTGTGGGCCATCCTGCAGGCCACGTATATGCACTCCTGGAACCTGGCATGGTTTGTGTTCACCTACAAGGGTCTCCGTGCCCTGCAGTCCTGCATACAAGGCAAGACCTACCCAGCGCACGCATTCCTGGCGGCCTTCCTCGGGGGTATCCTGGTGTTTGGAGAAAACAATAACATCAACAGCCAGGTAAAGATCCTCCCGAGGTGGGGGTGGTGAGGGGGGCGTGGTTCAGCACAGAGGTGGGGGTGACAAAATGGGGAGTGGTTCAGTATAGAGGTGGAGTGACAGAAGGGAGCGTGATTCAGTGCAAAGGTAGGGGTGATGGAAGGGGGAGTGGTTCAGTACAGAGGTGGGGGTGACGGAAGAGGGCGTGGTTCAGTGTAGAGGTGGGGATGGGGGAAGAGGGCATCGTTCAGTATAGAGGTAGGAGTGGGGGAACGGGCGTGATTCAGTGTAGAGGTGGGAGTGGGGGAAGGGGTGTGGTTCCGTGTAGAGGTGGGAGTGGGGGGAAGGGCGTGGTTCAGTGTAGAGGTAGGAGTGGGGGAAGGGGCGTGGTTCTGTATAGAGGTAGGGGAAGGGGCGTGGTTCAGTGTAGAGGTGGGGGTGGGGGGAAGGGGCATGGTTCAGTGTAGCGTTAGGGGTGGGGGGATGGGCGAGGTTCTGTATAGAGGTAGGCGTGGGGGAAGGGGCATGGCTCAGTGTAGAGGTAGGAGTGGGGGAAGAGGTGTGGTTCTATATAGAGGTGGGGGGAAGGGCGTGGTTGTGGATTAGGGTGGGAGTGGGGGAAAGGGCATGGTTCTGGATAAGAGGTAGGAGGCGGGGAAGGGATGTGGTTCAGTGTAGAGTTATGAGTGGGGGAAGGGGTGTGGTTCAGTGTAGAGTTATGAGTCGGGGAAGGGGCATGGTTCTGTATAGAGGTAGGAGTGGGGGATAGGGCGTGGTTCAGTGTACAGTTAGGAGGCGGGAAAGGAGTGTGGTTCAGTGTGGAGGTGGGAGTTGGGGAAGGGGCCTGGTTCCGTGTAGAGGTAGGGGTGGGGGAAGGGGACGTGGTTCAGTGTAGAGGTGTGGGTGGGGGAAGGGGCGTGGTTCAGTGTAGAGGTGGGGGTGGGGGGATGGGCGTGGTTCTGTATGGAGGTAGGTGTAGGGGAAGGGGCGTGGCTCAGTGTAGACGTAGGAGTGGGGGAAGAGGTATGGTTCTATACAGAGGTGGGGGGGAAGGGCGTGGTTTTGGATTAGGGTGGGAGTGGGGGAAAGGGCATGGTTCTGGATAGAGGTAGGAGTGGGGGAAGGGATGTGGTTCAGTGTAGTTATGAGTGGGGGAAGGGGCGTGGTTCAGTGTAGAGGTGTGGGTGGGGGGAGGGGTGTGGTTCAGTGTAGAAGTGTGGGTGGGGGAAGGGGCGTGGCTCAGTGTAGAGGTGTGGGTGGGGGAAGGGGCGTGGTTTAGTGTAGAGGTGGAGGTGGGGGGAAGGGGCGTGGTTCAGTGTAGAGGTGGTGGAAGAAGGCGTGGTTCAGTATAGAGGTGGGGCTGGGGAAGGGGCGTGGTGTCATATAGAGGTAAGCGTAGGAGAAGGGGCCTGGTTCGGTGTAGAGATGGGAGTGGGAGGGGGCGTGGTTCAGTGTAGAAGTGGGGGTGCGGGTAGCGGGCATGGTTCTGTATAGAGGTTGGGGTGGAGGTGATGAAGATGATAAGCTCTTAGCTCTTTTACATGTCTGAGGTCTGTGACTCACCAGTCCCTCTGTGACTTTGGAAGGTCACTTCCCTCTCAGTTTTTCCATCTGTAATTTCATGGTTCCCAAAAATCAATGCATGTGCTGCTCTCTGGGGCAGAGATTGTTTTTGAAAACCACTCTGTAGTGAAATGAGGGGAAAAAATGACCCTGAAGTAAGGTTTTCATAAAAGAAAACTTAATACACTCTTAAAAACTCTCTGTCATTCTGTGACTTGTCCTTTTTCTGGGTTAAAATTCCCTTTTGCTATGAGATGATGATGAATAAGAGACTAAATGCTAGTTGTTGGGTTTTTGTTCTGTTTTGTTTTTATTGAGACAGAGTCTTGCTCTGTTGCCCAGGCTGGAGTGCAGTGGCACGATCTAGGCTCATTGCAACAACCTTCATTTCCCAGGTTCAAGCGTTTGTCCTATCTCAGCCTCCCGAGTAGCTGGGAGGACTACAAGCGCCTGCCACCATACCAGCTAATTTTTGTATTTTTAGTAGAGATGGGGTTTCACCATATTGGTCAGACTGGTCTCAAACTCCTGACCTCAGGTGGTGCCCCCCTTGATCTCCCAAAGTGTAGCGTGAGCCACCGCACCTGGAGGAATGCTAGTTGTTTTTTAATGTTCTTTGGCATCCTGCAAAGTTGGCAGCCTCTCTCTACTTGCCTCCCTCAAATTTCTTAAATATGTTTAAATTGTAAAAATATTTTTTAGGACAGGCATGGTGGCTCATGCCGGTAATCCCATCTCCATTAAAAATGCAAAAAAATGGCCAGGCGCGGTGGCTCAAGCCTGTAATCCCAGCACTTTGGGAGGCTGAGACGGGCAGATCACCTGAGGTCAGGAGATCGAGACCATCCTGGCTAACACAGTGAAACCCCGTCTCTACTAAAAAAAATACAAAAAATTAGCCGGGCAAGGTGGCGGGCGCCTGTAGTCTCAGCTACTCCGGAGGCTGAGCCAGGAGGATGGCATGAACCTGGGAGGCGGAGCTTGCAGTGAGCCGAGATCGCGCCACTGCACTCCAGCCTGGGAACCAGACTCCTTCTCAAAAAAAAAAAAAAAAAACTGCAAAAAAATTAGGCATGGTGGCACACACCTGTAGTCTCAGCTGCTTGGGAGGCTGAGGCAGGAGAATCGCTTGAACCAGGGAGGCAGAGGTTGCAGTGAGCCAAGATCGTGCCACTGCACTCCAGCCAGGGTGACAGAGCAAGACTCTGTCTCAAAAAAAAAAAAAGAAAAAAAAAAATTTAACCATTTTTTAACCGTAATTTTTATTGGCTGTCAGATATAATCCCAACACTTTGGCATGCTGAGGCGGGAGGACTGCTTGAGGCCAGGAGTTTGAGACAGCTGGGGCAACAGAGCAAGACCCCATCTCTGAAGTTTTATTTTTATTATTATTATTATTTTTTAACTACATCCAAAGTAAGCTGAAGAAAAGAAGCAATAAAAATTAGTGCAGAAAATGGGCTGGCGCTGTGGCTTACACCTGTAATCCCAGCACTTTGGAAGGCTGAGGTGGGCGGATTATCTGAGGTCAGGAGTTCAGGACCATCCTGGCCAACGCAGTGAAACCCTATCTCTACTAAAAATACAAAAATTAGCTGGGCGTAGTCGACGACACCTGTAATCCCAGCTACTCTGGAGGCTGAGGCAGTAGAATCGATTGAACCTAGGAGGCAGAGGTTGCAGTGAGCCGAGATCCAGTAAGCCCACTCCAGCCTGGGCAATAGGGCCAGATTCCATCTCAGAAAAAAATTAAAAATTTAGTGCAGAAATCAATGAAACTGAAAACACGAAATCAATAGAGAAAAGGAACTAAACCAAAAGTTGATTCTTTGAAGAGATAAATAAAATAAACCCTTAGCCAGGCTCATTCTTTGAAGAGATAAATAAAATAAACCCTTAGCCAGGAAAAAAGAGAAATGAAACAAATTATTAATATCAAAAACAAAAGAGGGACATCATTACTGATCACCAGTAATTCCCATCATTCCCTCTTTGCAGATCAACATGTACCTGTTGTCACGTGTCCTGTTTGCCCTGGGCCGCCTGGCTGTAGAGAAGGGCTACATCCCTGAACCCAGGTGGGACCCGTTCCCGCTGCTCACCGCAGTGGTGTGGGGGCTGGTGCTGTGGCTCTTTGAGTATCACCGATCCACCCTGCAGCCCTCACTGCAGTCCTCCATGACCTACCTCTATGAGGACAGCAATGTATGGCATGGCATCTCAGACTTCCTCATCTATAACAAGAGCCGCCCCTCCAATTAATGCAGCCCTGAGGTGTCTGGCTGTGGCTCAAGATGTGGCTCCATGCAGACCCTCCCAAAGGATCCTGCCTTCTCAAGATCATGGAGCTCAGACTCCAACTGGTGTTATCCAGGTTCCATTTGCTGAAGTAAAAACACTGATTTTCAAATCCCAGTGGGTACCTTTGTATGGTGGCACGAGTGGCCGAATCAGGCTGAGGAATCTAGGGCTTGGTTCCAGCTGTGCAGCTGACTTCTGTGAGACTGGGGCCAGCCACACCACTCTCTAGGCCTCAGGGGTCATGGAGCTCAGAGGAGGGCCCTGAGGTCTCTTTCTGGTGGGAATGTTCATTCTTCAACTGTTCTTACATCACAGAGGGCTCCTTGCTGGTGGGCAGTGGGTTGTAAATACTTTTTAAAAAAACACTTAAGTTCCTCATCTCATGTTGTTCTGTTGGAGAAGTTCTAGAGTCCCACTGTCCAATAGAAACATGTGAGCCATATATGTAATTAAAATGTTTCTAGTAGCCACATTACAAAAAAGTAGAAGGCTGGCCACTGTGGCTCACTCCTGTAATCCCAGAACTTTGGGAGGCCAAAGCGGGTGGATCACTTGAGCTCAGGAGCTTGAGAGCAGTGTGGGCAACATGGTGAAACCCAGTTTTTACAAAAAATACAAAAAAATTAGCCGGGTTCTATCACCTGTGGTTCCAGCTGAGGTGGAAGGATCACTTGAGCCTGTGAGGTCAAGGCTACAGTGAGCAAAGATCACACCACTGCACTCCAGCCTGGGCGACAGTGACACCATGTCTCACCAAAAAAAAAAAAAAAAAAAACCACGAATCTTAACTATATATTTTAACACAAATTTCTAGAAGCTGTTTCAACATATAATTAACATAATTAGATATTTTATACTCTTTTTTGTATTAAGTATTCAAAGTTGGGTGTATGTTTTGCCACCCACGTTTTCAGGGCCTAGTAGCCACATGTGGCTAGTGGATGCTATGACGGCCAACACAGATATAGAATACTTGTATCCTCACAGAAGATTCTAGTGGACAGTGCAGATCTAGAGCTAGAGGACATGGGTTTGAGTCCCCACTCCCCCATTGTGTAACCTTGGGGAAGGTTCTGGACCTCTCAGAGCCTCAATTTATCATAAAATGAGGATAATCATAATGCCCTGGTCCTCACTGGACTTGTGCAACTACCACTGCTCCACTACTTCTAATTACTTTCATTTAGTGCATTCATACTCTCACTTGGGTGTTTTCCACATATTATTATTATTATTATTATTATTATTTTAAGTAGTGACAGGGTCTCGCTCTGTCACCAGGGCTAGTCTCGACCTCCTAGCCTCAAGCAATCTTCCTGCCTCAGCCTCCCAAAGTGCTATGATTACAGGCATGAGCCACTGCCCCTAGCCTGCACATTTTTTTTTTTTTTTTTTTTTTTTTTTTTTTTTTGAGACGGAGTCTTGCTCTGTCGCCCGGGCTGGAGTGCAGTGGCCGGATCTCAGCTCACTGCAAGCTCCGCCTCCCGGGTTTACGCCATTCTCCCGCCTCAGCCTCCCGAGTAGCTGGGACTACAGGCGCCCGCCACTTCGCCCGGCTAGTTTTTTGTGTTTTTAGTAGAGACGGGGTTTCACCATGTTAGCCAGGATGGTCTCGATCTCCTGACCTCGTGATCCGCCCATCTCGGCCTCCCAAAGTG
Source organism: Chlorocebus sabaeus (assembly GCF_047675955.1). Taxonomy (NCBI): domain Eukaryota; kingdom Metazoa; phylum Chordata; class Mammalia; order Primates; family Cercopithecidae; genus Chlorocebus; species Chlorocebus sabaeus. The sequence continues at coordinate 39,649,793 of NC_132905.1, read as the reverse complement.
CTGGGATTACAGGCTTGAGCCACCGCGCCCGGCCATTTTTTTTTTTTTTTTCCTTTTTTTTTGAGACGGAGTCTTGCTCTGTCGCCCAGGCTGGGGTGCAGTGGCCGGATCTCAGCTCACTGCAAGCTCCGCCTCCCGGGTTTACACCATTCTCCTGCCTCAGCCTCCCGAGTAGCTGGGACTACAGGCGCCCGCCACCTCGCCCGGCTAGTTTTTTGTATTTTTTAGTAGAGATGGGGTTTCACCGTGTTAGCCAGGATGGTCTCGATCTCCTGACCTCGTGATCCGCCCGTCTCGGCCTCCCAAAGTGCTGGGATTACAGGCTTGAGCCACCGCGCCTGGCCACCTGCACATATTTTTAAATCATACAGTGGCCTTGCAAATATGTGTTTTGGTCCCCATTTTACAGATGTAGAAACTGAGGGTCAGGCCGGGTGTGGTGACTCATGCCTGTAATCCCAGCACTTTGGGAGACTGAAGCAGGCAGATCACCTGAGGTCAGGAGTTCCTGACCAGCCTGGCCAACATGGTGAAACCCCATCTCTACTAAAAATACAAAAATTAGTCAGGCATGGTGGCACGTCCCTGTAATCCCAGCTACTTGGGATGCTGAGGCAGGAGAATCGCTTGAACCTGGGAGGCAGAGGCTGCAGTGAGCTGAGATCACGCCACTGCACTCCAGCTTGGGGCACAGAGCGAGACTGTGTCAGAAAAGAAAAGAAAAAGGAAAGGAAAGGAAAGGAAAAAGGAAAAGAAACTGAGAATCAGAAAGAGGAGTAACTTGCCCAAGGTGATGTAACTAGTGTAACAGCCAAATCAAGATTTGAACTCAGATTCATCTGATTTCAAAGCCCATGTTTTTTTCAGTGCCTTGTTTCAAATTTAGAAACCTAAGCCATGCTATGCAAATGTTAGCTTATCATAGGATATGGGCCAGAAAGGGGTGCAAATTCAAATGCCCACAGGGGCCTACAATGACATAGTGCTATGCAATGGGGAGTGATGGGGACATAGGGGAACTGGAGACTTGTGTGCCAGTCTGATTTTTTCTTTTCTTTTTTTTTTTTTGAGACTCAGTCTCGTTCTGTCACCCAGGCTGGAGTTCAGTGGCGCGATCTCGGCTTACTCCAAGCTCTGCCTCCCGGGTTTACCTACACTGTTCTCCTGCCTCAGCCTCCTGAGTAGCTGGGACTACAGGTGCCTGCCACCACGCCCGGCTAATTTTTTGTATTTTTAGTAGAGACGGTGTTTTACCGTGTTAGCCAGGATGGTCTTGATCTCCTGATCTTGTGATCCGCCCGCCTCGGCCTCCCAAAGTGCTGGGATTACAGGCTTGAGCCACCATGCCCGGCCAAGTCTGATTTTTTCAAAACCACGATCCTGGACCAGGCGCAGTGGCTCACACCTGTAATCCCAGCACTTTGGGAGGCTGAGGCCGGAGGATCACCTGAGGTCAGGAGTTGGAGACCAGCCTGGCCAACGTGGTGAAACCCGATCTCTACTAAAAATGCAAAAATTAGCTGGACATGGTGGCGGGCACCTGTAATCCCAGCTACTCGGGAGGCTGAGGTGGGAGAATCTCTTGGACCTGGGAGGCTGCTGTGAGCTGAGATCGTGCCATTGCTCTTCAGCCTGGGTGACAGAGTAAGACTCTGTCTCGGAAAAAAAAAAAAAAAAACACACCACCAAAAAACCACACAATCCTGGACAAATCAAACAAGTCTCCAGGAAAATTTGGTCCATGGGCTACCAATTTGAGACCACTGGTCTGGGTAGATATACTTTTATTAATATACTTACTCCATCAGTCTTTTTCTTTGTTTCAGAAGTTACTAGTAGAAATGTACACGGGAGTCACTGGAGACCTTATTAAAATGCAGCTTCTGATTCAGTGAGCTGGGGTGGGGCCTGAGAGTCTGCATTTCTCCCAGGCTCCCCCGGTGCTGCCAGTGATGCTGGTCTGAGTAACAAGGGGGTGGGGAATGATATGGAGCCATCCATTGTTATCCCATCTGACAAATGAGTCACAGAGCCCTAAGGTAATTGAGGTGGGATCAGTCTGATTCTGTAAGCTGTGTTTTCAGCCACAACATTTATTGCAAACGTGGAGCAGGTGATTTTGAAGCTCCTTTAACTTGCTGTAAAGGTTGAATGAGCTCTAGAGCAAGGAGTCTGCAACCCTGGTACTGGTCCATGGCCTGTTCTGAACCAGGCCGCACAGCAGGAGTTGAAAGGTGGGCGAGCCAGCGAAGCTTCATCTGTATTTACAGCCACTCTCCACTGCTCACATTACCACCTGAGTTCTGCCTTCTGTCAGATCAGTGGTGGCATTAGATGCTCATAGGAGCGCAAACCCTATTGTGAACTGCACATGCGAGGGATCTAGGTTGTGCGCTCCTTATGAGAATCTAATGCCTGATGATCTGTCACTGTCTCCCGTCACCCCTGGCTGGGACCATCTAGTTGCTGGAAAACAAACTCAGGGCTCCTACTGATTCTACATTATGGCGAGTTGTATAATTATTTCATTATATATTACAAGGTAATAATAATAGAAATAAAGTCCACAGTAAATGCAATGTGCTTGAATCATCTTGAAACCATGTCCCCTCCCCACCGGTCCATGGAAAAATTGTCTTCCCCAAAACTGGTCTCTGGTGCCAGAACGGTTGGGGACCGCTGCTCTAGGGATTGCGGGGGGCAGAGGGCTTGGGCCATCACCAAGCAGGTTTTATAGCAGATGGTGGGGGTGCCCTGCCTATAGCCCCTCTAACTGACCACTCTCGTGCACACCAGCCAGCTTTGCCAGTGGTTACTCCTCAGTCTTTCTGCCTGAGGACTCTAGCTTGTCACTGGTGCCTCCTTTGCCAGCCTTTGGCAGGCCTGGAGGACTGGGGAATGAACACATCCCTGGAGCAACCCTCAACCAATGACTGATAAATAACCCCACTCCCACAGCCCGCAGCCCTCAGCCCTCAGGTGGCATAACTCAGAAGCGTGTGCTCCACATGGACTCACAGCCAAGCAGGGCTGAGCCTCAAACACCCCGTCTCCCTTCCTCATGCCCCTATGAGTGCTTCCTGGGACCACTTCCCATATGAACCACTTGCACTCAAATCCTTATCTTAGAGTCTGCTATTGGGGGAACCCAAACTAAAATTGGCCTCTGTACAGTAGGTTGAGAGGCAGTATAGCATGGTGGTCAGGGACATCGGCTTTGGAGCCAGAGTGCCTAGGCTCAAGCCCTGGCTCCACAGTTTCCTTGGGCAAGTGACTGAGCTATTCTGTGCCTCTGTTTCCTCATTGATAAAGTAGGCGTTGTAGCACACACCTCATCGAGTGGTCTGGAGGGTTAATGACTATGACACAGTTAAAGTGAGTCCTCAATAAATGCTGTTATTTCCAATAGAGCATCCAAATGTAGAGGAAGGGTGCCCCTGAGGACTGAGCACACCCTGCTTTTAGCCTGTCCTGCCCCCAGCTGAAGGTGAAACCTTGGCCGCCTGCCCTCCTGAAGTCCCCCCACTGCTGCTGGGGGTTGGCCAGCTCCGCCACCGACTGTCTCTGCTCTCTAAGAATAGGTTTCCCTCCCAGATGGCATCTCTCTGGATGCTGCTAGAGCATCTGGTGCCTCCAACTGCACGCTCCAGGGAGGAAGGCGGTGTGGTCCGCGCCAGGGAACAGGGCTTTGGCTTCCAGCAGATCTGAGAGGAGTCCCGTTTGGCGCCTTCCTAGCTGCGCTCCATTCTCTAAGACCTGTAAAACAGGGATGGCCAGAGGGCTCTTGTCGCACAGTAAGCACTATGCTTCCTAAACTCTAGTTCCTGAAATAGAATGGTTTAACCTCTACTTACTAAACACCTGCTATAATCCTGTTAATTCTTTTGACGTGTAAGACTAAATATATATATACACACACACACACATATATATATATATATATATTTTTTTTTTTTTTTGAGACAAGAATCTCACACTGTCGCCCAGGCTGAAGTGCAGTGGCATGATCTCGGCTCACTGCAAGCTTCTCCTCCCAGGTTCACACCATTCTCCTGCCTCAGCCTCCCGAGTAGCTGGGACTACAGACACCTGCCACCGTGCCTGGCTAATTTTTTGTATTTTTTTTAGTAGAGATGGAGTTTCACCACGTTAGCCAGGATGGTCTCGATCTCCTGACCTCGTGATCCGTCCGCCTTGGCCTCCCAAAGTGCTGGGATTACAGGCGTGAGCCACCATGCCCGACCTAAAAAATACATTTTTAAATCAATACTACACACAGTACAAAATTCAAAGTTATAAAAAGTCTATAGCCAGGCATAGTGGCTCATGCTATAATCCTAACACTTTGGGAGCCTGAAGCAGGCTCATTGCTAGAGCCCAGGAGTTCAAGACCAGCCTGGGCAACATAGAGAGACCCTGTCTCTATAAAAATTACAATTAGCCTGGTGTGGTGGCATGCACATATAGTCCCAGCTACTGGGGAGGCTGAGGTGGGAGGATCACCTGAACCCAGGACTTTGAGGCTGCAGTGAGCTGTGATCATGCCACTGCACTCCAGTCTGGCTGACAGAGTGAGACCCTTTCCCTGCCCCCTCCAAAAAAAGGGGCTGGGCATGGTGGCTCTCACCTGTAATCCCAGCACTTTGGGAGGCCAAGCCAGGTGGATCACTTTAGGTCAGGAGTTCAAGACCAGCCTGGCCAACATGGCGAAACCCCAACTCTACTAAAAATACAAAGATGAGCTGGGTATGGTGGCACGCACCTGTAATCCCAGCTACTTGGGAGGCTGAGGCGGGAGGATCACTTGAACCCGGAAGGCGGAGGTTGTAGTGAGCCGAGACCACACCCCTGCACTCTAGCCTGGGTGACAGAGCAAGATTCTGTCTCAAAAAAAAAATAGTAAAAAGTATAACAGGGAAGAGTCAGGTTCCTTCCTATACCTGTGCTGCACCCCCAGGCCCTTCCTTTGCTGTGGCACCCACTGTTAGCACTTTCTCATACAGCCTTCCTGGAATATTCTATGCACAGCCACGTTTATTTGTCTTAAACTTACATTGCAATGTCGTCTCAACTCTTTGGCATTTCTTCCTTGTCCTCTGTGTGTCTGGTTTCTCTTTGATCAAGAATCCGATATAAAAGTGAGTCCTTTCTTTGAGCCTGTTTCCCCCTACACCCCTGACAACTTCCCCTCCCAGATATCTTGGGCAGATCCTTGCCGTGATCAGTGTGAAGATGATGGTCCCAGGTGTCCTGAGCCTTACAGTAGATGACACCAAGCATTCAGGCCCACGGAACTCCAAGTAAAAGGGGAAGGACAAAACTCAAGTTAATTTGGGCCTCTTCTGCTGCTCTGCTCCCAGATTAGAGATGCTAAGTGAACCCATGTGAGTGCGGTGACTCACAGGCCCAGACGCCAAGAAGCTGCCTTGTTTGATGCTCGCCACTGCAGTCTTCCACATTGAGGCTCCAGAAGGGATTCTGGTGACAGTGTTTCCTTCCACATTGTTCACTTTTCCCTTCCCATGAGTGCATTTGGGGTGTATAAGAATCAGATTTTGAACGTGGCTCTCTCCTAAACCAGAATGCCATACTGTACTCAACCTCTCAAAACGAAGCCCACGTCACCACAATTTGTGACTTCAGATGGGTTGCTTTCTATGACAAATTTGAGGATCTTTATAAAAAGAAATGTTTTTTTTTTTCTTCCCCTTCCTTGTCTTGTTCCAGATTCACAGGGGGAGAGTTTGTCTTAGTTCAGCCTTGAAGGGCATTTGGGGTGAGCAAGTTTTGATTTTCAGCAGAGGGTGCCCTGTAGAGTGGGACCCATGCTGGTGAGCTGGAGGTCTCAGCCACCCAGATAGAAGACAGAGGGAGATAATGATCATGTAGTCCTTCCGATAAAAACTAAAAGTGAAATAAATTAATTAAAAAATAAAGAAGACAGAGGGAGAGCTGAGCTCTCTTCTGAGTTTTGTTCTGAGAAATGGTTTCTGAACGGAGGCCCCCTGTTTTCTGTGCTGGGACTCTCAAAACTGCTACAGATGTCATAATTTAATAAAGAAGACAGAAGCCAGGCGGAATGGAAGTGTGGGTCCCAGTGTCTGTGTCAGAAGCCTCATTCTCATTGCTTTTCCGGCCTCTCCCTCCAGCCTCTCCTCATGGGCTGGATGTCAGCTGGAAGAAGGATCAGGGCCAGACCACATCAGCTCCTTTAGGACACTCCTTTTTTTTTTTTTTTTTTTTTAAATTTATTTTTGAGATGGAGTCTCACTCTGTTGCCGGGCTGGAGTGGAGTAGTGTGATTGAGGCTCACTGCAACCTCCCCCTCCCAGGTTCAACCGATTCTCCTGCCTCAGCCTTTCAAGTAGCTGGGACTATAGGCATGTGCCACCACGCCCAGCTAATTTTTGTATTTTTAGTAGAGACGGGGTTTCACCATGTTGGTCAGGCTGGTCTTGATCTCTTGACCTCATGATCCGCCTGCCTCGGCCTCCCAAAGTTCTGGGATTACAGGCATGAGCCACAGTGCCTCGCCATGTTCTTTCTTTAACACACTAAATAACAAGATCTGGCCAGTTGCAGTGGCTCATGCTTGTAATCCCAGGACTTTGGGAGGCTGAGGCAGGTGGATCACCTGAGGTAAGGAGTTTGAGACCAGCCTAACCAACATGGTGAAACCCCATCTGTACTAAAACTACAAAAATTAGCCAGGCATGGTGGCACATTCCTGTAGTCCTAGCTACTCGGGAGGCTGAGGCAGGAGAATCACTTGAACTTGGGAGGCGGAGGTTGCAGTGAGCCAAGATCGCGCTATTGCACTCCAGCCTGGGGACAAGAGTGAGACTTCGTCTCAAAATAAATAAATAAAATAAAAGGATCTAGCATCAGGTTCAGAATGGCCATGATTTCAAAGGTAGGATAAGCATGAGCATATCCCAGGGTACCCGCAGCACTGGGAGGGGAGATGGAAACAGCTGTGATTTCTATTGGGGACAAAGTCCCACATGCTGCCAACAGCCCTCTGGTTCGTTGCCTACATTCAAAATGGAAGGAAATGTTCCATTGCAGTTAGAGGCTAGTGAAAATAAATATGTAATTTTTTTTTCTGTCTAAGTTCATGGAACTTGAGGTCCATGGGTCCCAGATTCTGAGTCTCTGCTCAAGAGTAGCCTTCCCTGGCCGGGCGCAGTGGCTCATGCCTGTAATCCCAGCACTTCGGGAGGCCAAGGCGGGCAGATCACCTGAGGTCGGCAGTTCGAGACCAGCCTGACCAACATGGAGAAACCCCGTCTCTACTAAAAATACAAAATTAGCTGGGCGTGGTGGCACATGCCTGTAATCCCAGCTACTAGGGAGGCTGAGGCAGGAGAATCGCTTGAACCTGGGAGGAGGCACAGGTTGTGGTGAGCCAAGATCATGCCATTGCACTCCAGCCTGGGCAACAAGAGTGAAACTCCGTCTCAAAAAAAAAAAAGTCATCCCCACCTGACCACATAGCAGCTGGCATTGTGTCTTTTTGTTGTTGTTGTTATTTATTTATTTATCTATTTTGAGAAGAAGTCTCATTCTCTTTCCCAGGCTGGAGTGTGGTGGTTTGATCTCGGCTCAGTGCAACCTTTGTCTCCTGCGTTCAAGTGATCCTCCTGCCTCAGCCTCCTTCGTAGCTGGGATTACAGGCAAGTGCCACCACGCCCAGCTAAGTTTTGTATTTGTAGTACAGACGGGTTTTCACCATGTTGGCCAGGCTGGTCTTTTTTTTTTTTTTTTTTTTTTTTGAGACGGAGTCTTGCTCTGTCGCCCAGGCTGGAGTGCAGTGGCACGATCTTGGCTCACTGCAAGCTCCGCCTCCTGGGTTCACGCCATTCTCCTGCCTCAGCCTCCCGAGAAGCTGGGACTACAGGCACCTGCCACCACGCCCGGTTAATTTTTTGTATTTTACCGTGTTAGCCAGGATGGTCTCGATCTCCTGACCTTGTGATCTGCCCGTCTCGGCCTCCCAAAGTGCTGGGATTACAGGCATGAACCACCGTTCCTGGCCGGCCAGGCTGGTCTTGAACTCCTGGCCTCAAGTGATCCACCCGCCTTGGCCTCCCAAAGTGCTGGGATTACAGACATGAGCCACCGTACCCAGCCGCAGCTGGCATGGTTTACCGAGCCTTGAGCACAGGCATCATACAAATACTAGCTAATGTTGGCTGAATTCTTAGAAAGTGCCAGGTGATGGTGGAGGCCAGGATTCAGTGACAAAAGAAGGCAGTTACCACGTGGGGCTCATAGCCTAAGGAGGGAAGACTGACCAGTGATGACCACATTCCAGAACTTTGGAGAGTGGTGGGTGCCATGAAGTCATACAGGGCAGTGTGATAGAGGGGCTTGGGAGGAGAGAATGGGAGGCTGTTTTCTGGGGAAGGCCTCTCTGAGGAGGTGATGTTTGCTCTGAGCCCTGAATACTGAGAAGGGAGCTCTGCAAGGCTGGAGGAAGGGCGTTCCAATCAAGGGTTCTGCAAGTGCACAGGCCCTGAGGAGGGAGCAGCCCAAGGCATTCCAAGGCCAGGAAGGGGCCAGCGTGACTGACTGAGTGCAGGGGTGGGGCTCGCTGGAGATGAAGCCGGGAGGCCAGCTGGATCCACCAGGCAGGCTTCATGGTCCAGGGCAAGGGGTCTGGGTTTTCTTCTAAGTGTGGCAGGCAGCCTGTGGCAGGTTTAGGCTGGGGAGTGACGTGGTGATGGTTATGTTTGGGGAAGATGCTTCTAGCTCGTGTATAGAACAGAGTGTAGGGGCCAGGCCGGCGGCATACATCCCAGTGAGGAAGCCACATGGTGGTCCTGGAGGGAGACCAGGGTGGGCGACGACAGAGGTAGAGAAGAGTGGGCACATCTGGGGTGCACTTTGGAGAGAGACACAGTGGCCCAGGGCTTTGGCGGGGGGTGAGGGAGAGGGGTGTAGTGAAGGACGCCCATAGTTCCCCTCCTAGGCCTTGCCTCACAGCTAAGAAACAGACCCTGACCTTCCTTCCCTCGCACCCCACCTCCTCAGCCCCCTCAGTGCCCTCTATGGCCCCTCGGGGACCTGCCTCCTGCCCACTGGGCCCCTGGCATCCCCGGCTTCCCAGCTGGCCCGATTGTTGTTACTCCCCAGGGAGTCATGGGAACATACTCCCCCTTCCCCCGCCACCCCCCTCTTCCCAGACAGGGCCAGGCCCTAACAATGTCCCTCAGCCAGCCAGTGGCCTGGACACAATACCCGTGTTTCGGTTTGCTGCCAGCTCCGGGAGGCCTGCTGGGTTTCCTGGTCTGTGTGGCATATATATAACTCTGGCTTCCAGCAGGGACTTTTTTGTTTGTTTGTTTGGAAAAAAAAAAAAAAAAAAAAAGAATCTCTGGCTCCTCCTCTTTGAATATCTTAATATATTATAAAAAGTCTTTCTCTTCCCATCCTGAGCCCTCCCCATACGCCTCCCTGACTGCCTTTGCCATGTGCCTGTCAAGCCGGGGACCAAATGCAGGTCAGCAGGTGTCAGTGAGAAAATGACAAAAAGAAAGAAAAGCTGATCGCTCCACCATGACCAGCCTCGAATGTGCTGGGGATGCTGAAGGTCATGAGGACAACCTGAGGGCCTGTGACGCAGCAGGCCCTGAGCCTGGCACTTTTTGTACACCACAGCTTGTCACTTCTAAGATGCCATCCAATATGAGATATGCCATTTTGAGCCCCTAAGAAAAATAGTTACTGACTACAAATGGATATTCCACTGATCCTAGGATGCACCTCAATTTCAGAGAGGTTAAAATATGAAAGAAAAGGTCTCAGAATCAATGGATTATGGTATTATTTCATTTTACATGCTTCATTGCCCTCCAAACATAGGGTTTTTTTTTTTTCCTCCTTGTGGCTAATAGAATGTGGGAGGTAGTGCAGGAATTGCTTCATGAAAATTCTCCTATTCGGCAGCCTAACAAGAAGTTTTTCTTTTTTTTTTTTTCCTTTTTTGAGACAGTCTCATTCTGTCACCCAGGCTGGAGTGCAGTGGCGCGATCTCAGCTCACTGCAATCTCCATTTCCTGGGTTCAAGCAACTCTCCTGCCTCAGCCTCCCAAGTAGCTGGGATTACAGGCGTGTGCCACCACACCTGGCTAATTTTTTTTATTGTTTTGTTTTTTTATGAGACGGAGTTTTGCTCTGTTACCCAGGCTGGAGTATAGTTGGTGTGATCTTGGCTCACTGCAACCTCCGCCTCCCAGGCTCAAGCGATTCTCCTGCCTCAGCCTCCTGAGTAGTGGGGATTACAGGCGTCTGCCACCACGCCCGGATAATTTTTGTACTTTTAGTAGAGACGGGGTTTCGCCATGTTGGCCAGGCTGGTCTCGAACTCCTGACCTCAGGTGATCCGCCCTCCTTGGCCTCCCAAAGTGCTGGGATTATAGGTGTGAACCATTGCACCCAGCAAGAAGCATTTCTTCAGAGGAAAAATCGAGAGAGGAATGTAGGCAAGCCGCTTCAGGGAGTCATTCTGCACTCTTCACAACAGCCGACATTCACATTGACCACTCCCTATGTGCCAGGCATGTTAATAACTCAATGTCCCAACAACTCCATCAGGTAAACACTATGATTATTATCATCACCATTTTACAGATGAAAAAACTGAGCCCCTCAACTGTAAAGGCCTCCTACTCCCACCTTCACTGTGGCCCCGGTCAGGGGAGGCAATAGTAATATGTCCAGTTTTGCCCCACTCCTTGGAAAAGCATGACCCCTCCTGAGAGGCTTGGGTGATGAAAAGAAAGGAAGTTGCCCTGGGTGAGGCTTGGAGAGAAGGGAGTTCCCCAGAGCTTGCACTCAGGGAGTGACCAGTGCTGGGGGGAGACTCGAGAGTCGACTGAGACCTATGCAGTTACCTTGGACCTCAGACCCTCTGGCTCTGGCCCATACCCACGGAACATATGAACCGACTGATGGTGAAGGACTTGGCCAGGGCCACACAGCCAGGCTGTTGGCTGGCACCAAACCCCCTGTCTGCTGTTTGATCACAAATATCCACTTTTTTTTTTTTTTTTTTTTTTTGAGATGGAGTCTCAATCTGTTGCCCAGGTTGGAGTGCAATGGCTTGATGTCAGCTCACTGCAACCTCCACCTCCCGGGTTCAAGTGATTCTCCTACCTCAGCCTCCCAAGTAGCTGGGATTACAGTCGCCTGCCACCACACCCAGCTAATTTTTGTATTTTTAATAGAGATGGGATTTCACTAGGTTGGTCAGGCTACTCTCGAACTCCTGACCCATCTGATCCGCCCACCTCGGCTTCCCAAAGTGCTGGAATTACAGGCGTGAACCACCACGCCCAGCCACGAATACCCACTTTTCCCTCTCTTCTATGTCCATGTTTTGTTGTTGTTGTTGTTTGTTTGTTTTTAGATGGAGTTTCACTCTTGTCGCCCAGGCTGGAATGCAATGGTGTAGTCTTGGCTCACTGCAACCTCTGCCTCCCAGGTTCAAGCAATTCTCCTGCCTCAGCCTCCTGTGTAGCTGGGATTACAGATGCCTGCCACCACGCCCGGCTAATTTTTGTATTTTTAGTAGAACTCCTGACCTCAGGTGATCCACCTGCCTCAACATCCCAAAGTGCTGGAATTACAGGCATGAGCCACCACACCCGGCCTGTCCATATGTTATCTTTAGTTACTTGCAAGGCAGAGAAGCTGTGCTGGTACCAGTCAGTTCCTTGGCAGTAATAAGATTAACAGTAGCTCATAGTTTTTGGGTGCTCACTCTGTGCCAGGCACTGTACATGAAGGGTGGCTGCTCATCCCTGGAATGGCAGGGCAAGAACTGAGTGAGGCATGCCAGAGAAGGATTCTGGTGGCCTGGAGGGTAAGGCCCTGGCTAGCTGGGGGACAGCAACTGTTTAGCACTGTGATGGCCTGGCCAGTATAGCCAGATACTGCTGTTTGAAAAGAAAGCCAGAGGCCGAGTGCAGTGGCTCATGCCTGTAATCCCAGCGCTTCGGGAGGCCAAGGCGAGTGGATCACCTGATGTCAGGAGTTCCAGACCAGCCTGGCCAACATGGTGACACCCCATCCACTAAAATTACAAAAATTAGCCCGGTGTGGTGGCGCACGCCTGTAATCCCAGCTACTTGGCAGGCTGAGGCAGGAGAATTGCCTGAACCTGGGAGATGGAGGTTGCAGTGAGCTGAGATCACGCCACGGCACTTCAGCCTGGGTGGCAGAGGGAGGCTCCATTTCAAAAAAAAGAAAAAAAGAAAGAAAAAAAAAAGGCCAGGCACAGTGACTTACACCTATAATCCCAGCACTTTGGGAGCCCGAGGCGGGCAGATCACCTGAGGTCAGGAGTTTGAGACCAGACTGACCAACATGGAGAAACCCCATCTTTACTAAAAATACAAAATTAGCCAGGCATGGTGGCGGGCGCCTGTAATCCCAGCTACTTGGGAGGCTGAGGCAGGAGAATCACTTGAACCTGGGAGGCGGAAGTTGTGGTGAGCTAAGATCACGCCACTGCACTCCAGCCTGGGCAACAATAGCGAAACTCCGTCTCAAAAAAAAAAAAAAAAAGAAAGAAAAGAGAAAGAAAGAAAAGCCAGACATTTTAATTTTTATATGGTATTTTCTAATTTCCTCAAATCTTAAAATGAATTCATACTTTAAGAAAAATCTTCTATGGGCAAATTGAGTTATATCTGGGGGCCAGTTTGCAAACTCTGCTTGTTTTGTTTTCTTAAACTTTGACACTCATCTTGTAAAGAAGCTGTTATCTGTTGTTCTGCAGATGAGGCAAGTGAAGCTCTTCAAGAGGGTGAATCACTTCCTCAAGATCACACGGGCGGGCGGGAAGCCACAGGGTTGGGGGCCATCCGACTCCAAAGGCTTGTTTCTATGTTAGACCACCTTTTGGATGTGCAAGAGGTCTGTTCAGACATAGCCAGAACTGGCACAGTGACAGGATATCTCCAGGGACAGTAAACTGTCAGTCAGGGTAGCACTGAGGGATCGTTGCAGATGCAAAACCCCCCACCTCCTTCTGCCAGAACTCAACAATGGACATCTCTGTGCCCTTCATAAAATTAAGTCATCAGAGAATCATTTCTCCCAATTATGCATTCCGTGTCATGATTGGATATTCGTGTTTGGTGACTTTTTTTTTTTTTGTAAGCTAAAATGTATGCTTAGGGGAGGTGCTGTTTGTGGAATAAATAGGTTTGAATTGTTTGTGTCACTTGTCAAACTTCTTAACAAGCATATTGTGCAGGGACAGAGAAATAATTCCTAACTTTCCCACTGGACTGTGAATTCCAGGGGTCTGTTTTACTTATAACTGTGTCCCCAGCACCTAGCACAATGTCTGACACATAATAGGTGCTCAGTAAATATCTGTGGATTGAATGGAGTGAATTGACTTGTCCAAAGTCATGTTGACCAAGATTTCTGATTACACCCACCTGATTTAGAAGCCCATGCTATCACCTCTGCACCACTCTGCCTCTTGCAAAGAACCAAGGGAAAGAGGTCTCCAGGCACAGGATTGTGGGCCCAAGATATTGCATCCCCTTGAACTCCTCTAGTTTGGTTGGTGAAGGTGGTGATGGGAAAAAGCACCTAGGAACCAAGCCACTATCCACCATAATACCCTTTGGAAACTACACGTTATAATCTTGACAGCCCTGAGCCTGGCTTTTGGGGTATTTACAGAGGGTGGCAAGGGCAGGTCCTGGGTTTTGCAGTGGGACAAGTGAAGTTCTCATCTCAGTTCTGCTGTGTGACCTTGAGCTATGAGTGCCCCTCTCTGAGCCTCCTCCTTCCTGCACCATGTGGATAAACAAGCTTATGGGGTTGAAAGGAGATCATCAATGGAAGTGGCTGCCCAGTGACTGTGGATTTTTTGGAAGCCATGTTTTGAAAACTGTTGACATTGAGAACAGCCTTATCGGGAGCTGCCAGGCTTAGGGCCAAGGGGCCTCATCTATCAGGCTCTTCTGCTTTCAAGTACGTATTAATAGGTACAGAAGGCCCTTATCTCTTCCTTGGTTTCATGCTGGGAATGCTGGTCTTCACTCCTTTCTGCTTCAGCAGGACCTGAGGGATTGTGGGAAGGAGGGCGCCTAGTTCTACCTAGATTTGTACTTGAATATTCTGGGGAGGGCAGGACTTTGGAAGACCCCCAAACTCAGCCTCACCAAGCCTGAAAAATAACCTTTTCATCTACTTGGTAAACTCAGGCCCTTTGGGCCTCAAATTTCCTCATCATAAAATGGAGCAATAATAATAGCCATCTCTCCTTGCCAGCCACCACAGTTACACCAGCAGAATGCTCGGTCTATAACAGGTGCTCAATAAGTGTTTGTTGAATGACTTGGGTTCGAGAGGGCTTTACACAAATGAATGTTAGTTTTACTGGGCCCCTGTGGGAAGGTGCAGGGAAAGGACATTCTTTCCATCTGTAATGGGAATGTGCCGGTTTCTCTTGCCCTCTGCCAGTGCCCGGGTTGGTTGTTTAGAATGGGACCTAGCCCTCAGCTTCTTTATGGAGAGGGGGCGGGAGGATCTCTTGAGCCCAGGGGTTTGAGACTAGCCTGCGCAGCATAGTGAGACCTCCTCTATATAAAATAAGTAGGAAAAAAAAAAATAAGATACTGGCTTTTCTAATTCCCTAAGTGTCAAAAAACAAAAAAACAAAAAACAAAAAACAAAAAAAAAAAAAAAAGGAAAGAAAGAGAAAAACATCACCTGGAATGGGAATATGACATTGTTAAAATGCAGATTCCTGGGCACCTAGAGATTTTAAATTGGCAAGGCCAGGGTGGGCCCAAAATTAGCAAGTGACCACGTGGTTCTGAAGTCAGTGGCCTAAGGACCACCCTTGCAGAACCATGGTCTCCTTGTCACAGTCTAAGCAGCCTCTGGCTTAGCGTCTGTTTCTTTCATAACCTTTCTCAGCGCCTGCTCTGGGTCAGACCAGTGATGGGAGGAGTCACTACTGAGCTCCTAGATTGGTAGGGGAGGCAGATGGAGAAAAGGAGTGTGTGTGGTCAGCATTGGAACAGAGGCAGCAGTGGGCAATAGAGGAAGTGAGTAAATCCTTGGGAGGGCTCCCCAGAAGTGATGTGTTTTGTTTTTGAGACAGGATCTCGCTCTGTCACCCAAGCTGGAGTGCAGTAGCATGATCATAGCTCACTGCAGACTCGACTTCTCGGGCTCAAGCAATCCTCCCAGCTCAGCCTCCCAAGTAGCTGGGACTACAGGCACGCGCCACCATGCCTGGCTAATTTTTGTATTTTTTGTAGAGACGGGTTTTCACCATGTTGCTCAGGCTGGTCTCAAACTCCTGGACTCAAGCGATCCACCCCGCCCTCTGATTACAGAGATTCTAGGCGTGAACCACCGCGCCCAGACGACGCTTCATCTTATTGTAAACGTTTGTTACCTTTCTGTTCCCCGTCTACTAGACTGTGAGCTCCTCAGGGCTATGAGTTAAGGATGGGGCAGATTTAAGGATGAGGCACAGAGCAGGCTCTTCAAACGTTTGTTGAATGAGTGAGGGAATGAATGAGTTCAGGCCGACGCAATACGTTGGCTGTTGGAGATTTTGGCTAAAATGGGACTTGCAGGAAAGCTCGACGTCCCCCCGCCATTTCTAGCCACCGCTCTTCAGCTTGGGCTCTGGGTGAGCGGGATAGGGCCGGGTGCAGGATTAGGATAATGTCATGGGTGAGGCAAGTTGAGGATGGAAGAGGTGGCTGATGGCTGGGCTGTGGAACTGATGATCCCGAAAAAAAGAGGGGGCAGTCTCTGGAAATCTAAGCTGAGGCTGTGGAAGGCTACAGGTTGAGGGTCACGTGCAGAACACAGGCTCTGTTCTGAACCTGCACTATAGAAAGGGCAGTGGGATGCGGGAGCATCGGGGCGGGGCGGGGCAGGGCGGGGCCCGTGTTCCCGTGTCCCCACGCCTCCAACAGGGGACGCCCGGGCTGGGGGCGGGGAGTCAGACCGCGCCTGGCACCATCCGGACAAAGCCTGCGCGCGCCCCGCCCCGCCATTGGCCGCACCGCCCCGCGCCGCCGCCCCATCCCGCCCCTCGCCGCCGGGTCCGGCGCGCTAAAGCCAATAGGAGCCGCCGCCGTCATTCTCGTCACGGCCCGGGCAGCCAATTGTGGCGGCGCTCGGCGGCTCGTGGCTCTTTCGCGGCAAAAAGGATTTGGCGCGTAAAAGTGGCCGGGACTTTGCAGGCAGCGGCGGCCGGGGGCGGAGCGGGATCGAGCCCTCGCCGGGGCCTGCCGCCATGGGCCCGCGCCGCCGCCGCCGCCTGTCACCTGGGCCGCGCGGGCCGTGAGCGTCATGGCCTTGGCCGGGGCCCCTGCGGGCGGCCCATGCGCGCCGGCGCTGGAGGCCCTGCTCGGGGCCGGCGCGCTGCGGCTGCTCGACTCCTCGCAGATCGTCATCATCTCTGCCGCGCAGGACGCCAGCGCCCCGCCGGCTCCCACCGGCCCCGCGGCGCCAGCCGCCGGCCCCTGCGACCCTGACCTGCTGCTCTTCGCCACACCGCAGGCGCCCCGGCCCACACCCAGTGCGCCGCGCCCCGCGCTCGGCCGCCCGCCGGTACGGACCCCAGGGACGACATGCCGACCGCGCCTCCTGTGCCCCCCGCGCAGACCCGGGAGGGCACCGTGTTTGGCCTGGAGGCGGCAGGGGGCGGGGGAGGGGTTGACTGAGGCGCCCAGGCTGGGCGGTGCAGAGCCGGGGTTGGGCCTGCGGGCCCCGCCCTGGGGTGCGGGGTGACCTCGGGCCGGTCCCTGTTTGCTCCTCTGTGCTCTGGGCCTCAGCTGCCTCACTGGAGGCTCCCCAGCGTCAGACTCAGTGATAATAATAGCCCACGTGTATTCAACTGGCGTTTACTGCATGCCAGGCCTTCGGCCGACTTCAAGTCGGCTAAAACTCACAACCCCGCTGTGAGCTGTGTTGTCACTGTGCCCATCTGACGGAGGAAGAACTGAGGCCCGGAGAGGGGAAGTGACTTGCCCCTGGTCACACAGCTGCAGGTGGTGGGGCTGGGATTTGAACTGAGGCCTGCTGGCGTCAGCTCAGAATTTGCATCTCGGTAGTGAGCACAGCTGCTAGGGGAAGTGAAGGCGGGGCGGAGGAAGGTCCTGGGGCCTAACCGTTAGTGAGCCATTGAGGAGACCCTCCTTCTGCCTCGATGCTGACTGCCAGGTGCAGGCCTGGCTGGCCAGGCCTCTGGGGACAGCCCTCCTGGCTGGGAGGCCTTCTCTGCAGGGGCGGGGCAGCTGGACCAGCTGCAGATCCCCTCCCTCTGCCTGTCCTTCCATCTGCCACCCTCCACCCTCCCAGGCCCTGGTTGCCATGGAACCTCATTAATCAGGCAGGCCGACCCCTGAGTCTCTGTAGAAGGACTAGGTGGGCTGGGCCTCTGGGAGCTGGAGAGGCCCCCAGTGCCAGGAGAGAAAATGTCCTAATAAAGTCCTCCCTGATCGCTGAGCTCAAGACCAGTTCAGACTGGGGGGCCCAGAAGAGGCGGCTGAATTACAGTGGGAGAAGGGATTGGAGGTGTAGAGCTAGGACCTGTGGGGCGCAGGGCAGGGTGTGGAGACCAGTTTGACTGGCGCAGCCTATGGGTGAAGGTGGGGCTCTGGTGTGCAGGCGGGGCCTGGCCAGGCAGGATGGGGTCTCAGCAGGGAGCTTGAAGCAAGTGGAAGGGGTGAGGCAGGACTCAGGACAAGGAGGTAGAAGCTGCCTAACTACTGATGGGGGTGTGGGTGGCAGCTGGTCCCTGAGGCATCCTGAGGAGGCTCCCCCAACCCCCTTGGCCCCATGCCCAGTGCTGCCTTCCGGAATCACCACAATGCTAATAATAATAACAATAGCAGCCACCATTGTTTTGAGTATGTCTTGTGTGCCAGGCTCTGTGCCAAGCACTTTACCTAATTAACTCATTTAACCCTATCAGCAGCAGCCCCTTTTTACAGATTGGGAAGCTGAGGCCTAGAGATGTTAGAATCTTCCCATGTCATTCTGCTCTTGAGTGGGGAGACCAGTCTGCATTTTCTGTGAGGTTGACCTCTGGGACGCCTTGCTTCCTAGAGATGCTGATAGAGGTTGGAGAAAGGGCAGGAAGGGCTTTTAGGGGCCCTTCCTCTTAATGAGTGGGTGGGGGGAGGGGTTTGTACCAGGGGTGGACCAGGTGGCCTGTCTCCTGTACTCCAGGGACCTGTCCCTGTGGGTACCGCTTGGGACCTGGGCAAGCATCTTCCATTCAGCTGTGTGACAAGCATATAGCAGGCTCAGGTCTGCAGAAACCTAACAGAACCCGAGGGTCTTGTCCTCAAAGAACTGAACAGGATTATGGGTTCTAGGATCAAAGGGAGGGACAGGGGCAAAGAAAAATGCCCTCTGCGCCACCTGTCAGGGGCAGGCTCATTGGCCTGGGCACTGCATTCATTCACCGGTTGTTGAGTTAGTGAATGCCCAGGAGGCACTAGGCACAGAGACAAGGAGCCCCGGCTCCCAGAATACGTAAGGGCCAGGAGGCTAGCACCATTCTGGAGCTGAAGTCCAGAAAGTCCACAGGTTCGGCTTTTGGCCTGTCTGCACTGGCATTTGTCTGGGGCAGTCCTTGAAATAAGCTACAGGCTTAGCTTCTATACCAGCAGGCATTCGTTGAACACCTGTATATAAGGCTCTGTGCGATTTGGCCATTCGTCTTGGCCCTGCCTGTCCACTTCCACAAACTCAAGTATTATAACTATAATACGTGTTTACTATGGAAAACTTAACTTTTTTTTTTTTTTTTTTTTTTGGAGACAGGGTCTCATTCAGTTACCCAGGCTGGAGTGAAGTGGCGTGATTGTGGCTCACTGCAACCTCCGCCTCCCAGGTTCAAGCTATTCTGTGCCTCAGCCTCCCAAGTAGCTGGGATTACAGGCGTGTACCACCACGCCAGCTAATTTTTGTATTTTTAGTAGAGACAAGGTCTTGCCATGTTGCCCAGGCTGGTCTTGAATTCCTGAGTTCAAGCAATCTGACTGTCTCAGCCTCTCAAAGTGCTGGGATTATAGGTATGAGTCACCATGCTCAGCTGAAAACTTAACTCTTAACTCTTTTTTGTTTTTTGTTTTTTTGAGATGGAGACTCGCACTGTTGCCTAGGGCAGTGTCGCGATCTCGGCTCACTGCAACCTCCGCCTCCTGAGTTCAAGCGATTCTCCTGCTTCAGCCTCCCAAGTAGCTGGGACTACAGGCATGCACCACCATGTCCGGCTAATTTTTGTATTTTTGGTAGTGATGGGGTTTCACCATATTGGTCAGGCTGGTCTTGAACTCCTGACCTCAAGTGATCCGCCCACCTCACCCTCCCAAAGTGCTGGGATGACAGGCGTGAGCCACTGCGCCTGGCCGAAAGCTTAACTCTTTTTTTTTTTTTTTTTTTTGAGACGGAGTCTCACTCTGTCGCCCAGGCTGGGGTGCAGTGGCCGGATCTCAGCTCACTGCAAGCTCCGCCTCCCGGGTTCACGCCATTCTCCTGCCTCAGCCTCCCGAGTAGCTGGGACTACAGGCACCCGCCACCTCGCCCAGCTAGATTTTTGTATTTTTCAGTAGAAACGGGGTTTCACCGTGTTAGCCAGGATGGTCTTGATCTCCTGACCTCGTGATCCACCCACCTCGGCCTCCCAAAGTGCTGGTATTACAGACTTGAGCCACCGCGCCCGGCCTGCTTAACTCTTAAGAACCTAGAAAGTTGATGGCAGGATCCCAGCTCTATTCATTTTTTTTCTTTTTTCTTTTTTTTTTCCCTAAGGCTATTTTTTTTTGTGGTGGTTGTGACAGTTTTTGTTTTTTAAAGTTTTAAAAGCCGGGCGCGGTGGCTCAAGCCTGTAATCCCAGCACTTTGGGAGGCCGAGACGGGCGGATCACGAGGTCAGGAGATCGAGACCATCCTGGCTAACACGGTGAAACCCCGTCTCTACTAAAAATACAAAAAACTAGCTGGGCGAGGTGGCGGGCGCCTGTAGTCCCAGCTACTCCGGAGGCTGAGGCAGGAGAATGGCGTAAACCTAGGAGGCAGAGCTTGCAGTGAGCTGAGATCCGGCCATTGCACTCCAGCCCGGGCTACAGAGCAAGACTCCGTCTCAAAAAAAATAAATAAAATAAATAAAGTTTTAAAAATTGTAGTTTTCCCTGTATCATTCACACCATTCAAATATGGCACTGGTCTCCCACGGTCCTCCCAGAGGCTGCCCCGAAATGTATTCTATCATAATAGAAACCGTACCAGAGAAAAGTTTCATGAACTTTTTAATCCAAAAGGGATCATATAAATATATTGCCCTCTGATAGTGTTTTGCTTGTCTGTATGTGTGAGGGGATTCTTGTCAACCTGCCTCGGTCCTTGACAGCTGTGTGGTGTTCGAGGGGCTAAACAAACAGCTTTCATGACCCCCTTCATGGTTGGGTGTTCGAGTCATCCAGATTTTTTCACCAGGGAATGTCTTCACCCCTGCGTTTCAGGGCCCCTGTGCCAGTGTTTATCTAGGGCGAAGTGGCAGAAATGGCATCCACTTAAGCCTTTGTTTTAGGGCGTGGCACTGACCTGCCTTCAGGGGTGGCCAAGGGCGGGGATCCCAGGGAGAAGGCAAGGGGTGCAGATGGCAGGAGCATGCTAGGGTTTGGGCCCCAGGGGCAAGTATGGAGGGGGGTGCATTCTGGCTGGGCTCTGGGGAAGTGGGGCACATGGTGGGTATGAGTGTGGGCTCTGTACCAGCCTGCTAGGGTGTAAGTCCTGGGTCCACCTCGCACTCTGGCCTCTCGAGGTGGAGGCCATCATAGTACCTGCCAAAAGGTGGCGGAAGGTTTGCAGGGGAAGCAGTTGAGTACACCGTGCTCAGAGCACAGTAGCTCTTCTTTCCCCTTCAAAAGTCGGTGAATGTGCACAAGAGGTAGTGGTTCGTCAGCATGGAGGGAGTTCATTCAGCAAACATTTGTTGATGCCAGGCTCCATGGGCAGACGCTATGGATTCTGAGGTGATTCAGATGCCTCTGAGGGTGAGACAGATACATCTGCAGAAATGTGTAGGGAGAGACAGAATGTGGCAAAAGGTCGGGTTTGAGGCAGTTCAGAGGGAGAAGAGGTGACATCTCCTAGCTGATGGGTAAGGTTTCTGCTCACAGAGGTAGAGGGATCAGGCGCGAAGTGGGGCGGGTGGGAGGGATGCAAGGACAGTCTAGATTTCTGGGAAAACGTGACTTAGGTTCCTCTAGAGAAGCAGTGGCAGATGAGAGTACGAAGGCAATGGGGAGCTGGAGGAAGGCCTTAAGCAGGGGCGGCAGCATGGTAAGGTTTGTAGGAGGACTGGCTGCAGCAGAGGCAGGGAGACCAGTGTGGAGACTGCTCAGCAGCCCACGGGGGAGGTGGTGATCGCCGCGGTGATGAGGAGTTCTTGGCAGCTGCACGTGAGGAGGGTGACAGGTGGGGCTGAATACAACTCTAGCTCAGGAAACCCTGTGGATGGTGGAGGGGAAGATCAATCTGGTTTTGGTCTGGGTGCTTTTGAGCAGCCTGTGATACCTCCAGGACCGTCCCAATCCTGGAGTGTCTGAACTAAGCCAGAGTGCTTAGAGCTTGGGTTCTTCCTCAGACCGTCTTGGGTACAAATCCTGGCTCTACCACTTCCCGGGCCTCCCTGGGCTTCAGTTGCCTTATCTGGAAAATGGGGCCATTTTTATGCTGCTAGTCCATTGAATGGAATGAACTAATGGATGCAAGGAACTTGATGAGCACCAGCTGCTATAGATTAGTCATGCGTATAGATTAGTCAAAAACCAGAGAGAAGGTGATTTGGCCAAGGGACCTATGGTAATCAGTGGCTTAGCTGGGCATGGTGGCTGACTCATCCCAGCACAACTACAGTGAAGACTGAGGTGGGAGAATGGCTTGAGCCCAGGAGTTTCAGACCAGTCTGGGCAACACAGGGAGACCCCATCTCTACAAAAAATACAAAAATGAGCTGGTCGTGGTGGCGTCCTCCTGTGGTCCCAGCTGTTTGCAAGGCTGAGATGGGAGGATTGCTTGAGCCCAGGAAGTCCAGGCTGCAGAGAGTTGTGATCACACCACTGTACTCCAACATAGGCAACAGAGTGAGACCTGTCTAAAAAAGAAAAAAAAATAGTGGCTTAAAACAACAAACGTTTCCTTTTTTTTTTTTTTTTTTTTTTTTTTGAGATGGAGTCTCGTTCTGTCGCTCAGGCTGGAGTGCAGTGGCGCCCCAGGTTCACGCCATTCTCCTGCCTCAGCCTCCCCAGTAGCTGGGACTACAGGCGCCCGTCACCACGCCCGGCTAATTTTTTTGTGTTTTTAGTAGAGACAGGGTTTCACTGTGTTAGCCAGGATGGTCTCGATCTCCTGACCTCATGATCCGCCCGCCTTGGCCTCCCAAAGTGCTGGGATTACAGGCGTGAGCCACCACGCCCGGCCTAAACATTTCTTATATAGTTTTTGTGGGTCAGGAATTCAGGGAAGACTTATCCAGCTCTGGCTTGGGGTTTCTGGAGGTTCAGCCAGTGTTTGGGGTCTGGCTGCTAACAGAAGTTGTGACTAAGTGTTGCTGTTGGGAGGAGGCTACGGTTTCTTGCCCATCATTGGGGCTACTTGAATGTCCATATGACATGGCAAAGTGACCTAATACAGAGCAAGGAGGAAGCTCCAGTGCCTCTGACCCAGTCTCAAAAGTGACACGCCATCCCTTCCACCACATTCCATTCATCAGAAGCAAGTTACCAGATCTAGCTCATAAAGGGGAGGAGAATTAGGCTTCATCTTTTGAAGGAGAAGGATCAAAAAGTTTGCAGATGTGTTTTAAATCCACCACTAGACCCCAGAGAAGTGGTGAAAATTGAGTGTCCTGTGTAGTAGGACTGTGACTTTCAGGCTGTGTCCTCTCTGATCTCCCTCAGTCACACACTCAGGCATCCTGCTAGAGAAACTGAGGCGGGGGTAGTCCAGAGGCACCCAACCTTCAGCCAGGTCTCTTCTGGCCTCACTTCTGGTTACTGGGCATCCTCCCATTGTTTTCGCCACAGGTGAAGCGGAGGCTGGACCTGGAAACTGACCATCAGTACCTGGCGGAGAGCAGTGGGCCAGCTCGGGGCAGAGGCCGCCATCCAGGAAAAGGTAACTATGAAGCTTGGGCTGGGCAGGCCCCCTGTGACCAGGCCCAGGTTAGGAGTGTGAACAGACAAACAAGTTTGCAAGCTAACATCTGGCTTGTCGGGCTTGAGCCAGGCCTCTGAGGACCCTGATGGGCAGTGGGAGTGGCCACCTGGCTTGGTTTCTCCAGGCCCTGAGGGGTGAGGAGTTCCCCGGCCAGAAGAAGAATGCTGTGGTTGGCCTCGTCAAGGGGCAGGAGCTGGCTGTCCCCCAGCCCCTATCATCCTGCGGCCCTGCCCTGCCAGAGTGGCAGGCCTGGCTGGAGGTGGGGGTGGATGCTGAAGGGCCCTGTCTTGCCTGACCACACCCCTGCAGGTGTGAAATCCCCAGGGGAGAAGTCACGCTATGAGACCTCACTGAATCTGACCACCAAGCGCTTCCTGGAGCTGCTGAGCCGCTCGGCCGACGGTGTCGTCGACCTGAACTGGGCTGCTGAGGTGCTGAAAGTGCAGAAACGGCGCATCTATGACATCACCAACGTCCTCGAGGGCATCCAGCTCATTGCCAAGAAGTCCAAGAACCACATCCAGTGGCTGTAGGTACCGGCCACACAGGAGGGCAGGCACACCTGCCCATGCCAGCCTGGAGGAGCTGGTAGTAATATCCACTGTGGCTGCCTGCATCCCCATCTTGCAGCTAGGGAAATGGGCTCAGAGAGGAGAGGTAGCTTCCCTGAGATGATAGATGGTAAAAAGCACACAAATGTTACATATCCACCTCACTTGTAGCTTTACTTTTTTCTTTTTCTTTTTCTTTTTTTTTTTTTTTTTTTGGGAAGGAGTCTCGTTCTGTCGCCCAGGCTGGAGTGCAGTGGCATGATCTCGGCTCACTGCAAGCTCCGCCTCCCAGGTTCACGCCATCCTCCTGGCTCAGCCTCCGGAGTAGCTGGGACTACAGGTGCCCACCACCACACCCGGCTAATTTTTTGTATTTTTTTAGTGGAGACGGGGTTTCACCGTGTTAGCCAGGATGGTCTCGATCTACTGACCTTGTGATCCGCCCATCTCGGCCTCCCAAAGTGCTGGGATTACAGGCTTGAGCCACCGCGCCCGGCCTCTACTTTTTTCTTTTTAGATGAAGTTTCACTCTGTCACCCAGGCTGGAGTGCAGTGGTGCGATCTCAGCTCACTGCACCCTCCACCTCCCAGGTTCAGGTGATTCTCCTGCCTCAGCCTCCCTAGTAGCTGGGGATACAGGCGCCTGCCACCACGCCCAACTAATTTTTGTATTTTGTAGTAGAGACGGGTTTCACCACGTTGGCCAGTCTGGTCTCTCGAACTCCTGATCTCAGATGATCTGCCTGCCTCAACCTCCCAAAGTGCTGGGATTACAGGCGTGAGCCACCATGCCTGGCGCAGCTTTACATATTTATTCATCTGGGTTGCCACCATTCAGATCAAGATAGTAGCATTTTCAACACCCCAGAAAGTTCTCTTGTGCCCCTTTCCAGTCATTGCCAAGCCTTCATACCGCCAGGTCACCACTATCCTGGTTCTCATGCCCTCATGAGGTCTGTCTGGCATAGATGTTTTATTCTTTTACTTGTTTTATTTTCCCCCTCCCGCCTTCGTCCCAGTCATCCTGCTACTACCCTTTCTTTGATTCAAACACCTGCCTTTTCATTTTTTGGTAGATTGTTCCATTCTGCATCTTTTGTGTTTTTTTTGGCGGGGTGGGGGCGCGGTTTGAGACAGGGTGTTGCTCTGTTGCCCAGGCTGGAGTATGGAGGCACAAATACAGCTCACTGCAGCCTCAACCTCCTAGGCTCAAGCCCTGTACCTGTAGCTAGGACTACAAGTACATGCCACCATGTCTGGCTAATTTCTTTAATTTGGTGTAGAGGCAGGGTCTCACTGTGTTGCCCAGGCTGGTCTCAAACTCCTGAGGCTCAAGCAGTCCTCTGGCCTCAGCCTCCCAAAGTGCTGGGATTATAGTTATAAGCCACCAAGCCCAGCCTTTTTTTTTTTTCATTTGACAGCATGTCTTGGAAATGCTTGTGTGTGTGTGTTTAATATTTCGTGGCATGTCAGTTCCATCATTTATCCCGCCCTGGTTGAGGGACATGAAGGTGTTTATATTTGGGCCAGACTTCAAGCCCATGACACTCTGATTTGGAGCCCAGCTGAGGAACCAGACCCAGAGAGAAGCAAGGGCTTGCCTGGGCCTCACAGAACAGAAGTGGCAGCAGACTCTGTCCTGAGGGCCAGGGCTCCTGGCCAGAGGGGCCAAGTGCTGCTAACCCTACCCTCCCTGGTGCCTCCCCACAGGGGCAGCCACACCACAGTGGGCGTCAGCGGGCGGCTTGAGGGGTTGACCGAGGACCTCCGGCAGCTGCAGGAGAGCGAGCAGCAGCTGGACCACCTGATGAATATCTGTACTACGCAGCTGCGCCTGCTCTCCGAGGATACTGACAGCCAGCGATATCCTTGGATTGGCCGTAGGGTGTGGAAGGCAGGCTTAGCAGGCAGGGGCTCCACCCAAGTGGGACTAGAGAGGCTTGGATTCAGGAGAGGGCTCTGGTGGTTTTGGTTGCAAGTCCTGGCTCAGCATTTTCTCACTGTTGTGATACTGGATAAATTGCTTAACCTCTCTGGGCCTCAGTGTTATCTATAAAAGTGAAATAATAATATCCAATTCTGAAATTGTACGGATTAAAAAAGAAAAGTGGCTAGGTGCAGTGGCTCATGCCTGTAATCCTAGTGCTTCAGAAGGCTGAGGTGGGAGGATCACTTGAGCCCAGGAGTTTGAGGCTGCAGTGAGCTCTGGTTGAGCTACATCACTCCAGCCTCGGTGACATAGTGAGACCCTGCCTCTAAAAAATGAATTCCCAGCACCAGGCCTGGAGTTGTGTTGAACATTTTACATGGAATCGTTCCCGGTAGCTATTATCATTACCTTGGGATTCAATGGGTAGAGTGATTCCATTATATAGATGTGGAACTTGAAACTCAGGAATGAGGTAGGTTTTGAGCGGGTAGGAGGTTGGGTGGACAGGAGTGACGAGGCAGGTGTGAGCCCTGCCTTGTAAGCTGTTGGAGTGAGTGACCCCCTAGAAGTCAAAGGTCATGTGGTCCTTGACTCTGCCAACCCTGGCCTATGTGACGTGTCAGGACCTTCGTAGCATTGCAGACCCTGCAGAGCAGATGGTTATGGTGATCAAAGCCCCTCCCGAGACCCAGCTCCAAGCCGTGGACTCTTCGGAGGTGAGATCTGGGAACTCCAGGCCCAACTGGGCTGGGCTGGGCTGCGCTGGTAGTCACCTGGGCCTCAGTTTACCCTGCCTGCTGCTTCCACCCAGACCTTTCAGATCTCCCTTAAGAGCAAACAAGGCCCCATCGATGTTTTCCTGTGCCCTGAGGAGACCGTGGGTGGGATCAGCCCTGGGAAGATCCCGTCCCAGGAGGCCACTTCTGAGGAGAACAGGGCCACTGACTCTGCCACCATAGTGTCACCACCACCATCATCTCCCCCCTCATCCCTCACCACAGATCCCAGCCAGTCTCTACTCAGCCTGGAGCAAGGTGGGTGATGGGTAGGTGGGTGGGGTGGGGCAGGGCCCCTCTTCTGGGGGTGGGCAGGCACGACAGCCCCTGCCTTCCTTCCTGCTGGGGCATCCCCGGCCTGTGATGCTCCCCGTCTCCCCAGAACCGCTGTTGTCCCGGATGGGCAGCCTGCGGGCTCCCGTGGACGAGGACCGCCTGTCCCCGCTGGTGGCGGCCGACTCGCTCCTGGAGCATGTGCGGGAGGACTTCTCCGGCCTCCTCCCTGAGGAGTTCATCAGCCTTTCCCCACCCCACGAGGCCCTCGACTACCACTTCGGCCTCGAGGAGGGCGAGGGCATCAGAGACCTCTTCGACTGTGACTTTGGGGACCTCACCCCCCTGGATTTCTGACAGGGCTTGGAGGGACCAGGGTTTCCAGAGATGCTCACCTTGTCTCTGCAGCCCTGGAGCCCCCTGTCCCTGGCCATCCTCCCAGCCTGATTGGAAACATTTAATTTATACCCCTCTCTCCTATCTCCAGAAGCTTCTAGCTCTGGGGTCTGGCTACCGCTAGGAGGCTGAGCAAGCCAGGAAGGGAAGGAGTCTGTGTTTGTGGTGTGTATGTGCATGCAGCCTACACCCACACGTGTGTACCCGGGGTGAATGTGTGTGAGCATGTGTGTGTGCATGTACCGGGGAATGAAGGTGAACATACACCTGTGTGTGCACTGCAGACACGCCCCAGTGTGTCCACATGTGTGTGCATGAGTCCATGTGTGCGCGTGGGGGGGCTCTAACTGCACTTTCGGCCCTTTTGCTCTGGGGGTCCCACAAGGCCCAGGGCAGTGCCTGCTCCCAGAATCTGGTGCTCTGACCAGGCCAGGTGGGGAGGCTTTGGCTGGCTGGGCTTGTAGGACGGCGAGAGCACTTCTGTCTTAAAGGTTTTTTCTGATTGAAGCTTTAATGGAGCGTTATTTATTTATCGAGGCCTCTTTGGCAAGCCTGGGGAATCAGCATAGGGGAGGAGGGGTGTGGGGTTGATACCCCAACTCCCTCTACCCTTGAGCAAGGACAGGGGTCCCTGAGCTGTTCTGCCCCACACCGAAGGAGCTGAGGCCTAGGTGATTTATTTATTGGGAAAGTGAGGGAGGGAGACAGACTGACTGACAGCCATGGGTGGACGGATGGTGGGGTGGGGCCTCTCCAGGGGGCCAGTTCAGGACCCCAGCTGCCCCCCAGGATGGATATGAGATGGGAGAGGTGAGTGGGGGACCTTCACTGATGTGGTGGGCAGGAGGGGTGGTGAAGGCCTCCCCCAGCCCAGACCCTGTGGTCCCTCCTGCGGTGTCTGAAGCGCCTGCCTCCCCACTGCTCTGCCCCACCCTCCAATCTGCACTTTGATTTGCTTCCTAACAGCTCTGTCCCCTCCTGCTTTGGTTTTAATAAATATTTTGATGACGTTTGGGCCGGGTTTTGGGACTCTGTTGGGAACAGTTCGGGGCGGGAGAAGCCAAGGTTGCTGGGGAAATGCCCATTCTCCGCTTCCCTTCTCTCCGTCCCTGCTCGATTTGATTTGTCTCAGAACTCGAAGAAAGGTCAGCTTCATCGCTATTTTGGTCCTAACTCAAAAGCCGATCCAGTAAAGGTTTTTGTAGAAAGCCAAGAATGCTACTCAGTGCTGCCCGAAGTGCAGCTTAATGAGTGGCCTCTCCTTTTCCCAGCCAGCCAGTTTGCTGTCTTCCTTCCAGACGTTTCTGGACATTAGTAAACATGCAACAAATGACAGTGGACTGGTTCTGTGTCAGGTATTTAGCAGTTCTGGGGACATGAGTGTTAACCTCCCTTCTTGGTGCTCTCAGGGTCTGAAGGAGATCTACTTAAATGAGAAAATCAGGAAAAGCTTCCTGGAAGGCGTGCTTGAGTTCAGCGCTGTAGAATAGGTAGGAGTTAACCAGAGGAAGAAAACAAGCAAAGAACACGACGGGCAAAGGCCGTGGGCAGGAGGGAGAGGGACAGAGGACCGGAGAAAGTAGTGTGGCTGCGGTCCTGAGGTGAGGGTCAGAGTGGTGCTCCTGGAGCGGGGCGTTCAGTCTTAAGCTTTATTCGGGGGCCAAGGAGTCATTGGAGACCGAAGTGGTACCTCTTTCGCATCTTAAAAGCTCCCCCTGGCTGCTGTGTGGAGAACGGGTTGAAGGGAGGGCCAAAGCCACCGAGAGGAGGGGAAAGGGCCGCGCTGAGTGCCAGAGAGGGCGGGCGTCGGGATGCCTGGGAGTCGGCCACACGGACCTGTGGGCTTCCTCTACGCCAGCCCCCGTTGTAAGCACTTGACACTGAATGAGTCCCAACAATCCCATAGGGTGTCTACCAGTACCATTTTTGCAAATGAGGATACAGACGCCCCGAAAGGTGAAGTCCTGGTGGGTTTTACCCACTCGTAGCACCCTGACTCTTCGGCACTGGCTTGGTCACCCTGTCCCTCCGGGTGGGCGCGCAGCCCCTAGGTTCTGCTCCAGGCAGGCCGTCGCGGAACCCGAACCCTCGGGCGCCTCCCCCTCCGCCGTGGCCGCGGAAGCGCGGAGGCCTGCGACGCTGGAGTTGGACCTTGAGGCGAGGGAACCCGGCGCTCAATCTCCAGACCCGGAACCCGGCGTCCGCGGGGGCGGGGCGGGGGCGGGGCCTGAGCCCGCGCGTCGGCGCCGGCGCCAAGGGGCGGCCCCCAGCCCCACTGAGTCCGCCGCGGCGTCCAGGGTCGGGAGCAACCGCAGCCGAGCCCCAGCGAGCGGGCGGCGGCGCCATGGCGTGCGTGGGGCTGCTCACCGTGTGCCTGCTCCGGCCGCCCGCGCCCCAGCCCCAGCCCCAGCCCCAGCCCCCGCCCCCGCCTCCGCGGCACCCGCAGCTCGCGCCAGACCCCGGGCCCGCCGGACATGCGCTCTTCCAGGACGTGAGTGGGCGCGGGCTGTGCTCGCGGTGTCTCCCCGCCCGAGTCTCTGTTAGTCTCACCCTCCGGGGTTGTTCGGGCCCCGCCGCTGTCTCTGGGTCTCTGCCTCTCTCTCTGGCCCTGCTGTCTCTGTTTTCTCTTGACCTCTCTGCCTTTGTGTCCCCTGTTCTGTCTCTCTGTCTCGTCTACGTCTCCGCTTGTCCCTGCTCCAGTGTCACTGCCCCTGCTGCCCCCCACCCCTCAGCCCACCCCAGTTGTGTGTCTGGTGTTGGGGGGGAGCTGTCGACAATCACAGCAGCGGTCACCCCACTCTGTAGCAGCCGCAGGCTGGGCTGACTGGGGAAGGGGAGCCTGGAAGCACAAGGGGCCCCTCACTTCTGACTCTGGTGCCGCCCCCAGAGTCCTTCAGGCCCCACTCCAGGGCAGCAGAGTCCTACAGTTGGTAAGGATTGCACAGAGTCACCCTCCCATGGGACCACGGGTGGCCCTGCAGCCCCCATGGGCACCAGCCACGGCCCTGAGCCCTATCTCCACCTGTGCTACGCTCTGTCCTGGCCCCCTCATGCCCCAACTCCAGAGGGAGGCAAAGCTGTCTCCCGCCCCCGTCCCACTGCCCCTAGTGACTCAGCACCTTGACCACATCCCTGGCTGGAAGGGACCTGACCCTCCCTCTTCCCAGGTAGGAAAACCAAGGCCTGAGGGGATATGTCCCAGGTCAGTCATGGAGGCAGGGGAACAACAGGGTGACCCCAGGTGTCCCCATTCCCAGCTTAGCACCCCTCCCCGCTCCCAAGATCTCCATCTACCCCACCTGGGCCTCCCTGGCTTGCTGTGTGTCCCTCAGCCAGTGGCAGAGCTTCTCTGAGTTAGGCTAGAGGTTAGAGTCTTTCTGAGCCCTGCTGACGCTGAAAAAACAGGATCTTGGAGGGGGTTGGCGTTCAGGACCTGGAGTTCATGGGGGCTCTCAGCCCAGGCTTGGCCCACCCCTGCTTGCCAGGCCTGCCAGTCTCCCCTTTGCTGGGCTGCTTTGGGTGACCTGGGAGCAGGTCACTAAGAGAGATGGGGACCTGTCTTGACTCTGCTCCTCTTTGCCTCTGTTGCTCTTCATCTTCACTTCATAAATGAAATCTGCTGACCTTGCCTTCTGCCACCCGCACTCCCCCTTGGACTTGTGTGTGTGCACACATGCCTGCCAAAGGTCCTCACTATCAGCCCCATAGGAAGCCCCAGCCCTGAAAGAGTTAACCCCAGCTGCTCCTGATCTATTTGCTAGTGGGTAACTCAGGCACCTGCAGAGACAGAGTAGCCACTGCCTGCTGTCTTCAACAGCATGCAAGGAAACAACTCAGAGAGGGCAGTTGGGATAGACCATGGCCACACAGCAGAGCTCGGGGCTCAGGTCTAGGACGGCTGTGCAGGATTCCTAGGCCGCAAGCCGGCCCATTTCCTCAACCTTCCTCATGCTGGAACTGTGCCAGGGGCTGAGGTATTAGATAGAACTTGGGCTGCACTCTGGGTGTGGGAGGTGGGGACACAGGGAACTGGCCAGGAGCACCCCCAACGAGGCCAGGCCCTGCAGGAGAAGTGAGTGGAGGTGGCACCCGCTGCGTGCTCTTCCTGCGCCCTGCTTGCAGGAAAAGCTCCTGCAGGGCTGAGCTGGGCAGGGGTTTTGGGACCAGGCTGGGCAGGAGGAAAGGCAAGGCAGGGGGTAGGCCAGCCAGCTGGGACCCTGTTGGGTTGAGTGGGGGCCTCTGGCTTCCTGGGTGGCACTCACAGTTCCCCTCATGTCCCTTTGTCCTCTAGGTTTTCCGCAGAGCAGACAAGAATGGTGAGTGTGGCTTCCCCTGGGTCCCAGAGTGGGGCAGGGTGGGAAGCATCCAGAAGGCCCAGGGAGACTTGGAAGGTTGGGTGGGAAGTCAAGAGTCAAGACAAATCTTGGAGGCCCAAAACAGGAGAATCAATCAAGGCATCCTTCCCAGAGGAGGTGCTGTTCTCAGCCAAGTTTGGCAGGATGGAGAGTGGCGGGAATGTGGTTTGGCCAGGGGCTAGAGGTAGGGGCTGACTTTCACACAGCACCCTGGCACGGCGATGGGCACTTCCTTTTCATGGCCTCCTGTTGTCCTCACAACCACCAGCTAGATTGGAATTCACCCTATTTCGTAAAGGAGCAGAGGCCTAGAGAGGTGAAGCAGGTTGCCTAAGGTCACACAGCCTTTAATTGATAGGCTTGAACTTGGGTCTTTGCAGTGTTTAGTCCCAGGCTCCTTGTGTGAGGCACTTGGAAGAGTGAGGTAATGGAGGTGAGACCTTTTTGGAGATTTTACTCAGGTTTTTAGAGGGCTCAGTAACTTGTCACGTGACCAACCATCTGGACCAGGGAGGTCTTGGAGGACGCAACTAAACCCATGCCTTGGGCAAGGATAAAGCTGGGTCCAGTGCCAAAGGAGTCGGCTCCTCCTGCCTTGGGTCCCGGGCAGTCTCAGACCCTGGTCTAGGAGAACCTTGGAAGCTAAAGCACGAGCCCTAGGGGACCCATCCAGCAACAGGCTGCTCCTCCTAGGTGACCTGGATCAGCCCACTGTACCTTGTGTGGCCGGTGGAGGGTCTGAGCTTCACAATCAGCCTGGGACGCCTTTCATCTGGGTCTTCATGCCCTCTTGTGTTTCATCCTCCTAGAGACGGGGTCCTGTCCCCACTCCTTGCCCTTCTCTGTGGGTCTCTTCAAATTGATGGGTGTTGTTTGTCCCAACCCATTGATCAGGACACATGCCCTCACTTGGACCAGGGCATTCTGTCTGTGGAGGTTCAGATTCTCCTCCGGCTCAGCTCGCCACATCCATCTGCTCAGAGACCTCATGTATCATTCAGACCACATCCCATGTCTTTGTGCCACATAAGCGCTCCCAGCCTCTGCTCACATGCGCCTGTGATGGGGAGCTCCTTCCCTTCTGAACCAGCCTGCTGCTGCCTACAGAGGCTCCAACTAGTAGGAAGATTCCATCTGCCTCCCCGTGGCTTCTCTGTGAAGGTCCTGGGTCCAGAGAGTGGAGGTTCCTTGTGCCCTGTAGTGAGGCTGGTCCCCAAATCCTTCCAGGTGACGTCTAGGCCCTGCCACACTGTGGCCATGTCACAGCCTGTTGCTTGTTTTTTCGTTTGGCAAATGTTTACTGAGTTCCTACCCAATGCTGTGTACTGCCCTGTCCCTTTGGTGCCTGCAAAGTAGGTTCTGTTGCCTTCATTGGACACCTTTGAGGACCCCAGTCCTTTTGTCCCAAACAGGCTCCCCACTGAGCTCAGAATCCCATCCCACCTGGTTAGGTGGTTGTCAGATGCTATGAGGCCTTTGGGACCCTCGACCTGGTGGCAGGGGTGCAATCAGGGTCAGGGATACCTCCTCTGCTCCCTGTCCTCCCCCTGCCACCAGATGATGGGAAGCTCTCATTTGAGGAATTCCAGAATTACTTTGCTGATGGGGTTCTCAGCCCGGGGGAGCTGCAGGAACTGTTCAGCGGCATTGATGGGCATCTTACCGAGTGAGTACGAGAAGGGGCCGTGGGTAGATGCCAGGCCGGGTTGTCTTTACCCCACTGTGTCCCCTGCTGCCTTGGTTCCTTTTGTAGGACGAGGAAGGGGGGCAGGGAGAAAGGTACCAGGGCTCGGTTCCAGCTTTACCCGCCTGCCTACCCCGTCTCCAGCTACAGCCTTGCCCACTACACTGCTTCCAGCTGGGACTCCGAAATAGCCAAGTCTGAGTCACCACCCATGGCTCAGCTCCCCATTCCCGCTTCCCACAGCGACCCGAGGATGCCTGGGGACAGCTGGGCCCCGCCTGCTTCCACCCAAGAATGCAGTGCACGAACACGCACACCATCTACCCCGTGTGTGCTCCCACATCTACACGTCTTGGCAGGAGTGTGCACGCTCCTCCCTGTGCCTGCTCCCAGGGGTGCACATGCACGAACCGCTGTACCTCCCTCTACTTCCCTTCTCCCATTTCCTGAGGGTCAGTCTCAGGTTCCTGAGACTTGGGCTGGAACCTTCGTCTACAGTACTCCCCCTCCCCTCCTGGCCCGACTCCCCAGCCAGTTCCTTGTCCTTCAGGGCCTCACTTAGGCAGCTCCTCCTCTAGGAAACCCTCCCTAACCTATCAACTAAATACCCCGTGCTGTCCCTGGATTTCCCTGCACCTGGCTTCCCCTTCGCAGCTCTGACCACTTCTCGCTGGCCTGTGTCCACATCCGTCTTCCCCTGGCCTGAGATCCTCTTGGAAGCCAAGAATGGGTCTGAATCTTTGCCCTCAGAGTGATTAGTTGGGGCAGTAGAACCCATTCTGCGACCCTGCAAGGACTCTGTCCGCAGGAGCAACTTAATCTGGGGCGGAGCAGAAGTGGCCTTCATGTTAGACTGAGCTGGGAGTTGGTGGGGTGGGAGATGGGGTATTGGCCCCAGTAGTCCCAGTTTACCAGGCCCAGGTCTGAAGTGTGCCTTCTCTTTTCCCTGCAGCAATTTAGAAACGGAAAAACTGTGTGGTGAGTAGGCCCACGGGAGCTCTTGTCTCCTGGGGCCCCTGGGCCCCAGGGTAGGTGTGGCAAGGGACTGTTGCTGGTCTCCTGATGGGACAGGTTGGGCTGAGCTCAGGATATAAGGCCTGCTTGGCTGCTGAGGAATTCCAGGGGGCCAGAATCCCAGGGTGGGTAGATGGGTGGGGGTCCAGGAACCCTCAAGCACCTCTTCTGCCTGCAGACTACTTCGCAGAGCACCTGGGTGTCTACCGGCCGGTGCTGGCTGCATTGGAATCGCTGAACCGTGCAGTGCTCGCTGCCATGGATGCCACCAAGCTGGTGAGTGGAGTGGCTGACGGTGGGGGGCCCACTGTGAGGCAGCGGGCATCTGCTGTGCTGTGGGATCCTCCACAGTCTTGACTCAGGGTTATAGAGCTAGGGGCTTGGGTTCAAATCCTGGCTCCCACTTTGTAGCTGTGCCCCTTGACCTCTCTGGGCCTGTTTCTTCATCTGTAAACCATCGTAACAATAGAGCTGCTCTCCATACATCACTGTGACAAGTGAGAACGAAGGCAGGAATTTTTGTCGTTTTGTTCTGTCTCCAGCACCCAGAATAATATCTGGCAAACAGTAGGTGCTTCATACTAGGGGCTGCTGGTGCTTTAGTTGCTGGCCCGTCACAACTGTCGTGGGATATCATTCAGGGCTGGACTAGGTGTGGAAGGCTGTGCTCACAGGTTCACAGGGCAGGGCCTGGCCCGAGGACATACGTGAGTAGGCAGGTACGTGAGCACCCACGCGTTTGTGTGCACATGTGGACATGTGTATGCACAAGCACAAACAGGGCTGATAGCCAGGGCTTGAGGCCCTTGAGTGGTGACTTCCAGAAACTAAGCTGCCCTTCACTTTGTGTGTTCAAGAAATATCACCACCTCCCTTTGCTCCATGGCTCTTGTAAGGGGGAGTGAGCAGGCCCAGGAGTGCGTCTGACCCCACTTTTTACAGAAGGGGAAGCAGGCACTCATCGTCAACAATGACCTGAGCACGCAGCTAGGGACAGGGCTCCTCCTGCTGGTGACTTTCACATGAGATTTAGTAGCTTTTCAAAGGATTGCCCCTTGGGGCCTGGCATGACGAGGGATTGGAGGAACTCCCATATCTGTGGCATGGACACAAGTGGGGGCATCACCTTTATTGCCATGAAGTAGGGCCCTGGGGGTAGGCGGCTGGACTGGCATTCTCTGAACTGACAGAGGTTGGGGAGATTCAAATTGCAGTTGAAAATGAGGGTCCCACGGGTCCTAAATACCTCCTTCTGGCCCAGAAAGGGTTTGGGGGTGACCCATCCAGTAAGCTCCAACCTCCAGGAGGACCCTGCCAGCTCCAAACACCTGACTCTTTAGATAGCTGTCCCCCACGGCAGTGCCACCCCCCAGTCCAGCCTAACTCAGTTGAACACATCGTACAGCAGCCTGGAGCCACACTCCTGGTACATGGCCCGGGTTATCCAGCGGCGCTGGAAGGAGTGAAGGGAGGCCACCATGGAGCCGCCGGTCCACACAGCCATGCCACGCCCATGCTCGGCCACCAGGTGGGGCCGTAGGGCCGCGTAGCCGTGCCGCCGGCACTGCGCCTCCAGCTCCTTGTCCAGGCGCTCCGCGAAGCCAGGAAACAGCGTAGAGCCGCCGGCCAGCACCACGGTATCTGCCAGTCGTGTCCGCAGCGTTTCAGGCATCTTCTGCAGCGCCCGGAAGGCCAGCGCGGGCAGCCCCGGCCCAGCCTGGCCCAGCAGGCCTGGCTGGAAGATGGGTTCGGGGCAGCGGAATCGCTCGCTGCTAAGGCGGACGCAGCACCCGTTACCCATGCTGAAACTGGCCGGACGGTGGCGGGCGGGGTCGCGGAGGTCGCCCTCGAAGTCCAGGGACACGTAGCAGCTGCGCTTCTTGAGATGTGTGATGGCCTTGCGGGGCAGGGCGTGCTGCGAGAGGTCAGGGTTCGCCGCCACCAGCAGATCCCGCAGGTAGCGCGACAGGGTGCTGCCTGCCACGTTCAGCCGGAAGGTGGCCTGGTGCCACGAGTGACCCGCGTAGATGGGCGTGGCGTGGCACACGCCTGCGCCCGCCTCTATGGCCAGCCCGCTGAACGCGCCAGTGGAGCAGAGCGCCAACAACGCGGTGCTAGCCATGTGGCACGCGGGCACTGCCAGGGTCTCGAACAGCAGCTCCGCCACCCTCTCGCGGCCTGCGGGTGGCGCCGACGGCGAGTCGCTCACCAGCACAGGCCACTGCTCTGGGCACACCCGCAGGCCGCCCACCAGCAGGCGCTCCCAGAGCCCTTCCAGCGCCTCCCAGTCCGCCACCACGCCGTGCTTGATGGGGTGTGCCCGCGCGACGCCGCCTGCCAGCTCACAGCCCGGCGCGCCGGGCAGCACCGGCCGGTCCCAGCTGGGCACCAGGCTGGAGCTCTTCAGCACTATTCGCGGCTGGTTCTCGCCCGCGAAGCCCGCCTTGGTGAAACCCGAGCCCTGGTCCACCACCACCGCGATGCGGCCCAGGGAGGGCGGTCGGTGCACACGGCGGCTCCCCGACACCGACGCTACCTTCGGGCTCCGTCCAGCCCCGGGGCTGAAGGCTCCGCTCCTTCGTGCCATTCGGCTTAGTCGGCTCGAGACCTCCCGGCCTCTGTGCTAGGGAGTGGTCCCTTTGAGCCCTTGGCTCTGCCTCCGGGGCCTAAATTCCTCCTCTTCTGGACCAGATCACCACCCCTCTCAGCTCTTGGCTCCGCCCTCTGGTCTGAAAGGCCCGCCTCTTGTTCCGGGCCGTCCGCCGCCTCTTCAGCTCGTGCCTAGTCCCTAGGCCTGAGGCCCGGCCCCTAGTTCAGGCTTCAGTCTCTGCTCTGGCTGGGTTCCAGCCGCATCTCACCCTCTTCGTCTTCCTCCGGCGCCGGGCTCCAGGCTCCACGCCTTGCACGGGACCCCCACACTCTCCGGACTCGCCTCTCCTTTGCTGTTCCTCCCCGTCAGCGCTTGCTGAGATGGCTGACGAGATGGCTAGGACTGATCCTTTTAGATCCTAAGAAGCCCCCAGGAGGAGCAGAACTTTGAAGGTGAAGGGGCCTTGTGATAAGGCTGTTTGGACATATATCCCCCTTGGGGACCCAGGCAGCCTCCTGGCACCTCTCACCTGGGCTTGACGGAAGTTCCCGGTTGTGGAGGGGGGAGGAGCTAGCTGGTCAGAAGGCAGAAAAGAACTTAGATTGGTCTCATTGTGACCTCACTCCCCAGCAGCTGCCCTTCCACAGCCCCCTACCCTATGACAACTCCCTGGACCCATCCTCTCTCCTGGACAGAGCCAAGGGCAGTGATTTTGGCATCCAGGGGTCTGGCTTCAGCAGCCCAGCACAATCAATCTGATTCCTTTCTCAAACCACTTAGAGTTATCTGATGTACTCTGGCCAGATGTGTGGCCCTTACCTTCCCAGTGCTGAAGAAAAAGCTTTTAGTCACAGATCTACAGCTTCCCTGAAGAGCCGCGACAGGCTCTGGCCCTACCTTTAGGGGCTTCCATGGATGGATTCACGTGGGCCTGAATTTGAGACTCAGTTTTTATTTTTTTTGAGACAGCGTCTCCGTCTCCTAGGCTGGGAGTGCAGTGTTGCAGTCTCAGCTCAGTGCAACCTCTGCCTTCCGAGTTCAAGCTGTTCTCCTGCTTCAGCCTCCTGAGTAGCTGGGACTACAGGCGTGCACCATCATACCTGGCTAATTTTTGTATTTTTAGTAGAGACAGTGTTTCGCCACGTTGGCCAGGCTGGTCTTGGAACTCCTGACCTCAGGTGATCCACCTGCCTTGGACTCCTACAGTGTTGGGATTACAGATGTGAGCCACCGCACCCAGCAAGACTCAGTTCTGAAGCTGACTCACTGTGCAGTCCTAACCTAGTCTTGATCTTTCTCTGGGTTTGGTTTTCTCCAAAAGGTAGTAATAATCCCACCACACAGGAAAGAGGCCACTTCTTGTCTCGGCAAAGCCTCATCCTCTTCAGGACCAATTTGGTTGCAGGTAGAAGACTCGGGTGAATGTAAGCCAAAATAAGGACTTTATTACAAGGATCTTATATGTTATGGATACCAAGAGCAAGGGTGAAATCAGGTTTCAGGAACAGAATCTGACTGCAGGGCTGTAGGGAACCCAGGATGTGCACTGCATTGTGGTGGTGGTGGTGGTTTTTTTTTTTTGAGACGGAGTCTCGCTGTCACCCAGGTTGGAGTGCAGTGGCATGATCTAAGCTCACTGCAACCTCTGCCTCCCAGGTTCAAGCGATTTTCCTGCCTCAGTCTCCCGAGTAGCTGGGATTATAGGCACCCGCCACCATGCCCGGCTAATTTTTTGTATTTTTAGTAGAGAAGGGATTTCACCGTGTTAGCCAGGATGATCTTGATCTCCTGACCTCGTGATCCGCCCGTCTCAGCCTCCCAAAGTGCTGCGTTTACAGGCGTGAGCCACTGTGCCTGGCCTGCATTGTGTTTTTATTCTGAAGATTGACTTAGCCTGTGCATGTTCAAGTAGAGAGCATGGTCTCATACAGTTTCTGAACTACAGTCCTAGGGGGAGGGGCTGACAGGACCAGCTTGGGCCAATCACTGTATGGGCAGGAGGTGCGGCCCCATGGAAGAAGGTGGTTACCCTGATTGTAACCATGTGGATGGTAGGGAAGAGTCAGTTCTCACAATTAGCAGGGGTGATGTTATGCAGCCTCCAGCCTGGTGCAGGCAAGGTGGAGGAGATGTTCATCATGGTGACGGTGACAAAAGTATATCTTCAGCAGAAGCTGGGCTGGTGGCTCTAGTGAGCTGGGACTTCAGTCCTGCTGCATCTGCCCCCAAAAGAGGGCATCCTGAGGTTGGTTACCAGGGTGTGACAGGAAGGTAGGCTGCAGGTTCAGCAGGCCAGGAGTGGCATTGCGTGTGGAGCTGGATTTGGGACCTGGGAGAGTGAGAAGCAGCAGCAGGATCCCACACAGAAAGTGTGGCAGGCAGGGCTGCTTCTAAGTGATTTGGGGAGTGAGACTGAGGCTGTGGGCTTTTTCCCTGTTGGTAATGGAGACCTATTGAAAGCTTATGAGCAGGGGAGTGAGCTGCTCTAGACAGGTGAGTGGTTTGGAAGAAGTCTTTGTCATGTGGGGAAGGAGATACAGGGTAGGTTGGGAGACAGAGGTACCTTGGGGAAGACTGGAGGGCCTGAGTGCTTTGGGGTTACCAAGTACGATGTGTAGGAGTGAAGTGCCAGAGGGCTTCCAGCTTCTCCTGGGTGCGTCCACAGGCAGAATCCACGTTTCAGGCCTTGCCCCAGCTGACTGCCGCCCTGGCTGTTCTTACCCAGGATGGTGCCTGTTGGCCTGGGAGCCTCCCTCATGCCTAAGAGGGATTACTGTGGGGGGATGTCAGGCTTTGCCGGAAGCAGGTCCCCCTCACTAGCGTGGCCACGCCTGGGTTTGCCCAAGCCCACCTCCCTTGAGCCTGCAGACTGAGCGGGATGTGACCAGGGTTTGGAGTGTTGGGGAAGGGAAACTGCCTCCCGCCACTGTAGCAAGGTGTGGGGTTCTGTTCTGACCCTTGGCACATGTAAGGAGAAAGCAAAAGACAGCCCTGGCTCCAGACGTGGCGGTGGCTCTGCCTTCAATACGCCCCGTTCAACCCTGTGCGGCTCCTGGGCTCAGCTTTGCCCAGCCCGACTCCACCTCCCAGACGCCTCCGACAGGGCTCACAGGCTCCAGGGTTGCCACGCACTCTTTATTGGGCGGGGTCTGGGCCAAGCGCTTAGAGCTGCGGGCGAGGGCAGCGGCACCGTTTGCGTGGCTGCTCCTCTGCAGGCCCGGCTTCGCTGGGAGGTTTTCCCGGGGACCGCAGCAGCAGCAGGAGCACCGGCATCTTCAGCTCGCGCTCGCAGCTTTCTCCCGCTCCGCGC
The DNA here is from genome assembly GCF_047675955.1 of Chlorocebus sabaeus. Taxonomy (NCBI): domain Eukaryota; kingdom Metazoa; phylum Chordata; class Mammalia; order Primates; family Cercopithecidae; genus Chlorocebus; species Chlorocebus sabaeus. The sequence continues at coordinate 39,609,679 of NC_132905.1, read as the reverse complement.
AACCTGGGTGCCGCCGGGGAGCCCAGCCCGGCACCCGACGCGTAGTCAATCGGTCGCCCAGCCTTGGCCAGCGGCTGTCGCTTGTCCAGGTGGAGGATCAGCACGATCCTGGCCTGGGGGTGGAACAGGAGCGTGAGGGGGAGAGCGCGCCAGGGCCGAGCCCACGACCCGGGGCCGCCCCGCCCTGCTCCTGGGACCCTCATCCACCGGGTCCTGTCATCCTCCGATGCACAGGGCTGGAGGGGACCCCTGTCCGCGGGGAAGCTCTCCCTTCCCTGCGTGGCGCCCTGGACTCCGCCTCCCTTCTGGAAACCCTCATCCATCCCAGACCGACTTCCTGAGACCAGCTCCGTCTAAGTTTATGAGATCCCTTCCAGGCCCTGGGATGTTGGGGGCTCTCAACACCCCCAACCCCTGCCTGGTCCAGGGCCTCTGCTCATTTGAGAGGGAGGCAGGGAAGTTGTGAGCCTAGGAGCTGGGGAGAGGACACAAGGGAATCCCACCTGCTCCTAGCTTCAGTAGTACCAACTAGGACTGATTCTCCGTGCTGGGACCTCCACCCGTTTGTCCAGGGTTGGGAGAGAATCCCACTCGTGCTCACCTCCCTGGGCTCTCCAGTCTCATACACTTTCTGGTTCTGGAATCTCTGCCCTCCCTTCTGGGCTTTTTTTTTTTTTTTTCTTTTCTTTTTTTTTTAAAGACTGAGTCAAATAGGGTCTTGTCCTACAGGTTGGAGTACAGTGGTGCTGTCAACGGCTCACTGCATCCCTGACCTGAGCTCACGCAGTCCACCTCAGTCTTCTGAGTAGCTGGGACTATGGGCATTCGCCACCACAACCAGCTAATTTTTTATTTTTGTAGAGATGGGACCTCCCTATGTTGCCCAGGATGATTTTGAACTCCTGGGCTCAAGTGATCCACCCACCTTGGCCTCCCAAAGTGTTGGGATTACAGGCGTGAGCCACCTTGAAAAGACCCCCATCCATACCCATATGGGCCCCTGGGATCCTCATCCTTGGGAGAGATTTTCGAATTCCTCCCTCACCCCCTAGGACTTCTGCACACAAGGCCTAGACTCCTACCCACCTATCCAGCTTTCCCTGACCCCCATCTGCCTCCCCAGCCCTGTTCCCCATCCCCCACACTCACAGTCGGCTTCTTCCGAGTGAGGTGGTTGAGAAACTGTTTCCACCAGGCCTTGTCCATGTCAGCTGGCCTCTCCTTGTGGGCCTGCTTGGGTGCTTTGGTCCTTTTGTGGGAACTATTGTTTCCCATGGCAGGGCTGGTCACCACTGGGGACCATGGCCCACACTCCGTCTGCTCTGCCCCCTGGGCCCTGGCAACATTGTGACCTCATGGGCTGACCTCACCAATTGCAGGCTCTGAGCACCGCCTCCCAGGGCCTAAAGGTGAATCTGGGCTCCACTCACTTTGTCACTTTTGGTTTCTCAGCTGTAAAACTGGGCTAATGATCATAAATGAGGCAATGCATGTAAGGTGCTTAGTGGCCAACAGAGGGGGATTTCTGTGGTTTGGGTATGAATTTTGGCCCTGCCACTAACTTACTATGTGACCTTAGCCCAGGTAATAAATCTCTCTGGGCCTGTTTTCTCATCTGCAAAATGGGGTCAATTATGGTTCCTATAAATTGTTACAAAGGTTAAATGAGGCCCGGCACGGTGGCTAATGCCTGTTGTCTCAGTACCTTGGGAGGCCAAGGTGGGTGGATCACCTGAGGTCAGGAGTTCGAGTCCAGCCTGGACAACATAGTGAAACCCTGTCTCTACTAAAAATACAAACATTAGCCAGGTGTGGCAGCACAGGCCTGTAATCCCAGTTACTCAAGAGGCTGAGGCAGGAGAATTGCTTGAACCTGGGAGGCAGAGATTGCAGTGAGCCAAGATCATGCCATATCACTCCAGCTTGGGTGATAGAGTGAGACTGTCTCGGAAAAACAAAAGACTAAATGAAATTCTTGTAGCAGTGCCTGGCTCTGAGTGGGTGCTTCTGTGTGTTCTCTGGTTGCAAGCAACAGAAACTAATCATTTCAAATACCCAAAAAGGAATTTTTTGGAAAGATTTCATGGAGATAGAAACCCTGGCCTGTCTGAGAATGAAAAGACCCACCTTCTTCTCTGTCCTTGCCTCCTAACTCATAAGCCTGGCCCAGGAGGCCCCATCTGATGGCTGAACTGAGGCAGGTTGTGGCAGGAGATGAAATCTCTGATGGATGGGACCTCTGGAGTCCCCTCGGAGAGGGCAGACACCTGGACCACAGCTCCCCAGGACTCCCACCCTGGTGCGCACGTGTGTGTGTTTGCATGTGTGTATGTGTGGTGGGGGTTAGGCAATTCTCAGGACGTCTGTGACTCCTGGGTGTGTAAGTGGGCAGGCCCTTTATTGTGTTACCCTTGACGATAGACGGCTGGCAGGTCTAGCATTGAGAGCTTACGTGTCAGACCCTGGGCTGAGTCCTGTGCAGGAATTAACTCCTGGGAGCTTCTCGCAGCTCCATATGCTGAGTTTCATCTTTCCTGTTTGATAGATGAGGAAATAGAAGCTCCAGGAAGTGAAGGTAGTTGAGAAGCCTCAGAATCCCATGCTGGGCCACGCCGGGCCTAACATGTGGGCAGCCTCCCTGCCTCTCTGCCACCCTGAGAGGGGCTGAGAGGAGGCTGGCAGTGGCGATTGGGGTCAGTGCCAGCGGGTGTGTGTTTGTGTGTCTGTGTGAGTGAGGACGGTGACCTGATTGTCTTTATCAGCAGCTCTTAGTAAAAAGCATCCAGTGTTGTGTGCATGAGTGAATGAATGAGGGAGTGAACACGTAGATTGTGAGTCTGGGGCCACACCAGGCCATCATTTTGCTTCGTGTCAACATTAGCCCTTGGATACCTTGTGACAGCCCCACCCAGCCTAGCTGTGCCTGGGACTCACTGGCTATGACAATGCTGAAGGTGGTAGCCCCATCAGGGAAAGGGCCGTGAAGTCCAGAAAAGCCAGGCACGTCGGCAGGCAGATGCCTGCTGTGTGTTGGCTCCACACCTCCGGGGAGGGAGGCCAGGCCCGGACAAGGAGGGATCCAGACCCTCCCTGCCCATCGGGTCTCAGTACCCTCCTGCCTGTGCCGGGTTTACGTGCCCCTGCTCTTGGCGCCGCCACTGCTGCTCTGATGGGCAAGAGGCAGAGGACCCACTCAGAGATCAATGCCTAGGCTGGGAGATGCTGACCGTCCCCCCTTGGCCTGCAGGCGTACGAGAGGGCCTCCAAGGTGGACCAGTTTGTGACGCGCTTCCTGCTGCGGGAGACGGTGAGCCAGCTGCAAGCCCTGCAGAGCTCGCTGGAGGGGGCGTCAGATACCCTGGAGGCCCAGGCCCGTGGCTGGCGGTATGTAAGGGCGCTGCCGACCTGCTGGGCTAGTGCTCAAGCGCCCACTGTACCCCCATTCCAAATCCCCACAGTCTCAGCATCCTAGAGCCTGTATTTTTGGGCACGGAAGCCATGGCAGGGAAGCCATGGTGGGGTGAGATGAGACTGGCTTTGGGGCTAGGCCTCGGAGTCTCAGGAGGCCTGTCTTCCTCACCCAGGCCTGTCCCGTCCTGGGGCCCCAGTCCTCGGCCCTGTGAGCCTCACTTTCTCTAGGTCAGATGCAGAGAGCATGGAGGCGCAGAGTAGGCCCTGCGGCAGCCGGCGGACAGGACGCCGGGCCCTGAGGAGCGTCAGCCGGTCATCCACCTGGTCCCCCGGCTCTTCTGACACAGGTGCGCCTGGGGCGGGGTGGGAGGCCTGGCCAAGGCGGGCACCGCATCCCCTCTTCCCCCAGGCCCACTCTTTCACTGCCCCTTACTTCATTCTGAGAACCTGCCAGGCCTGAGAGGCCCCTGCCTGACCCTGCACGGGCCCCACCCACAGGGCACAGCTCAGAGGCCGAGAATCAGTGGCAGCTCCAGGTGAACCGCCTCCAGGAGCTCATCGACCAGCTCGAGTGCAAGGTGAGGGCCATGGGGCCAGGGCCCCACGAGGGAGGACCCTCCTGGTATCCACTCGAGCCAGGCCCATGCTGGAGGCGCGGCCCATACTCTGTGCCCTCACAGGCCCCCCGGCTGGAACCCCTGCATGAAGAGGACCTGGCCAAGGGACCTGATTCGGTGAGCCCAGGAGAGGGGCAAGCGGCTGGATGGCCATGTCTGGGGGTGCTCATGAATTGGGGGTTCATGGGGCCAGCTGCGCCCATTCTCTGCCATGCGCATGTGCCCTGCCCCCAGGCCTGGCAGGCAGGTTCTGAGAACCTGCAGGAACCGCCACCCTTCTCTGGGCTTTGGTTCCCCGTCAGCATTTCTGAAAGCCAGGTCTGGGGCAGTGTGGACAGAAGCTGGAGGGAGGAAGGAAGTGGTGGCATACTGCAGGAGGGACAGTGGCTGGATCAAGCAGCACCCTTGGAGACAGGGAGACGATGGAGACAGGGAGGTTGGGGGGCAGGTTGGCAGCAGGAACCCAGCTAAAGGGTAGGTTGGATCTGGCATCAGTCAAGAAGGCTGGGGTCCAGGTGTAGGTGGCTCATGCCTGTAATTCCAGCACCTTGGGAGGCCAAGGTGGGAGGATTACTTGAGCCTGGTTGCAGTGAGCCATGATCCCACACACCACTGCACTCCAGCCTGGGTGAGAATAAGATCCTGTCTTAAAAACAAACAAACAAAAAAATAGCTGAGAACCTCCTAGAGGCCACGGCCAGTCCCTCCCCTGCGCCCAGCCCCACACCGGCTGACCGACTGCCTCTCCCACCAGCACATCCTCGTGGCCCAGAGGCAGGTCCAGGTGGCAGAGGAAGGTCTGCAGGACTTCCACCGAGCCCTGCGCTGCTATGTGGACTTCACAGGGGCCCAGAGCCATTGTCTGCAGTGAGTCCCCAGCTGGCAGGTGGGATGGCTGAGGGGAGGAGGGGTGCTGGGGCATAGAGGGGTTCTGGGGCTGGCCGTCCTGGGCCAGGGCTCCCATGAGACCCCAGGCCAGGGAGGCAGAGGTGGTGGCAGCCCTGGCCTGGCCTGCCCATCTCTTTGGCCCCACAGTGTGTCTGCCCAGAAGATGCCGGACGGTGCCTCCTTCACCCTGTATGAGTTCTGGCAGGATGAGGCCTCCTGGAGAAGGTATGAGTGCCAGTCTGGCCGCTAACACCATAGACTGTGACCCTGGAGTGAGTCAGGCCAGGGTTCTAATCCTGTTCTCCGGCTCACTGGCTCTGTGACCTCAGATGAGTGACCCCACCTGCCCGACCCCGGAGTCCTTTCCAAAATGGAAGTGATAACAGTTCCAACTCCTGTGGGCTAAAGGAGGTGACTGGGAAGAGCTGAATACAGCACAGGGACACGGGAGGCACTCAGTGAACACACACTTGTCACCATGCATGTGACAATGCCTATGCCGAGCACTGTGTGCGGTGCCCTTTGTTCTACCTGCACAGCGTCCCCGTGTCAAAGAGGAGAGGACTGAGGCTTCAGAGGCAGCGTGAGAAGGGCCGGGGTCTGATCCTGGCAGCAGGGTGGGGCAGGAGTAGGGAGACCGAGGTCATGGCAGCCTGCGTCTCTCCGCAGGCACCAGCAGTCGCCCTGCAGCAAGGCCTTCCAGCGCGTCCTCATCGACCACCTGCGGGCTCCGGACACCCTCACCACTGTGTTCTTCCCAGGTGTGCGGCAGACCCCCACTCACTGTCGCCTGGGAGGGGCAGTGGGCTCCTGAGGGCTCCTGACCCCCTGACCTCTGACCCCCAGCCTCCTGGTGGATAATGAATAACAACTGAGCCAGACCTTCACACGCCGAGGACCCCGGGACCCTGCCTCCCTCCCTCTGGAGCCTTCTGCCCTGGCCAGCCCACCCAGCGCAAAGACCAGGGCCTGCCTCCTCCTGGACCTGGGCCTGGTGGAAGGGCTCTCAGCCCAGGGATCAGGGACTGGGCTGCTTGCTTTCTATTTATTATTGATTTATTTATCCATGTATTTTATTGTTTGTCACTGCAGCTTCCAAGCTACTTTGGCTTCTGCCTGGCTCAGGAGACCTGGATTCTGGTCCCTCCTGGCTGAGCGACCCAGGGCAGGTTCTGTCCCTGTGTGGGTGGGCCTTGGGCCATCTGGCTGCCTAGCAAGGGTCCTGCTTTCTTCCCGCTGTCTTGGGGCCAGGCTTCTGCTCCTTCCCAGCTAGCAGCAGAAGCAGGGCTGATGCTCAGGGACCCAACCCCTCAAACCTTGCCCCTGAGGCTGGGCTGGACCTGGGTGCCCCTGTTGCCCTCCCAGGCCACTAGGCTCTGACTTTTCCAGCACCCATGGATGTGCCAGAGGCCTCTGGGTTGGTTTGCATGCCATTTTCTTATCATTTGCATGCCCTCACCCCACCCATTCTCAGGGCACTATGGGAAGCCCCAAGGTGACCTGGCCAAGTAGCAATAATTTGGGCCCAGGGTCACCTATTGCCCCCAGAGGCCTCTGAAGCCCAGGCTGGAACCCCAGCACAGAGGCAATAAAGGCAGTGGTCCCTTCCAGTGTCACCTCCTGTCTCTCACAGGTCTGGGCTGCGGGGCCTGTGTACCTCCCAGGCCAAAAGCTCCCCGGGGGCACCTCTCTTGGGAAGCCCCCCGGTTCCCACCTCATGCCCTTACGCTTGCAGAGTGGATGCTCACAAGAGCTGACACAAGTCTTCCCACTTCAGGGTCCCCGGCCCTGACACCCTGGTGGTGGGTCCTGCCTGAGGGAGGGGTGATATGTCTCTGCAGATTTTACAGGGGTTCTAGTGTCACCCACACAGAGCCTCCTCCGGGCCCAGATTGCTCGACCACACTCCTGTGGGAAGACTTGGCCTTCTCACCAAGCTGGACTTGTCACCGCCACCCCACATAGAGTGGTTCCAGGAGGACAAAGGCCAAGCCAGTCCTACTAGCCCCTGGGGGTGTCCTCCTGTCCCCTCCATTACTGGGGGCATGGAGGGGAGGTGACCCGGCCAAGAGGGACATCTAACATCTAAGCAGCTGCTCTGAAGAGGAAGCCCCTGGCACCGCAGGGGCACAGGATGGCATTTGACCTGGCCTGGGAGTGTTGGCATCAGTTTTCCAGACAAAGGAGACGGCACACGGGCCCTGAGGAGGAGGAGGGTTTGCCTGGTTGAACCAACGGCGACCCAGTAGCAGGGCTGAGCTGAGGGTGCAGGGGAGAGGGCTGGGCGAGGCGGGGCTCTGAGGTGCTACATCACGGGGAGGCCATAGGAGGCTTTAAGTCGTGAGGGGTGGCCCATGGGGTGAGTGTTGTTTCCATGTTCCTGAATGCCCTGATGGCGCCAGGTCCTGACTGGGCTGGGGCCTGGCTAGAAAGGTAACTCAGATGGCACCAGCTCAGGGTGGGCATCCCCATCTGGGACTCCAGGCAGGGCATTCCCTGCGATTTCTCCCCGGCAGCCCCTGCGGGAGACAGTTTCTTCCACCAGCCTGGCTGCCTGGGCCACCTGCACAGAGGTTCCTGGTGGCATCCTGGCCAGTCCAGTGCCAGGCCATACTCCTGCCACCCCACTTCACATCCCTGGGAGCTCCTAGAAAGTGCTGCCACCATCTGAACCACACGGGGCTCTGAGCAGGCTTGAGGCTTGTTCGGGTGTAGTGTGTGCCTGTAATTCCAGCTACTTGGGAGGCTGAGGCAGGAGAATCGCTTGAGTCCAGGAGGCGGAGGTTGCAGTGCACCAAGGACTACAGGTGCACACCACCACGCCCAGCTAATTTTTGTAGAGATGGGGGTTTCGTCATGTTGCCCAGGCTGGGCAGTGTGTCTTCTTGTTAGAGAAGACAGCTGAGGAGGAAGTTGCCCTGTGTTGTAAAGGCTGCTTTTGTCCTCCACAAAAACTGTAGCAACAAATCCTCAAAACTAAAAAATAATTCCCACTGCCATCTTTTTTTTTTATTATGTTTTGAGACAGAGTTGCTCTGTCGCCCGGTCTGGAATGCAGTGGTGCGATCTTGGCTCACTGTAACCTCTGCCTCCTGAGTTCAAGTGATTCTCCTGCCTCAGCCTCCTAAGTAGCTGGAATTAAAGGTGCACACAACTACACCACTCATTTTTTTGTATTTTTAGTAGAGATGGGGTTTCACCATGTTGGCCAGGCTGATCTCGAACTGCTGCCCTCAAGTGATCTGCACACCTCTGCCTCCCAAAGTGCCGGGATTACAGGCATGAGCCACCGTGCCCAGCCCACTGCCATCTTTAAACATGCCCAAACCCTCAGGCTGACTTACCTGTGGTGGGTGTCTTAGTTTTTGTGCCCTGGGCAGCATGCCTGCCTCCCTCTGCAGTGCAGTTCTGAAAGAGGTGGACACCTCTTTATTATGATTTTTAATAGAGGCTGTGTCCTCCTTCCCTCCTGAAGGCTGGAGCTGCAGGGGAGGGCACGCAGGCGGGGATGTCCAGCAGGGTCAGGGGGCCACTTAGGAGAGTGTTTGGTTTGAGCTGTGAAAGTTGAGCAGAGGTCTCTGGGCAGGTGCGAGGGCAGAAGGGAGCCTTGGAGTGTGAGGGCTGGGGCCAGCTGAGGAGGCCGGGTGCATGGGAGTGGAATGTTGTCTTGCAGGTGACAGGGAGACAGGAGGGTGCCAGACAGGGAGCGGGTGGGAGTGGAGCTGAGCGCAGACGGGGCTGGAGTCGCAGCCACAGAACAAATGTCGGAGCTGGGCTGGGGCTGTGGGGACCCGGAGGAAGCCCTTAAGCCTCTGCCTTGTCTGTCAATCTCACGAGCCCACCTCACCTGTAGCCTGCCATCCTCACCATTGTGCTTTGCCCCAGCCCCCAAGTCAGGGCCACTGTTCTCTCTGGCCTGGAAGACTGCAGCAACTTCTTCACCTGGCTCCTACCCCATCCGTTCCCTATAAAGACACAGCCAGAGGGGGTTTTCAAAATGTTGCCGTTTTGAAAACGCACCTTTCTGGCGAAGACCCTTCAGTGGCACCCACTGCCTTCAGCATCAAGGTCATAATTTCATGTCCTGGCAGTCGAGGCGCTTTCCAGCTGAGCTGGGCCATTTGCAACCCCAGTCACCCTGTCCGTGGCCTTTGTCCCAAGCCACCCCTGTCCACCACAGCAACGCTTCCACTGTAAGAAGCAGGGAGTGCCATTGCACTGGGGCGCCTTTCCCAATCCTGCTCTTGGTGGCTCTTCAACTCCTTTTGACAACCACTGGGCACCTGCTTTGTGGCAGGTGCTGGGGATGATCAGATGTCCTGGGCTGGTGACAGCACTCGGTCAAGGGCAGGCAGAGCCCTGAAGTCAGGAGAGCTCCAGGCTCCTTAGCCAGGTGCCGCCCCCACCCTTCCACCCACTCCCTGTACCTGCCCTCTCCCGTTCCTCACACCTGCACCTGTGACTCACCTGTATATATTCAAACCTGTCCTGGGGATTGGCCCAGTGCCAGGCCAGGCTGCAGCCAGCAACAGTCTAGACGGTGGCCAATGCCCTACAGCTCTCCTAACAAGTCCCCTTAACACAGCCTCTGATGGGCCGAAAGGGACTGAGAACTAGGTGGTCTTCAAAAAATTATTCTTGAAACATACTACTCGTGCAGGACACCAGGATCCACATAGAGTGCTGGACACAAACACCAATCCTCAAGGAAACCACAGATTGGCAGGGAGAGAAACAGGTATGGCAGCAACCAGTTTACAGGGACGCCTTGGGTGCCAAGCTCTGTGCTAGGGGCTATACCCATGTTGTTGATTGCATCTTACCCTCACAACACCCCAGAGGCGTACACATTGTTAGCATCCCCAGCTTACGGAGGAAAAAGCTCAGTGAGTAGGTCATGCAGGAGGGATCCACTCCCTGGCACCAACAGCTGCTAGCTGTCGGGAGTGAACAGTGCTGGGACAGGGCACCCTCTGGTAGCAGAAACCAGCCCTGGCTGGAGGAGGTAGAGGCAGCTACACCAAAAAGAGGAACAATGCCAGGCCTTGGGACCTGCAAAATGGCAGACAGGGTGCAAGGACGAGCCCAGTGCGAGGGGATGGGTGAGCCAGCCCTCAAAAGGTGGGGAGACTGAGCCCCGATAGCTTCTGGAACTCCCTAGGAGGAACCTAGAGAATGTTAACTCATGGGGTGGAAAGGCGGCCTGAGAAAACGCTACTGCGAAGGGGAAGGAAAAGCTGCTGGTGTGTACTCTGGAAAGGAATCTGGCTCAGGGATGGTGGCAACCCAGGGGGAAAGCCCAGCTCTGTCCACAAGAGGGCTCCTGGCAGCAGGCAATGAAGTCACCTGAGGAGTGGGGACGGTCAGTCGCTGGTTCCTCCAAGCCTCTTTGGGAGGAAGGCTAAGAGGAGGACATGCCTAATCGTGACCCTGACCCTGAAATACCAGCAGTCAGAAAGAAGCAGAGATGGGCAAGAGACATGATTGCTTCCCAAGATCCTGCCTCCACCTCAGGACAGTCCCCTTTCTGCTGAGAAACACCAGTCAGCAGGCTCCTGGATGCTGCCCTTGGTAACACATGAGAAGGCTTTCCCCTCGTAACCTTCCAGAGGGACAGATCTCTCATAGTTCCCAATTCTTTTTTTTTTTTTTTTTTTTTTTTGAGACGGAGTCTCGCTCTGTCGCCCAGCCTGGAGTGCAGTGGCGCGATCTCAGCTCACTGCAAGCTCCGCCTCCCAGGTTTACGCCATTCTCCTGCCTCAGCCTCCCGAGTAGCTGGGACCACAGGCGCCCGCCACCACACCTGGCTAATTTTTTGTATTTTTAGTAGAGATGGGGTTTCACCGTGTTAGCCAGGATTGTCTTGATCTCCTGACCTCGTGATCCGTCCGCCTCGGCCTCCCAAAGTGCTGGGATTACAGGCTTGAGCCACCGCGCCCGGCCTCTCTTGTCTCTCTGACAAAGGTAACGCACCACTAATTTTCTTTTTCAGGTTGGTGTAATCTATTGTTGAATAATGCATTATTTCAATGATTGTCATTTCCAGAATTCTATTTTCAAATCTGCCTAGTCATTTTCAGACTCTTTTTGCTCTTTTTCAGTGCCATCTTTAGAGGTTTCATATTTTGTTTTCTGTTTCTGGTGCCCCCCCCCTTTTTTTTTTGAGTCTCTCTGTCGCCCAGGCTGGAGTGCAGTGGCACGATCTTGGCTCACTGCAACCTCCGCCTCCCAGGTTCAAGGATTCTCCTGCCTCAGCCTCCTGAGTAGCTGGGATTACAGGCATGTGCCACCATGCTTGGCTAATTTTTGTATTTTTAGTAGAGATGTGTTTCACCATGTTGGTCAGGCTGGTTTCAAACTCCTGACCTTGTGATCTGCCTGCCTCAGCCTCCCAAAGTGCTGAGATTACAGGCGTGAGCTGCTGTGCCCAGCCTGTATCTGGTGATTGTAATATCTGAAGTCCCAGGGGTCTAAATCAATTATTGTTCCTGATGACTTTGCTAACAATGGCTCATTTCCTTGAAGGTTCAGTGTCATTTCCGGACAGCTTATTTTTTTTTTTTTTTGAGACGGAGTCTTGCTCTGTCGCCCAGGCTGGAGTGCAGTGGCCGGATCTCAGCTCACTGCAAGCTCCGCCTCCCGGGTTCCCGCCATTCTCCTGCCTCAGCCTCCCGAGTAGCTGGGACTACAGGCGCCGCCACTGCGCCCGGCTAGTTTTTTGTATGTTTTAGTAGAGACGGGGTTTCACCGTGTTAGCCAGGATGGTCTCGATCTCCTGACCTCGTGATCCGCCCGTCTCGGCCTCCCAAAGTGCTGGGATTACAGGCTTGAGCCACCGCGCCCGGCCCCGGACAGCTTATAATTGGTTGACACACAATATTGATCCTGAAGGTCCTTAATTATCTTAATTTCTCAGCACCAGGATTCCCTGACTTTCCTTCAGTATAAATCTGACATGCGCAGCCAAGTTTTTAATTTTTGTTGAGACGGGGGTCTCACTATGTTGCCCAGGTTGGTCTCAAACTCCTGGGCTCAGGTGATCTCAGCCTCCCAAAGTTCTGGGATTATAGGTGTGAGCCACCATGCCCGTCCCAGTTCTTTTTTCCTTTTTCTCAAGCAGGGACAGAGCTGTTTCTAATTCAGTTTCCACTGCAGGTGGGCAGATCTTCCCTGCTGCCTTTTCACGGTGCCAAAGGTACTGAGCTATCTGCCTTTGGGGAAAGGCCCCAGTTTTGTTTCTGCACTTTGTATATGCTCAAAACCAAGTCTCACATTGTGCCTAGAGGTAGTCTCCCTCCAACTCCTGAGTTCTTGGAACGTCCTATCTGTGACCTCAGCAATGCAGTTAAAAGTACATTCATTATAATTTATCTGGCATCTGGGTGTTTTGCAGTCACGAAAAGATTTTCAGCCTGCCATTTCTATGGCACATTCCCTTTCCGCCAACATAGTGCTCTTGTGCAGGGCTGACAGTCCCATGGCTGAGATCTTGTCATTGTTCTAGGTGGGCAGATTGCAGTGCAGCCCAGAAAGGTTTGCAGTTGGCACCACCTGCATTAAAGATCATACAGCCAAGCCCTAGGCCACAGGCCAGCCTTTCTCCCTGTTTCCAGACCTAGTAACCAGTCCGTCTCCCCTTGCATTCTAGGGGACTGTGAAGCTGGTGGTGGCAACGAGCCTCTTGGGCAAGGCTGTTCAGGAGAGGCGGGTCTCAGGGAGAGAGCACAGATGGGTATTCAAGTGACAGAACTGAGGCCTCAGCTCACCGGCTGGTAAACCAGACTGGCAGCCTGAAATTCCACACAAAGGTGTGCCTGCACCAGCCTTTGGGCCACAGAAAGTACCACCCAGGGGCTGCTGGAGGCAATGCAAGCTGTTGGGCTTTTAGGGAGAGTAGTTTGTACAGATTTCAAGGATCCAAGAAATGTTCAGTATCAAAAATTCCATTTTGGAAAATTATCCTAAGGAAATAAATAATGCAAAGGAAGAGAACGCATAGATGTATGCTGCACCAGAAAACGCGAAAGCGATCCAATTGCCCAACAGGAGGTGAAGAGTTAAAAAAAATTATGGCCTCAATTAAATGATGCAACCATTAAGCAAATAAATTGGAAGGCAACAGTAAAATTATCTGTGATTTAACATCAGTGTCATAAGGACATAAGTGAATATTGACAAGTCTAGGTCTGTTGACATTTGTGTTAAAATTTTACAAGAAAATACATAAGTTACTAGAAAATATATCCACAAGTCCACCACCCTGTTCAGGCAGGACAGATGGTCAGACTCTCTGTGGTTCATTTTTCCTTATTACAAGATAACTTGGCCGGGTGCAGTGGCTCATGCCTGTAATCCCAGGACTTTGACGGGGGTGAGGCAGGCAGATCACTTGAGCCCAGGAGTTTGAGACCAGCCTGGGCAACATGGTGAAACCCTGTCTCTACAGAAAATACAAAAAATCAGCCAGGCGTGGTGGCCCATGCCTGTAGTTCCAGTTACTTAGGAGGCTGAGGTGGGAGGATTGCCTGAGTCTGGGAGGTGGAGGCTGCATTGAGCTGTAATTGCGCCACTGCACTCCGGGCTGGGCAACAGAGACCCTGCCCGCCCCCGCCCCCAAAAACAAAACAAAAAAAACACTTGAGAGAGAAGTAATGGGGAGTATCTGGAAGCTGTTGTTGGCCCCTGACCATAAGGCCCACTGGTGGGCTCCAGTAGCCAGCCTGGTTGGGCCTGGTCCCCACAGGGCACTGACCAGTTGGTGCAGCTGGTTTTCCAGAGAGGCCAGCTCCAGGCACATGGGGTGCAGGCACCCCCTGCTTCATGCCCTTGGGCACTCTTCAGGCCATGACTAGAACCAGTTGGGGCCCCTCTCTCTCCCTTCTTCAAGGACTTGGGAATAAGGGTGAGGGGACACCTCCTAGTGTAGGGACCACCTTTCCTCCTGGTCCCATTCCAGCTTGAGGCAGAAAAGGAATATAGCCTTTTTATTGACTACTTTAAGTAGAACAAACTAAATACATATTTAACAGTTTTGGTTCATTTATACAGTACATTAAATAAGTTATGCACAGAGTTAGGTAACAAAAGTTCCTATCAGAGTAAAATGACAAAGCACAGAAAAACCAGACTCTAACGCATTCTGTGGGTGGTTTCACATTCATCATCCCCCTTAAAAATCACGTGTGGAGGCTTCGTTCTTAATTTATTTACACTATTGGCTTTCTTTTATGAGTGGAGCCTTTGTAGCCTCATCAGGAACTTGGAAAGCCACGTAAGGGGACTGAGGGCCTCTCGGCCCAGCAGTCCTTTCAATCATTCGCCTAATGCTTATTGCTGCTTCTCTGCAATTCTCCAAGGTAGGGATGGGGCTGTCCCCAACAGACACCAGCACACATGCCCTATTTGGTATAAGCATCACTGAGTGTACACTGGGCAGCCGTAGGCTCGACCAGATGGGATCTGTGAGGGAAGCTCCACCTCAGGGGCTATGGAGGGGGAGGAGGGGACGCAACGCCTGCCCCTCAGGCCTCCTAACCTTCTCCTGGCTCACGATGGAAAAGGTCACCTGCACCATCATCTTTGGAAATGAGCACGTCGATGCCCGAAGAAAGAGGCAGGTAGTCAATGTTTTGGTTTCACAAGAACTATAGACACTCCAGAGTTGGAAGGGCCCTGCGGAGCTGCTGGCACAGCCCCCACTGCAGTCTGGGCAGGGCTGCTCTCGACAGTTGGCCATGTGGCCCGAGCTGGAACAGTGCATGCTCTGCTGGCTCTTCTTCCATTTGGTTCAGACATGCTACCACCCAGTTTTCTGCAAACAGCTTTAAAAAGAAAAAAAATCTAAGGAAGTTAGTTTGGTCTACTGACCTGGGAGCCTGGAAAACTTACTTCTAGTTCACTTCTGAAGAAAACCTCCACGAAGCGTTCTATTTTCAGTGATTTATTCAACTCTTCAGTTTCCAGGACAGATGGCCATCCGGTCATTCTGTTTTCACTCTGAAGAGCTCACTACCACACAATTCCAGCTGTGCTGAACCTTCAAACGCACTTGCTGAGATATTCTCTAGAACTACCCAGGACGACATCTATACCCTTTGCAAGCAGGTGACAAGCCGAGGGTCACTAACTCTGGGACAGGGCTGTACAAAGTAAAGAGTTGATTTTGTCTGGAAGCTGAAGATGTCAAGTTGACACCAAGCAGTGATGATGAACTCCTGGTGACCTTCTGGCCCAAATGGGCAAAGGAAGTCCACGTTGCAGAGAGCGGGCAGCAGCCAAGGCCAGGTGTGGACTTGTGGTGGGAAGATGTGTCCTGTTTCCAGACAGACCCACTGGCAGACATTTCTAACCCAGCACTGCCCTAGAAATAATCTACCCAATCGGTGACCCCCCCAGTCACCCAACCGTGCCTGAGTGGATCTGCTAGAGCACCAGCCCTGGGGCTGCAGGCCCCCCAGGGTGGAGTGCCCCCACCTCCCGAGGTGGACTGCCTAGGCCTGGGCTTAAACAACTTCTTGAGTCACCTTCCCCACAAGATGGGAGTCAGGCAAGGTGCAGGCAGGTGGGGACAAAAAGGACAATCAGAGATGTGAAACCCAGCCCTCAAGAAACTCTTGGGACATGTGGCATCTTTGGTTCCTGCAGTCATTCCTCACTTGGCAGATCATTATGTCCCACAACTCATCAGCGTCCTTTGGCAGGTGGTGCTGAGCACTGGTCTCACCCTAGACATGTCTGGCTGATGGCCAGTCACATGTTGCATCTGCTTTTTGGTTTCTAGGTTTCTGAGGAGCCTGTGCTTGACTGATACCTTCTGTACCACCATGCCAGCCCCTCTTTGCCTTTTATGTCACTGCAAATATTAACTGTAGAGGTCAGTCCTCTAAGCAGCCTGAATTTCCACTCCCCACCTGGTAGCTGAGGTGCTGTCAGCAGAGGCTGGAAACCACACAAGGAACCTGGATTCGCTCCTGCCCCTCTAGCCGCTGCCCACCCTACCCCACTGGTGCTCCTCCTCCTGACCAGAGACTTGGATAATTTCAGAAAGGGATTCTTGAAATGTGAATAGGAGGTCCTGGGCAGAGGCCCTCGTGACTTCTGTGTGAAACTGACCAGAATTAACACAGCAAAAGGTCTGCAAACTGAGCTTCAGTGTGGAATACTGCGCAGGTTTGCAGATCAGCCTCTGGGCAGCACATGGAAAAGCATTACAAAGATTCAGAAAACGAAACTGTCACAGGAACCACAGCCCATAAAAGTAGGCCAGGTTCTGCACACCAAACTTAAGCCTTAGCCATAGAAATGGGCATTGAGCCCTAATAAATATTATTTTGTTGGTTTTGGCTCCTTATTCCAACCAGTAAAAGCATGAGCTACCCTGTCTTGTTTTATGGCCACTGGAGATTTTAAAAACCTGCTTAAGGCCGGACACAGTGGCTCATGCCTGTAATCCTGGCACTTTGGGAGGCCGAGACGGGCAGATCACCTGAGGTCGGGAGTTTGAGACCAGCCTGACCAACATGGAGAAACCCCATCTCTACTAAAAATACAAAATTAGCTGGGCGTGGTGGCGGGTGCCTGTAATCCCAGCTACTCGGGAGGCTGAGGCAGGAGACTCGCTTGAACCTGGGAGGCAGAGGTTGAAGTGAGCTGAGATCGTGCCATTGCACTCCAGCCTGGGCGACAAGAGAGAAACTCCATCTCAAAACAAACAAAACAATGAAAACAAAACCTGCTTACATTGTTAATCCAACAAATCCATGAAAAACCAGTAAGCTGGCGTACAGGCTCTGTGACTTCCTTGTGAGACAGCTGTGTCTCATGCAAATGTGGCCCTCTCCGGGGTACTGACTCCAACCCCCTTAGTCAGGGTTCCCCACTAAGGACTGAGGCTTAAGGAGACAGATGGGGGTGGGGGATACCCATGTATTAGGCTGACTGGAAAACTGTGGGGCTTATGTGTTCCACAGCAAAGGAACATGATTCCCTGCTGTTCTTCCCCTGGCCACACCTTACTTTAGGCAATGGAAATCTAGGCATTTTAAAGGTATCGTGCACTAGGTTTCTTTGTAAGACTGAAAATGTTTGGTTAGAGTGAATTAGGGACTTGAAATTCTCAAATTTTGCTTTTTTTTTTTTTCTCTTTCTGAGACGGAGTCTTGCTGTATTGCCCAGGCTAGAGTACAGTGGCGGAATCTCGGCTCATCACAACCTCTGGCTTGTGGGTTCAAGTGCTTCTCCTGTCTCAGCCTCCTGAGTAGCTAGGATTATAGTTGAGTGCCACCATGCCCGGCTAATTTTTGTATTTTTTTAAGTAGAGACAGGGTTTCACTATGTTGGCCAGGCTGGTCTTGAACTCCTGACCTCAAGTGATCTGCCTGCCTCGGTCTCCAAAAGTGCTGGGATTACAGAAGTAAGCCACTGAGCCCGGCCAGCACTTGAAATTCTAAAGTAAGATGTACCTGTAGGCAAGGACAAGGCTACCTGTGTGGATCCCTTTTCCTTTATGGTACTGACAGCTTTTATTTTAGACTCTGGTCAGTGCACAGAAGATGGAGATTTAAACTTGTGCTTCAAAGGCCAGCTGGAGCAGGGCCAATCAGACTTACTCCAACTGATTTCTGGGTATGAGAGGATGCTAGAAGCTCAAAGATGGAGAGCCGGAGGAGTCGGGGTCCTCAGACTCCCATCAAAACCAAAAGGACAAGCCAGGTGTGGTGGCTCACGCTTGTAATCCCTGTACTTTGGGAGGCCAAGGCAGGTGGATCACTTGAAGTCAGGAGTTCAAGATCAGCCTGGCCAATATGGTGAAACCCTGTCTCTACTAAAAATACAAAAATTAGCTGGGCATGGTGGGTGGTGGGCGCCTGTAATCCCAGCTACTCGGGAGGCTGAAGCAGGAGAATTGCTTGAACCTGGAAGGCAGAAGTTGCAGTGAGCCAAGTTCATGCCACTGCACTCCAGCCTGGCTGACAGAGCGAGACTTTGTGTTAAAAAACAACAATAACAACAACAAACAAAACCCAAAAAGACAGGGAAGAATGTGGGAGGCAGTTCCTAACATTCTGAAAGGGATATAGGTGATGTACCATTTGAAAATGGGAAGCTAGGAAGAAAAATTGATCAACTTTTCCCAAAATGGTTCTCACATCTCATAAAACCTTTCTGATGAGCTCAAGGAGAGAAGCTATCAGATAACACAAGAGAAGGAAACAGAAGTTGTGTGCCTGATGATAAATCAACATAGTAGATATAATGACCTGTAACTATGAGGTCCGAAGAATTCTTTGAGGTCCAGGAGGGCTTTTCAGACAAGACCAGGCCTTGACAGTGGGGGCAAGTCCTACCAACCTGCCACAGCACGTCCAGCAGGACAACTGTGGCTCAGCAGGTGCCAAATAGAGCCCATGGGCAGAAGATGCCCACAGCATTCCAGATGTGTGTGGTCTGAGAGATAAAAGGACACAGAACAAGACGACTGTGCAAACAGCCAAGTGGTGGCAGAAGTCCTGCATTTCCAAGAGATGATCCACTCAATAATTTGACGATACTAGTTTGGCCAACATGCTCAGAGAGAACAGACTATCCACAACTGAGTCTCATTCTCTCTCAGACCAATCCATGTGCTGGAAACTATTTTCTGCACAAGCAAAATCAAATGAGAAAAAAAACGGGTCCCAAACTAAAGTAGCCAGCAAGGTTGGAAAATCTTGTCCAAAATCACCTGTGATGTGGAGGAAGTTTTATTTGTTTATGTTTTTGCTACTACGGGTGCTTTTACTGCAACAGTGACTTCTTTCCTGTGGACTCTGAGATCTTAACAAGTCTGAACAGCAAGGTTGAGAAGAGAGTCCTGAGTGCCGCCTGTTGCTTACCCAAGTCCCCGTGAGGCCAATCAGT